>NW_027141745.1:4125932-4459365 GCF_036365525.1 Heterodontus francisci | reverse complement strand
CTGTGGAGATACTATTATAACAGATCAATTCAGTGACTCTCCCTGTGGAGATACTATAATAACAGACATACTCAGTGACTCTCCCTGTGGAGATAGTATAATAACAGACCAACTCAATGACTCTCCCTGTCCAGATACTATAATAACAGATCCACTCAGTGACTCTCCTTGTGGAGATACTATTATAACAGACCCACGCAGTGACGCTCCCTGTGGAGATACTGTAATAACAGACCAACTCACTGACTCTCCGTGTGGAGATAGTATTATAACGGACCCACTCAGTGACTCTCCCTGTGGAGATACTATAATAACAGACCCACGCAGTGACTCTCCCTGTGGAGATACTATTATAAAAGTCCTACTCAGTGACTCGCCCTGTGGAGATACTTTAATAACAGACCCACTCAGGGACTCTACCTGTCCAGATACTAAAATGACAGACCCACTCAGTGACTCTCCCTGTGGAGATACTATTATAACAGACCAATTCAGTGACTCTCCCTGTGGAGATACTATAATAACAGACATACTCAGTGACTCTCCCTGTGGAGATAGTATAATAACAGACCAACTCAATGACTCTCCCTGTCCATATACTATAATAACAGACCCACTCAGTGACTCTCCTTGTGGAGATACTATTATAACAGACCCACTCAGTGACGCTCCCTGTGGAGATACTGTAATAACAGACCAACTCACTGACTCCCCGTGTGGAGATAGTATTATAACTGACCCACTCAGCGACTCTCCCTGTGGAGATACTATATTTTCAGAAGCTCTCAGTGACTCTCCCTGTGGAAATACTATTAGAACAGACCAACTCAGTGTCTCTCCCTGTGGAGATACTATAATAACATACCCACTCAGTGACTCTCCCTGTGGAGAATCTATAATAACAGACTCACTCAGGGACTCTCCCTGTGGAGATACTTTTCACAGACCAACTCAGTGACTCTTCCTCTGAAGATACTAGAATAACAGACCGACTCAGTGACTCTCCCTGTCCAGATACTATAATAACAGACCCATTCATTGACACTCCCTTTGGAGATATTATAATAACAGACCCAATCAGTGACTCTCCCTGTGGAGATACTATAATAACAGACCCACTCAGTGACTCTCCCTGTGGAGATACTATAATAACAGACCATCCAGTGAATCTGCCTGTGGAGACACTATAATAACAGACCCATTCAGTGACTCTCCCTGTGGAGATGCAATAATAACAGACCCACTCAGTGACTCTCCCTGTGGAGATACTATAATAACAGACCCACGCAGTGACTCTCCCTGTGGAGATACTATTATAAAAGTCCTACTCAGTGACTCGCCCTGTGGAGATACTTTAATAACAGACCCACTCAGGGACTCTCCCTGTCCAGATACTAAAATGACAGACCCACTCAGTGACTCTCCCTGTGGGGATACTATAATAACAGACATACTCAGTGACTCTCCCTGTGGAGATATTATAATAACAGACCAACTCAATGACTCTGCCTGTCCAGATACTATAATAACAGACCCACTCAGTGACTCTCCTTGTGGAGATACTATTATAACAGACCCACTCAGTGACGCTCCCTGTGGAGATACTGTAATAACAGACCAACTCACTGACTCTCCGTGTGGAGATAGTATTATAACTGACCCACTCAGCGACTCTCCCTGTGGAGATACTATAATAACAGACCCACACAGTGACTCTCCCTGTGGAGATACTTTAATAACGGACCCACTCAGTGACTTTCCATGTCCAGATACTATACTAACAGACCCACTCAGGGACTCTACCTTTGGATATAGTATAATAACAGTGCCACTCAGTGAATCTCTGTGGAGAAACAATAATAACAGACCCACACAGTGACTCTCCCAGTGGAGATACAATAATAACAGACCCACTCAGTGACTCTCCCTGTGTTGATACTATAATAGCAGACCCACTCAGTGACTCTCCCTGTGGAGATACTATATTAACAGACCCGCTCAGTGAGTCTCCCTGTGGAGATACTATAATAACAGACCCACTCAGTAACTCTCCCTTTGGAGATAGTATAATAACAGACCCACCCAGTGACTCTCCCTGTGGAGATACTACAATAACTGACCCACTCAGCGACTCTCCCTGTGGAGATACTATAATATCAGAACCTCTCAGTGACTCTCCCTGTGGAAATACTATTAGAACAGACCAACTCAGTGTCTCTCCCTGTGGAGATACTATAATAACATACCCACTCAGTGACTCTCCCTGTGGAGAAACTATAAGAACAGACTCACTCAGGGACTCTCCCTGCGGAGATACTTTTCACAGACCAACTCAGTGACTCTTCCTCTGAAGATACTAGAATAACAGACCGACTCAGTGACTCTCCCTGTCCAGATACTATAATAACAGACCCACTCATTGACACTCCCTTTGGAGATAGTATAATAACAGACCCAATCAGTGACTCTCCCTGTGGAGATACTATAATAACAGACCCACTCAGTGACTCTCCCTGTGGAGATACTATAATAACAGACCATCCAGTGAATCTGCCTGTGGAGACACTATAATAACAGACCCATTCAGTGACTCTCCCTGTGGAGATGCAATAATAACAGACCCACTCAGTGACTCTCCCTGTGGAGATACTATAATAACAGACCCACGCAGTGACTCTCCCTGTGGAGATACTATTATAAAAGTCCTACTCAGTGACTCGCCCTGTGGAGATACTTTAATAACAGACCCACTCAGGGACTCTCCCTGTCCAGATACTAAAATGACAGACCCACTCATTGTCTCTCCCTGTGGAGATACTATTATAACAGACCAATTCAGTGACTCTCCCTGTGGAGATACTATAATAACAGACATACTCAGTGACTCTCCCTGTGGAGATAGTATAATAACAGACCAACTCAATGACTCTCCCTGTCCAGATACTTTAATAACAGACCCACTCAGTGACTCTCCTTGTGGAGATACTATTATAACAGACCCACGCAGTGACGCTCCCTGTGGAGATACTGTAATAACAGACCAACTCACTGACTCTCCGTGTGGAGATAGTATTATAACGGACCAACTCAGTGACTCTCCCTGTGGAGATACTATAATAACAGACCCACGCAGTGACTCTCCCTGTGGAGATACTATTATAAAAGTCCTACTCAGTGACTCGCCCTGTGGAGATACTTTAATAACAGACCCACTCAGGGACTCTCCCTGTCCAGATACTAAAATGACAGACCCACTCAGTGACTCTCCCTGTGGAGATACTATTATAACAGACCAATTCAGTGACTCTCCCTGTGGAGATACTATAATAACAGACATACTCAGTGACTCTCCCTGTGGAGATAGTATAATAACAGACCAACTCAATGACTCTCCCTGTCCAGATACCATAATAACAGACCCAATCAGTGACTCTCCTTGTGGAGATACTATTATAACAGACCCACTCAGTGACGCTCCCTGTGGAGATACTGCAATAACAGACCAACTCACTGACTCTCCGTGTGGAGATAGTATTATAACTGACCCACTCAGCGACTCTCCCTGTGGAGATACTATAATAACAGACCCACACAGTGACTCTCCCTGTGGAGATACTTTAATAACGGACCCACTCAGTGACTTTCCATGTCCAGATACTATACTAACAGACCCACTCTGGGACTCTACCTTTGGATATAGTATAATAACAGTGCCACTCAGTGAATCTCTGTGGAGAAGCAATAATAACAGACCCAAACAGTGACTCTCCCAGTGGAGATACAATAATAACAGACCCACTCAGTGACTCTCCCTGTGTTGATACTATAATAGCAGACCCACTCAGTGACTCTCCCTGTGGAGATACTATATTAACAGACCCGCTCAGTGAGTCTCCCTGTGGAGATACTATAATAACAGACCCACTCAGTAACTCTCCCTTTGGAGATAGTATAATAACAGACCCACCCAGTGACTCTCCCTGTGGAGATACTACAATAACAGACCCACTCAGTGACTCTCCCTGTCCAGAAACTATAATGACAGACCCACTCAGTGACTCTCCCTGTGGAGATACTATAATAACAGAACCACCCAGTGAATCTGCCTGTGGAGATCCTATTATAACAGACCCATTGAGTGACTCTCCCTGTGGAGATACCATAATAACAGACCCACTCAGTGACTCTCCCTGTGGAGATTCTATAATAACAGACCCACGCAGTGACTCTCCCTGTGGAGATAAGATAATAACAGACCCACTCAGTGACTCCCACTGTGGAGATACTACAATAGCAGACCAACTCAGGGACTCACCCTGTGGAGATACTATTGCAATAGACCAACACAGTGACTCTCCCTGTGGAGATACAAAAATAACAGTCCAACTCAGTGACTCTCTCTGTCCAGATACTCTAATAACAGAACCACTCAGTGACTCTCCGTGTGGAGATACTATTATAAAAGTCCTACTCAGTGACTCTCCCTGTGGAGATACTATAATAACAGACCCACTCACTGACTCTCCCTGTCCAGATACTATAATGATAGACCCACTCAGTGACTCTCCCTGTGGAGATACTATAATAACAAACCCACTCAGTGACTCTCCCTGTGGAGATACTATGATAACAGACCCACTCAGTGACTCTCCCTGTGGAGATACTGTAATAACAGACCAACTGAATGACTCTCCCTGTCCTGAAACTATAATAACAGACCCACTCAGCGACTCTCCTTGTGGACATACTATTATAACAGACCCACTCAGTGACGCTCCCTGCAGAGATACAATAATAACAGACCAACTCAGTGACTCTCCATGTGGAGATACTATAATAACAGACACACTCAGTGACTCTCCCTGTGGAGATATTATAATAACAGACACACTCAGTGACTCTTCCTGTGCAGATGCAATAATGACAGACCCAGTCAGTGACTCTCCCTGTGGAGATACTATAATAACAGACCCACTCAGTGACTCTCCCTGTGGAGATACTTTAATAACGGTCCCACGCAGTGACTTTCCATGTCCAGATACTATACTAACAGACTCACTCAGTGACTCTACCTTTGGAGATAGTATAATAACAGTCCCACTCAGTGAATCTCTGTGGAGATACAATAATAACTGACCCACTCAGTGACTCTCCCTGTGGAGATACTATAATAACAGACCCACTCAGTGACTCTCCCTGTCCAGATACTATAATGATAGACCCACTCAGTGACTCTCCCTGTCCAGATACTATAATAACAGACCCACTCAGTGACTCTCCTTGTGGAGATACTATTATAACAGACCCACTCAGTGACGCTCCCTGTGGAGATACTGTAATAACAGAACAACTCACTGACTCTCCCTGTGGAGATACTATTATAACGGACCCACTCAGTGACTCTCCCTGTGGAGATACTATAATAACAGATCCACTCAGTGACTCTCCCTGTGGAGCTGCAATAATAACATACCCAGTCAGTGACTCTCCCTGTGGAGGTACTATAATAACAGACCCACTCAGTGTCTCTCCCTGTGTAGATACTTTAATAACGGACCCACGAAGTGACTTTCCATGTCCAGATACTATACTAACAGACCCACTCAGGGACTCTACCTTTGGATATAGTATAATAACAGTCCCACTCAGTGAATCTCTGTGGAGAAACAATAATAACAGACCCACACAGTGACTCTCCCAGTGGAGATACAATAATAACAGGCCCACTCAGTGACTCTCCCTGTGTTGATACTATAATAACAGACCCACTCAGTGACTCTCCCTGTGGAGATACTACATTAACAGACCCGCTCAGTGAGTCTCCCTGTGGAGATACTATAATAACAGACCCACTCAGTAACTCTCCCTTTGGAGATAGTATAATAACAGACCCACCCAGTGACTCTCCCTGTGGAGATACTACAATAACAGACCCACTCAGTGACTCTCCCTGTGGAGATACTATAATAACAGACCCACGCAGAGACTCTCCCTGTGGAGATAAGATAATAACAGACCCACTCAGTGACTCTCCCTGTGGAGATACTTTAATAACGGTCCCACTGAGTGACTTTCCATGTCCAGATACTATACTAACAGACTCACTCAGTGACTCTACCTTTGGAGATAGTATAATAACAGGCACACTCAGTGAATCTCTGTGGAGATACAATAATAACTGACCCACTCAGTGACTCTCCCTGTGGAGATACTATAATAACAGACCCACTCAAGGACTCTCCCTGTGGAGATACTTTTCACAGACCAGCTCAGTGACTCTCCCTCTGGAGATACTATAAAAACAGACCAACTCAGTGACTCTCCCTGTCCAGATACTATAATAACAGACCCACTCAGTGACTCTCCTTGTGGAGATACTATTATAACAGACCCACTCAGTGACGCTCCCTGTGGAGATACTATAATAACAGACCCACTCAGTGACTCTCCCTGTGGAGCTGCAATAATAACATACCCAGTCAGTGACTCTCCCTGTGGAGGTACTATAATAACAAACCCACTCAGTGACTCTCCCTGTGCAGATACTTTAATAACGGACCCACTCAGTGACTTTCCATGTCCAGATACTCTTCTAACAGACCCATTCAGTGACTCTACCTTTTGATATAGTATAACAACAGTCCCATTCAGTGAATCACTGTGGAGATACAATAATAAATGACCCACGCAGTGACTCTCCCTGTGGAGATACTATAACAACAGTCCCACTCAGTGACTCTCCCTGTGGAGATACTATAATAACAGACCCATTCAGTGACTCTCCCTGTGTAGATTCAATAATAACAGACCAACTCAGTGACTCTCCCTGTGGAGACACAAAAATAACAGACCCACTCAGTGACTCTCCCTGTGGAGATACTATAATCACAGACGCACTCAGTGACTCTCCCTGTGGAGATACTATGATAACAGACCCACTCATTGACTCACCCTGTGGAGATGCAATAATAACAGACCCAGTCAGTGACTCTCCCTGTGGAGATCCTGTAATAACAGACCCGCTCAGTGACTCTCCCTGTGGACATACTTTACAAACGGACCCACTCAGTGACTTTCAATGTCCAGATACTGTACTAGCAGACCCACTCAGAGACTCTACCTTTGGATATAGTATAATAACAGTCCCACTCAGTGAATCTCTGCGAGATACAATAATAACTGACCCACTCAGTGAGTCTCCCTGTGGAGATACTATAATAACAGACCCACTCAGTGACTCTCCCTTTGGAGATAGTATAATAACAGACCCACTCAGTGACTCTCCCTGTGGAGATACTACAATAACAGACCCACTCAGTGACTCTCCCTGTCCAGATACCATAATAACAGACCCACTCAGTGACTCTCCCTGTGGAGATACTATAATAACAGACCCACCCAGTGAGTCTGCCTGTGGAGATACTATAATAACAGACCCATTGAGTGACTCTCCCTGTGGAGATACTATAACAACAGACCCACTCAGTGACTCTCCCTGTGGAGATACTATAATAACAGAACCACGCAGTGACTCTCCCTGTGGAGATACGATAATAACAGACCCAATCAGTGACTCCCCCTGTGGAGATACTATAATAACTGACCAACTCAGGGACTCACTCTGTGGAGATACTATTTGAACAGACCAACACAGTGACTCTCCCTGTGGAGATACAAAAATAACAGACCAACTCAGTGACTCTCCGTGTGGAGATACTATTATAAAGGTCCTACTCTGTGACTCTCCCTGTGGAGATACTATAATAACAGACAAACTCAGTGAATCTCTGTGTAGATACAATATAACTGACCCACTCAGCGACTCTCCCTGTGGAGATACTATAATAACAGACCTACTCTGTGATTTTCCATGTCCAGATACTATACTAACAGACCTACTCAGTGACTCTCCCTTTGGAGATAGTATAATAACAGACCCACTCAGTGACTCTCCCTGTGGAGATACTACAATAACAGACCCACTCAGGGACTCTCCCTGTCCAGATACTATAATAACAGACCCACTCAGTGACTCTCCCTGTGGAGATACTATAATTACAGACCCACCCAGTGAGTCTGCCTGTGGAGATACTATAATAACAGACCCATTGAGTGACTCTCCCTGTGGAGATACTATAACAACAGACCCACTCAGTGACTCTCCCTGTGGAGATAATATAATAACAGACCCATTGAGTGACTCTCCCTGTGGAGATACTATAACAACAGACCCACTCAGTGACTCTCCCTGTGGAGATACTATAATAACAGAACCACGCAGTGACTCTCCCTGTGGAGATACGATAATAACAGACCCAATCAGTGACTCCCCCTGTGGAGATTCGATAATAACAGACCCACTCAGTGACTCTCCCTGTGGAGATACTACAATAACAGACCCACTTAGTGAATGTCTGTGGAGATACAACATAACTGACCCACTCAGTGACTCTCCCTGTGGAGATACTTTAATAACGGTCCCACTCAGTGACTTTCCATGTCCAGATACAAACTAACAGACCTACTCAGTGACTCTCCCTTTGGAGAGAGTATAATAACAGTCCCACTCAGTGAATCTCTGTGGAGATACAATATAACTGACCCACTCAGTGACTCTCCCTGTGGAGATACTATAATAACAGACCCACTCTGTGACTCTCCCTGTGGAGATACTATAATATCAGACCCACTCAGTGACTCTCCCTGTGGAGATACAATTCGAACAGACCCACTCAGTGACTCTCCGTGTGGAGATACTATAATAACAGAACCACTCAGTGACTCTCCTTGTCCAGATACAAAATAACAGACCCACTCAGTGTCTCTCCCTGTGGAGATACTATTATAAAAGTCCAGCTCAGTGACTCTCCCTGTGGAGATACTATAATAACAGACCCACTCAGTGACTCTCCCTGTGGATATACTATAATAACAGACCCACTCAGTGACTCTCCCTGTGGAGATACTAAAATAACAGACCCACTCAGTAACTCTCCCTGTCCAGATACTATAATAACAGACCCACTCAGTAACTCTCCCTATGGAGATACTATTATAACAGACCAACTCAGTGACTCTCCCTGTGGAGATACTATAATAACAGACCCACTCAGTGACTCTCCCTGTGGAGAAACTATAACAAGAGACCCACTCAGTGACTCTCCCTGTGGAGATACTATAATAACAGACCCACCCAGTGAGTCTGCCTGTGGAGATACTACAATAACAGACCCATTCAGTGACTCTCCCTGTGGAGATACTATAATAACAGACCCACCCAGTGAGTCTGCCTGTGGAGATACTACAATAACAGACCCACTCAGTGACTCTCCCTATGGAGATACTATTATAACAGACCAACTCAGTGACTCTCCCTGTGGAGATACTATAATAACAGACCCACTCAGTGACTCTCCCTGTGGAGAAACTATAACAAGAGACCCACTCAGTGATTCTCCCTGTGGAGATACTTTTTTAACAGACCAAATCAGTGACTCTCCCTGTGGAGATACTATAATAACTGACCCACTCCGTGACTCTCCCTGTCCAGATACTATAATAACAGACACACTCAGTGACTGTCCCTGTGGAGTTACTATAATAACAGACCCGCTCAGTGACTCTCCCTGTGGAGATACTATAATAACAGACCCACTCAGTGACACTCCCTGTGGAGATACTACAATAACAGACCCACTCAGTGACTCTCCCTATGGAGATACTATTATAACAGACCAACTCAGTGACTCTCCCTGTGGAGATACTATAATAACAGACCCACTCAGTGACTCTCCCTGTGGAGAAACTATAACAAGAGACCCACTCAGTGATTCTCCCTGTGGAGATACTTTTTTAACAGACCAAATCAGTGACTCTCCCTGTGGAGATACTATAATAACTGACCCACTCCGTGACTCTCCCTGTCCAGATACTATAATAACAGACCCACTCAGTGACTGTCCCTGTGGAGTTACTATAATAACAGACCCGCTCAGTGACTCTCCCTGTGGAGATACTATAATAACAGACCCACTCAGTGACACTCCCTGTGGAGATACTGTAATAACAGACCCACTCAGTGACTCTCCCTGTGGAGATACTGTAATAACAGACCAACTCAGTGACTCTCTCTGTGGAGATTCAATAATAATAGACCCACTCAGTGACTCTCCCGGTGGAGATACTATAATAACTGAGCCAATCAGTGACTCTCCCTGTGGAGATACTGTAATAATAGACCCGCTCATTGACTCTCCCTGTGAAGAAACTATAATAACAGATCCACTCAGTGACTGTCCCTGTGGAGTTACTATAATACCAGACCCGCTCAGCGACTCTCCCTGTGGAGTTACTATAATAACAGACCCACTCAGTGACTCTCCCTGTGGAGATACTATATTAACAGACCCACTCAGTGAGTCTCCCTGTGGAGATACTATAATAACAGACCCACTCAGTGACTCTCCCTGTCCAGAAACTATAATAACAGACCCACTCAGTGACTCTCCCTGTGGAGATACTATAATAACAGACCCACCCAGTGAGTCTGCCTGTGGAGATACTACAATAACAGACCCATTCAGTGACTCTCCCTGTGGAGATACTATAACAACAGACCCACTCAGTGACTCTCCCTGTGGAGATACTATAATAACAGACCCACGCAGTGACTCTCCCTGTGGAGATACGATAATAACAGACCCAATCGGTGACTCCCCCTGTGGAGATACTATAATAACTGACCAACTCAGGGACTCTCGCTGTCCAGATACTATCATGATAGACCCACTCAGTGACTCTCCCTGTGGAGATACTATTATAAAGGTCCTACTAAGAGACGCTCCCTGTGGAGATACTATAATAACAGACCCACTCAGTGACTCTCCCTGTCCAGATACTATCATGATAGACCCACTCAGTGACTCTCCCTGTGGAGATACTATTATAACAGAACAACTCAGTGACTCTCCCTGTGGAGATACTATAATAACAGACCCTCTCAGCGACTCTCCTTGTGGACATACTATTATAACAGACCCACTCAGTGACGCTCCCTGTGGAGATACTATGATAACAGACCAACTCAGTGACTCTCCATGTGGAGATAGTATTATAAAGGACCCACTCAGTGACTCTCCCTGTGGAGATACTACAATAACAGACACGCTCAGTGATTCTCCCTGTGGAGATACCATAATAAGAGACCCACTCATTGACTCTCCCTGTGAAGAAACTATAATAACAGATCCACTCAGTGACTGTCCCTGTGGAGTTACTATAATAACAGACCCGCTCAGCGACTCTCCCTGTGGAGTTACTATAATAACAGACCCACTCAGTGACTCTCCCTGTGGAGATACTATATTAACAGACACACTCAGTGAGTCTCCCTGTGGAGATACTATAATAACAGACCCACTCAGTGACTCTGCCTTTGGAGATAGTATAATAACAGACCCACTCAGTGACTCTCCCTGTGGAGATACTACAATAACAGACCCACTCATTGACTCTCCCTGTCCAGATACTATAATAACAGACCCACTCAGTGACACTCCCTGTTGAGATCTATAATAACAGACCCACCCAGTGAGTCTGCCTGTGGAGATACTACAATAACAGACCCACTCAGTGACGCTCCCTGTGGAGATACTATGATAACAGAACAACTCAGCGACTCTCCATGTGGAGATAGTATTGTAAAGGACTCACTCAGTGACTCTCCCTGTGGAGATACTACAATAACAGACACACTCAGTGATTCTCCCTGTGGAGATATTATAATAACAGACCCACTCAGTGACTCTCCCTGTGCAGATGCAATAATAACGGACCCAGACAGTGACTCTCCCTGTGGAGATACTATAATAACAGACCCACTCAGTGACTCTCCCTGTGGAGATACTTTAATAACGGTCCCACTCAGTGAGTTCCCATGTCCAGATACTATACTAACAGACCGACTCAGTGACTCTCCCTTTGGAGATAGTATAATAACAGTCCCACTCAGTGAATCTCTGTGGAGATACAATATAACTGACCCACTCAGTGACTCTCCCTGTGGAGATACTATAATAACAGACATACTCTGTGACTCTCCCTGTGGAGATACTATAATATCAGACCCACTCAGTGACTCTCCCTGTGGAGATACTATTAGAACAGACCAACTCAGTGACTCTCCCTTTGGAGATACGATAATAACAGACCCACTCAGTGACTCTCCCTGTGGAGAAACTATAATAACAGACCCACTCAGGGACTCTCCCTGTGGAGATACTTTTCACAGACCAACTCAGTGATTCTCCCTCTGGAGATACTATTATAACAGACCAACTCAGTGACTCTCCCTGCCGAGATACTATAATAACAGACCCACACAGTGACTCTCCCTGTGGAGATACTATTATAAAAGTCCAACTCAGTGACTCTCCCTGTGGAGATACTATAACAACAGACCCACTCAGTGACTCTCCCTGTTGAGATACTATAATAACAGACCCACTCAGTGACTCTCCCTGTCCAGATACTATAATAAAAAACCCACTCAGTAACTCTCCCTGTGGAGATACTATTATAACAGACCAACTCAGTGACTCTCCCTGTGGAGATACTATAATAACAGACCCACTCAGTGGCTCTCCCTGTGGAGAAACTATAATAACAGACCCACTCAGTGATTCTCCAAGTGGAGATACTTTTTTAACAGACCAAATCAGTGACTCTGCCTGTGGAGATACAATAGTAACAGACCCACTCGGTGACTCTCCCTGTCCAGACACTATAATAACAGACCCACTCTGTGGCTCTCCCTGTGGAGATACTATTATAACAGACCCACGCAGTGACTCTGCCTGTGGAGATACTATGATAACAGACCCACTCAGTGACTCTCCCTGTCCAGATACTATAATAACTGACCCACTCAGTGTCTGTCCCTGTTGAGATCCTATTAGAACAGACCAACTCAGTGACTCTCTCTGTGGAGATGCTATGATAACTGACCAACTCAGTGACTCTCCCTGTGGAGATACTATAGTAACAGACCCACTCAGTGACTCTCCCTTTGGAGATACTATAATAACAGACCCAGTCAGTGACTCTCCCTCTGGAGATACTATAATAACTGACCCAATCAGTGACTCTCCCTGTGGAGATACTATAATAATAGACCCACTCAGTGACTCTCCCTGTGGAGATGCTGTAATAACAGACCCACTCAGTGACTCTCCCTGTGGAGATACTGTAAAAACAGACCCACTCAGTGACTCTCTCTGTGGAGATTCAATAATAACAGACCCACTCAGTGACTCTCCCTGTGGAGATACTATAATAACTGACCCACTCAGTGACTCTCCCTGTGGAGATACTGTAATAATAGACCCACTCAGTGACTCTCCCTGTGGAGTTACCATAATAAGAGACCCACTCATTGACTCTCCCTGTGGAGAAACTATAATAACAGACCCGCTCAGTGACTCTCCCTGTGGAGATACTATAATAACAGACCCAGTCAGTGACTCTCCTTGTGGAGATACTATAATAACAGACCCACTCAGTGACTCTCCCTGTGGAGATACTGTAATAACAGACCCACTCAGTGACTCTCCCTGTGCAGATGCAATAATAACGGACCCAGTCAGTGACTCTCCCTGTGGAGATACTATAATAACAGACCCACTCAGAGACTCTCCCTGTGGAGATACTTTAATAACGGTCCCACTCAGTGACTTTCCATGTCCAGATACTATACTAACAGACCGACTCAGTGACTCTCCCTTTGGAGATAGTATAATAACAGTCCCACTCAGTGAATCTCTGTGGAGATACAATATAACTGACCCACTCAGTGACACTTCCTGTGGAGATACTATAATAACAGACACACTCTGTGACTCTCCCTGTGGAGATACTATAATATCAGACCCACTCAGTGACTCTCCCTGTGGAGATACTATTAGAACAGACCAACTCAGTGACTCTCCCTTTGGAGATACGATAATAACAGACCCACTCAATGACTCTCCCTGTGGAGAAACTATAATAACGGACCCACTCAGGGACTCTCCCTGTGGAGATACTTTTCACAGACCAACTCAGTGACTCTCCTTCTGGAGATACTATCATAACAGACCAACTCAGTGACTCTCCCTGTCGAGATACTATAATAACAGACCCACTCAGTGACTCTCCCTGTGGAGATACTATTATAAAAGTCCAACTCAGTGACTCTCCCTGTGGAGATACTATAACAACAGAACCACTCAGTGACTCTCCCTGTGGAGATACTATAATAACAGACCCACTCAGTGACTCTCCCTGTGGAGATACTAAAATAACAGACCCACTCAGTGACTCTCCCTGTCCAGATACTACAATAAAAGACCCTCTCAGTAACTCTCCCTGTGGAGATACTATTATAACAGACCAACTCAGTGACTCTCCCTGTGGAGATACTACAATAACAGGCCCACTCAGTGACTCTCCCTGTGGAGAAGCTATAATAACAGACCCACTCAGTGATTCTCCAAGTGGAGATACTTTTTTAACAGACCAAATCAGTGATTCTGCCTGTGGAGATACAATAATAACAGACCCACTCGGTGACTCTCAATGTCCAGATACTATAATAACAGACCCACTCAGTGGCTCTCCCTGTGGAGATACTATTATAACAGACCCACGCAGTGACTCTCCCTGTGGAGATACTATGATAACAGACCCACTCCGTGACTCTCCCTGTCCAGATACTATAATAACAGACCGACTCAGTGTCTGTCCCTGTTGAGATCCTATTAGAACAGACCAACTCAGTGACTCTCTCTGTGGAGATGCTATGATAACAGACCAACTCAGTGACTCTCCCTGTGGAGATACTATAATAACAGACCCACTCAGTGACTCTCCCTTTGAAGATACTATAATAACAGACCCAGTCAGTGACTCTCCCTGTGCAGATACTATAATAACTGACCCAATCAGTGACACTCCCTGTGGAGATACTGTAATAATAGACCCACTCAGTGACTCTCCCTGTGGAGATACCATAATAAGAGACCCACTCATTGACTCTCCCTGTGGAGAAACTATAATAACAGACCCGCTCAGTGACTCTCCCTGTGGAGATACTATAATAACAGACCCACTCAGTGACTCTCTCTGTGGAGATTCAATAATAACAGACCCACTCAGTGACTCTCCCTGTGGAGATACTATAATAACAGACCCACTCAGTGACTCTCCCTGTGGAGATACTATAATAACAGACCCACTCAGTGACTCTCTCTGTGGAGATTCAATAATAACAGACCCACTCAGTGACTCTCCCTGTGGAGATACTATAATAACAGACCCACTCAGTGACTCTCCCTGTGGAGATACTATAATAACTGACCCACTCACTGACTCTCACTGTGGAGATACTGTAATATTAGACCCACTCAGTGACTCTCCCTGTGGAGTTTCCATAATAAGAGACCCACTCATTGACTCTCCCTGTGGAGAAAATATAATAACAGACCCGCTCAGTGACTCTCCCTGTGGAGATACTATAATAACAGACCCACTCAGTGACTCTCCCTGTGGAGTTACTATAATAACAGACCCACTCAGTGACTCTCCCTGTGGAGATACTGTGATAACAGACCAACTCAGTGACTCTCCCTGTGGAGATACCATAATAAGAGACCCACTCATTGACTCTCCCTGTGGAGATACTATAATAACTGAAACACTCAGTGACTATCCCTGTGGAGTTACTATAATAACAGACCCACTCAGTGACTCTCCCTGTGGAGTTACTATAATAACAGACCCACTCAGTGACTCTCCGTGTGGAGATACTATAAGAACAGTCCCACTCAGTGACTTTCCCTGTGGAGATACTGTAATAACAGACCCACTCAGTGACTCTCCCTGTGTAGATACTATAGCAACAGACCCACTCAGTGACTCTCCCTGTGGAGATACTATTATAAAAGTCCAGCTCAGTGACTCTCCCTGTGGAGATGCTATAATAACAGACCCACTCAGTGACTCTCCCTGTGGAGATACTAAAATAACAGACCCACTCAGTGACTCTCCCTCTCCAGATACTATAATAACAGACCTACTCAGTAACTCTCCCTATGGAGATACTATTATAACAGACCAACTCAGTGACTCTCCCTGTGGAGATACTATAATAACAGACCCACTCAGTGACTCTCCCTGTGGAGAAACTATAACAAGAGACCCACTCAGTGATTCTCCCTGTGGAGATACTTTTTTAACAGACCAAATCAGTGACTCTCCCTGTGGAGATACAATAATAACAGACCCACTCGGTGACTCTCCCTGTCCAGATACTATAATAACAGACCCACTCAGTGTCTCTCCCTGTGGAGATACTATTATAACAGACCCACGCAGTGACCCTCCCTGTGGAGATACTATAATAACATACCCACTCCGTGACTCTCCCTGTCCAGATACTATAATAACAGACCCACTCAGTGACTGTCCCTGTGGACATACTATAATAACTGACCCAATCAGTGACTCTCCCGGTGGAGATACTGTAATAATAGACCCACTCAGTGACTCTCCCTGCGGAGATACTATAATAACTGACCCAATCAGTGACTCTCCCTTTGGAGATACTATAATAACAGACCCGCTCAGTGACTCTCCCTGTGGAGATACTGTAATAACAGATCCACTCAGTGACTCTCCCTGTATAGATACTATTATAACAGACCCACTCAGTGACTCTCCCTGTGGAGATACTTTCATAACGGTCCCACTCAGTGACTTTCCATGTCCAGATACTATACTAACAGACCTACTCAGTGACTCTCCCTTTGGAGATAGTATAATAACAGTCCCACTCAGTGAATCTCTGTGGAGATACAATATAACTGACCCACTCAGTGACTCTCCCTGTGGAGATACTATAATAACAGACCCACTCTGTGACTCTCCCTGTGGAGATACTATAATATCAGACCCACTCAGTGACTCTCCCTGTGGAGATACTATTAGAACAGACCAACTCAGTGACTCTCCCTTTGGAGATACGATAATAACAGACCCACTCAGTGACTCCCTGTGGAGAAACTATAATAACAGACCCACTCAGGGACTCTCCCTGTGGAGATACTTTTCACAGACCAACTCTTTGACTCTCCCTCTGGAGATACTATTATAACAGACCAACTCAGTGACTCTCCCTGTCGAGATACTATAATAACAGACACACTCAGTGACTCTCCCTGTGGAGATACTATTATAAAAGTCCAACTCAGTGACTCTCCCTGTGGAGATACTATAACAACAGACCCACTCAGTGACTCTCCCTGTGGAGATACTAAAATAAAAGACCCACTCAGTGACACTCCCTGTCCAGATACTATAATAAAAGACCCACTCAGTAACTCTCCCTGTGGAGATACTATTATAACAGACCAACTCAGTGACTCTCCCTGTGGAGAAACTATAATAACAGACCCACTCAGTGATTCTCCAAGTGGAGATACTTTTTTAATAGACCAAATCAGTGACTCTGCCTGTGGAGATACAATAATAACAGACCCACTCGGTGACACTCCCTGTCCAGATACTATAATAACAGACCCACTCAGTGTCTGTCTCTGTTGAGATCCTATTAGAACAGACCAACTCAGTGACTCTCTCTGTGGAGATGCTATGATAACAGACCAACTCAGTGACTCTCCCTGTGGAGATGCTATAATAACAGAACCACTCAGTGACTCTCCCTTTGGAGATACTATAATAACAGACCCAGTCAGTGACTCTCCCTGTGGACATACTATAATAACTGACCCAATCAGAGACTCTCCCGGTGGAGATACTGTAATAATAGACCCACTCAGTGACTCTCCCTGTGGAGATACCATAATAAGAGACACACTCATTGACTCTCCCTGTGGAGAAACTATAATAACAGACCCGCTCAGTGACTCTCCCTGTGGAGATACCATAATAACAGATCCACTCAGTGACTCTCCCTGTGGAGATACTGTAATAACAGACCCACTCAGTGACTCTCCCTGTGGAGATACAATAATAACAGACCCACTCAGTGACTCTCCCTGTGGAGATTCTATAATAACTGACCCACTCAGTGACTCTCCCTGTGGAGATACTGTAATAATAGACCCACTCAGTGACTCTCCCTGTGGAGTTACCATAATAAGAGACCCACTCATTGACTCTCCCTGTGGAGAAACTATAATAACAGACCCGCTCAGTGACTCTCCCTGTGGAGATACTATAATAACAGACCCACTCAGTGACTCTCCCTGTGGAGATACTATAAAAGCAGACCCACTCAGTGACTCTCCCTGTGGAGATACTGTAATAACACACCCACTCAGTGACTCTCCCTGTGGAGATTCAATAATAACAGACCCACTCAGCGACTCTCCCTGTGGAGATACTGTAATAACAGACCCACTCAGTGACTCTCCCTTTGGAGATACCATAATAAGAGACCCACTCATTGATTCTCCCTGTGTAGATACTATAGCAACAGACCCAATCAGTGACTGTCCGTGTGGAGATACTATAATAACAGAACCACTCAGTGACTCTCCCTGTCCAGATACAAAATAACAGACCCACTCATTGACTCTCCCTGTGGAGATACTATTATAAAAGTCCAGCTCAGTGACTCTCCCTGTGGAGATACTATAATAACAGACCCACTCAGTGACTCTCCCTGTGGATATACTATAATAACAGACCCACTCAGTGACTCTCCCTGAGAAGATACTAAAATAACAGACCCACTCAGTAACTCTCCCTGTCCAGATACTATAATAACAGACCCACTCAGTAACTCTCCCTATGGAGATACTATTATAACAGACCAACTCAGTGACTCTCCCTATGGAGATACTATAATAACAGACCCACTCAGTGACTCTCCCTGTGGAGAAACTATAACAAAAGACCCACTCAGTGATTCTCCCTGTGGAGATACTTTTTTAACAGACCAAATCAGTGACTCTCCCTGTGGAGATGCAATAATAACAGATCCACTCGGTGACTCTCCCTGTCCAGATACTATAATAACAGACCCACTCAGTGACTCTCCCTGTGGAGATACTATAATAACAGACCCACTCCGTGACTCTCCCTGTCCAGATACTATAATAACAGACCCACTCAGTGTCTTTCCCTGTGGAGATACTATTATAACAGACCCACGCAGTGACTCTCCCTGTGGAGATACTATAATAACAGACCCACTCCGTGACTCTCCCTGTCCAGATACTATAATAATAGACCCACTCAGTGACTGTCCCTGTGGAGTTACTATAATAACAGACCCGCTCAGTGACTCTCCCTGTGGAGATACCATAATAACAGACCCACTCAGTGACACTCCCTGTGGAGATACTGTAATAACAGACCTACTCAGTGACTCTCCCTGTGGAGATACTGTAATAACAGACCCACTCAGTGACTCTCTCTGTGGAGATTCATTAATAATAGACCCACTCAGTGACTCTCCCTGTGGAGATACTATAATAACTGACCCAATCAGTGACTCTCCCTGTGGAGATACTGTAATAATAGACCCGCTCAGTGACTCTCCCTGTGGAGATACCATAATAAGAGACCCACTCATTGACTCTCAATGTGAAGAAACTATAATAACAGACCCACTCAGTGACTGTCCCTCTGGAGTTACTATAATAACAGACCCGCTCAGTGACTCTCCCTGTGGAGATAATGTAATAACAGACCCACTCAGTGACTCTCCCTGTGGAGATACCATAATAAGAGACCCACTCATTGACTCTCCCTGTGGAGATACTATAATAACAGAACCACTCAGTGACTGTCCCTGTGGAGTTACTATAATAACAGACCCACTCAGTGACTCTCCCTGTGGAGATACCATAATAACAGACCCACTCAGTGACTCTCCCTGTGGAGATACTATAATAACAGATCCACTCAGTGACTCTCCCTGTGGAGATACTATAATAACAGTCCCACTCAGTGACTTCCCCTGTGGAGATACTGTAATAACAGACCCACTCAGTGACTCTCCCTGTGGAGATACTATAGCAACAGACCCACTCAGTGACTCCCCCTGTGGAGATACTATAATAACAGAACCACTCAGTGACTCTCCCTGTCCAGATATTATAATAACAGACCCACTCAGTGACTCTCCCTGTGGAGATACTATTATAAAAGTCCAACTCAGTGACTCTCCCTTTGGAGATACTATAATAACAGACCCACTCAGTGACTCTCCCTGTGGATATACTATAATAACAGACCCACTCAGTGACTCTCCCTGTGGAGATACTAAAATAACAGACCCACTCAGTGACTCTCCCTGTCCAGATACTATAATAACAGAATCACTCAGTAACTCTCCCTGTGGAGATACTATTATAACAGACCAACTCAGTGACTCTCCCTGTGGAGATACCATAATAACAGACCCACTCAGTGACTCTCCCTGTGGAGATACTTTTTCAACAGACAAAATCAGCGACTCTCCCTGTGGAGATACAATAATAACAGACCCACACGGTGGCTCCCCCTGTCCAGATACTATAATAACAGACCCACTCAGTGTCTCTCCCTGTGGAGAAACTATAACAAGAGACCCACTCAGTGACTCTTCCAGTGGAGATACTATAATAACAGAACCACTCAGTGACTCTACCTGTGGAGATACTATAATAACAGACCCACTCAGTGACTCTCCCCGTGGAGATACTATAATAACAGACCCACTCAGTGACTCTCCCTGTGGAGATACTGTAATAACAGACCCACTCAGTGACTCTCTCTGTGGAGATTCAATAATAACAGACCCACTCAGTGACTCTCCCTGTGGCGATACTATAATAACTGACCCAATCTGTGTCTCTCCCTGTGGAGATACTGTAATAATAGACCCACTCAGTGACTCTCCCTTTGGAGATACCATAATAAGAGACCCGCTCATTGACTCTCCCTTTGGAGAAACTATAATAACAGACCCACTCAGTGACTGTCCCTGTGGAGTTACTATAATAACAGACCCGCTCAGTGACTCTCCCTGTGGAGATACTATAATAACAGACCCACTCAGTGACTCTCCCTGTGGAGATACTATAATAACAGACCCACTCAGTGACTCTCCCTGTGGAGATACTGTAATAACAGACCCACTCACTGACTCTCTCTGTGGAGATTCAATAAAAACAGACCCACTCAGTGACTCTCCCTTTGGAGATACTGTAATAACAGACCCACTCAGTGACTCTCCCTGTGGAGATACCATAATAAGAGACCCACTCATTGACTCTCCCTGGTGAGATACTATCATAACAGTACCACTCAGTGACTCTCCCTGTCCAGATACTATAATAACAGACCAACTCAGTAACTCTCCCTGTGGAGATACTATAATAACAGACCCACTCAGTGACTCTCTCTGTGGAGATACTATAATAACAGACCCACTCAGTGACTCTCCCTGTGGAGATACTGTCATAGCAGACCCACTCAGTGACTCTTCCAGTGGAGATACTATAATAACAGACCCACTCAGTGACTGTTCCAGTGGAGAGACTATAATAACAGACCCACTCAGTGACTCTCCCTTTGGAGATAGGATAATAACAGACCCACTCAGTGTCTCTCTCTGTGGAGATACTATAATTACAGACCCACTCAGTGACTCTCCCTGTGGAGATACTATAATAACAGCCGCACTCAGTGACTCTCCCTGTGGAGATACTATAATAACTGACCCACTCAGTGACTCTCCCTGTGGAGATACTATAATAACAGACCCACTCAGTGAGTCTCACTGTGGAGATTGTCTCATAACACACCCTCTCAGTGACTCTCCCTGTGGAGATACTATCATAACTGACCCACTCAGTGACTCTCCCTGTGGAGATACTATAATAACAGACCCACTCAGTGAGTCTCACTGTGGAGATAGTCTCATAACACACCCACTCAGTGACTCTCCCTGTGGAGTTACTATAATAACAGACCCAGTCAGTGACAAATGCCTGGGAGAATCAGAACAGACCAGCAAGACTCAGTAAAAGTAAACATATGTTGAATTTGAGTGACTTGAATTGTGGAATGTTTTGGTATTTTATGAGAATGTTGAGCCAGTGAAATTATTACCACAGTAACGTACCGTGTGTACTGCAAATATGGACTGAAATAACAATGTAACTGATCAATTTTCAGCTGCATACTGTGACGACAGTTTGAGTCATAGAGTCATCGAGTTATGCAGCCCAGAAACAGGCACTTCAGCCCATCGTGTCCGTGTGCACCTTCAAGCACCTTCCTATTCTAATCTAATTTTACAGCACTTGGCTTGTACCCTTGTATGCTCTGGAATTTCAAGTGCTCATCTAAATACTTCTTAAATGTTATGAGGATCCCTGCCTCGACGACCTCTCCAGGCAGAACATTCCAGATTCCAAATACCCTCAGGCTGAAAGAACTTGTCCTCAAATCCCCTTGAATCTTCCTGCCCCTGACAGTTAAATCTGTGCCCCCTGGTTATTGACCCCTCCGCAAAGGGAAAATTTTCTTCCGATCTAACCTGTCAATTCCCCTCATAATTTTGTATACCGTGCCCACCATCAAGCACCTACCTAACCCCCTCAGCCTTCTCTGCTCGAAGGAAAACAACCCCAGCCAATCCAGTCTCTCTTCTTAGCTGAAAACCTCCAGTCAAGGCAAGATCCTGGTGAATCTCCTCTGCACCCTCTCCAGTGCAATCACACCTATCCTATAGTGTGGTGACCAGAACTGTACACAGTACTCCAGCTGTGGTCGAACTACTTTTTTACACAGCTCCATCATATCCTCTCTGCTGTTATACTCTATGCCTCGGCTAATAAAGGCAAGTATCCCATATGCCTTCCTAACCACCTTATCTAAATGTGCTGCTGCCTTCAGTGATCTGTGGCCAAGTATACCAAGGTCCCTCTGATACTCTGTATTTCCTATTGTCCTACCATCCATTATATATTCCCTTGCCTTGTTAGTCCTCCCAAAGTGCATCACCTCACACTTCTCAGAATTAAATTCCATTTGCCGCTGCTCTGCCCATCTTACCAGCCCACCGATATCATCCTGTAATCAGAGGCTGTCCACCTCACGCTTTACGACACCACCAATTTTCGTGTCATCTGCAAACTTACTGATCATGCCTCCTATATTCACATCTAAATCATTAATGCACACTACAAACAGCAAGATCCCAGCACCGATCCCTGCAGCACACCACTGGTCAGTTGCACCTGCTATCCTGTGAGAATGCACATAAGAAACGATGGGATGAAGTCAAAGTGGACAGTGCTGAATTTGCGAGCTTGATCTTTGTGGGAACACAAGGGTTAAGTCAGTTAAAAAATATTAAATGGTCAATTCAATTGTACAAGAATTCAACAGAAATGTGTCTGGAATGTCCTATGTGCTGCATTCCTAAGACAAGATATGGACAGTAAATGACCAAAGGACTGGAGTTACAAGGCGGCAGGAAATGGAGAATAAAATTGAGTCTTTTACTGACAAGAAATTAGATACGGGTGAGGCTTGGAATGGAGAAGCAAATGCAATGTGTGTGTGGGGTGGTCCAGGCAGTATAGAAAAAGATATTGATCACACACAGTGATTGATCATGCAGGGAAAGACCCTAACACTGAGCCCAGTGACATGGTGCACGAGGGGAGAGTGAGGGTCTGTCCTGGATATAAGGGGGTCCCTTACCTTTATCTGACATTGCAGTCCAGATAGCCGGGCCAGATATTGGAAGAAGATCGCTCCTGAACGACTGATCATCGATCAGTGGGAACATGATGAGATTAAATACACAGACTAGGTGAGAGTCTGTGGGGATCATTTGCAGCATTGATTTTTCCAGGAATATTCTCTGGGATTTTAGTGTTATTTCAGTGGAATTCTATGTAACCTAACCTACGTGTAATCTTTAATCTTGTAGTGCATGTGTAATGTTTAATTTCTGGAAGCCAGACTGAGTAAAGCTTCTGGTGCTCCACCAAACTCAAGATTGTTGGTATTTATTACCTGAACGGCTCGAACCTGTAGTTAAGTTGGACAAGACCTGTGAATAATTGCTTTTAAGTTGTTTGTCCTACCGTACTAGTGCAAATCGATTTACAGCATCCCATCATATTATATACACTCCTGTCTATATTGTCTGAATACAGACATAAAATAGCCACACATTTTGCCATTCATTCCGGGGCAGACAGGTGAAGTGTTTATTTTGTCTGTGATTTAACTGGACCCAGAATGATGACCAACATGGTGGGAGAGAGTGATAGACAGAGAGAGATAGACAGAAGTAGAGTAACAGGGAGATAGAAACGGAGAGAGAACAGAGAGATAGTGAGGGATAGACACAGAAGCAGAGAGATAGAAAGTGCCAGGAGAACCTGAGACACTTTGGAAGCAGGGGGACAGAGAGACAGGCTGTGTGGAGACCTTGGGGTAACGTTATAGAGAGACAGGGTAGATGCAGGTAAGATGTTTCTCCTGGTTGAGGAGTCTAGAACCAGGGGGCACAATTTCAAAATATGGGGGAAGTCTTTTTGGGACAGAGATGAGGAGAAATGTCATTGCTCAGGAGGGTTGTGAATCTTAGGAATTCTCTACCCCAGAGGGCTGTGGAAGCTTAGTCATTGAGTATGTTTAAAGCAGAGATTGACAGATTTCTGAATACCAATGACATAAAGGGTATGAGGATAGTCTGGGAAAAACACATAGAGGTGGATGATCAGTCATGATCATATTGAATGGCGGAGCAGGCTCGATGGGCTGAATGGCCTACTCCTGTTCCGACCTTCCCAAGCTGCTGAAATAGTTTCTCCCAAACTACTCCATCAGTTCCCCTTACTATCTCAACAACTTTGATCAAATCACCTTGATCGTCCTAAATTCCAAGGAATAAATCCCTAGTTTATGTAATATCACCTCGTAATTCAACCCTTGGAGTCCAGTTATCATTCTGGTAAATCTACGCTGCACTCAAATGGACACAGTCCCCCCAAGTCTCTTTGGAACTCCAGTGTTTCTAGTTTTTCACCATTTATAAAGTACTCCGTTCTAGTCTTTTTTTTATTGACATTGGACTCTATCTACCACAGTTTTATCCATTCACTTCAGATATGAATATCTCTTTGTAATGTTATGCTTCCAGTTACACTGCTTGCAATGATTCCTATATATGCGTCATTGGCAAACTGTTGCATTCTCCCACATCATCTTAAATCGTTAATAAATAGAACAAAACTGAGACAAACACGGGCTTTGCATTAGTAGACAGGTGTAAATCATTCCATCCTGGAGGTTTTTTAATACCAGATTTATGTATTTTTTTTTTAGAAAAAACAGAATTCAAATTCACAGCCAAGTGTGGGTTTTGATCTCCTGCTTTTACAATCATCAGCTCAGCCTTTCAGATTAAAACCCATAAGAAGGAGATTAATTTTCCGACTGCTATTATCTGACTGAACAAAGAACAGTACAGCACAGAAACAGGCTATTCGGCCCTCCAAGCCTGCGCTGATCTTGATGCCTGCCTAAACTAACAGCGTCTGCACTTCCGGGGCCCATATACCTCTATTCCCTTCCTATTCATATATTTGTCAAGATGTCTCTTAAACGTTGCTATCGTATCTGCTTCCACCACCTCCCCCGGCAGCAAGTTCCAGGCACTCACCACCCTCTGTGTAAACAACTCGCCCCGTACATCCCCTCTAAACTTTGCCCCTCGCACCTTAAACCTCTGTCCCCTAGTAACTGACTCTTCCACCCAGGGAAAAAGCTTCTGACGATCCACTCTGTCCATGCCACTCATAACTTTGTAAATCTCTATCATGTCGCCCCTCCACCTCCGTCGTTCCAGTGAAAACAATCCGAGTTTTTCCAACCTCTCCTCATCGCTAATGCCTTCCAGACCAGGCAACATCCTGGTAAACCTCCTCTGTAACCTCTCCAAAGCCTCCACGTCCTTTTGGCAGTATGGCGACCAGAATTGCACGCAATATTCTAAGTGTGGCCTAACTAAGGTTCTGTACAGCTGCAACATGACATGCCAATTTTTATACTCTATGCCCCGACCGATGAAGGCAAGCATGCCGTATGCCTTTTTGACTACCTTATGCACCTGCGTTGCCACTTTCAGTGACCTGTGGACCTGTACGCCCAGATCTCTCTGCCTGACAATACTCCTAGTGTTCTGCCATTTACTGTTATCCTCCCACCTGCATTAGACCTTCCAAAATGCATTACCTCACATTTGTCCGAATTGAACTCCATCTGCCATTTCTCCGCCCAAGTCTCCAACCTATCTATATCCTGCTGTATCCTTTGACAATCTTCATTATCCGCAACTCCACCAACCTTTGTGTCGTCCACAAACTTACTAATCAGACCAGCTACATTTTCCTCCAAATCATTTATATATACTACAAGCAGCAAAGGTCCCAGCAGTGATCCCTGCCGAACACCACTAGTCACATCCCTCCATTCAAGAAAACACCCATCCACTGTTATCCTTTGTCTTCTGTGACTGAGCCAGTTCTGTATCCATCTTGCCAGCTCACCATTGATCCCGTGTGAATTCACCTTTTGCACCAGTCTGCCATGCGGGTCCTTGTCAAAGACTTTACTGAAGTCCATATAGACAACATCCACTGCCCTTCCCTCATCAATCATCTTTGTCACTTCCTCAAAAACCTCAATGAAATTAGTAAGACACGACCTCCTCTTCACAAAACCATGCAGTCTCTCGCTAATAAATTTGTTTGTTTCCAAATGGGACTAAATCCTGTCCTGAAGAATCCTCTCTAATAGTTTCCCTACCACTGACGTAAGGCTCACTGGCCTATAATTTCCTGGATTATCCTTGCCACCCTTCTTAAACAAAGGAACAACATTGGCTATCTCCAGTCCTCTGGGACCTCACCTGTCGCCAATGAGGATGCAAAGATTTCTGTCAAGGCCCCAGCAATTTCTTCCCTTGTCTCCCTTAGTATTCTAGGGTAGATCTCATCAGGCCCTGGGGACTTATCTACCTTAATTATTTGCAAGACACCCAACACATCCTCCTTTTTGATAATGAGATGACTGAGACTATCTGCACTCCCTTCCCTCGGCTCATCATCCACCAAGTCCATTTCCTTGGTGATTGCGGATGCAAAGTAGTCATTTAGCACCTCACCCATTTCCTCTGGCTCCATGCAGAGATTCCCATCTCTGTCCTTGAGTGGGCCAACCCTTTCCCTGGTTACCCTCTTGCTCTTTATATATGTATAAAAAGCCTTGGGATTTTCCTTAATCCTGTTTGCCAATGACTTTTCATGACCCCTTTTAGCCCTCCTAACTCCTTGCTTAAGCTCCTTCCTACTGTCTTTATATTCCTCAAGTGCTGCATCTGCTCCTAGACTTCCAGCCCTTACAAATGCTTCCTTTTTCATTTTGACTAGGCTCACAATATCCCGTGTTATCCAAGCTTCTCGAAACTTGCCAAACCTGTCTTTCTTCCTCACAGGAACATGCTGGTCCTTGATTCTAATCAGCTGACGTTTGAAAGACTCCCACACGTCAGATGTTGATATACCCTCAAACAGCCGCCCCAATCTAAATTCTTCAGTTCCTGCCTAATATTGTTATAATTAGCCTTCCCCCAATTTATCACCTTCACCCGAGGACTACTCTTATCCTTATCCAAAAGTACCTTAAACCTTATGGAATTATGGTCACTGCTCCCAAAAAACTCCCCCACTGAAACTTCGACCACCTGGCCGGGCTCATTCCCCAATACCATGTCCAGAATGGCCCCATCCCTAGTTGGACTATCTACATACTGTTTCAAGAAGCCCTCCTGGATGCTTCTCACAAATTCTGCCCCATCCAAGCCCCTAGCACTAAGTGGGTCCCAGTCAATATCGGGGAGGTTAAATCACCCACCACCACAACCCTGTTACCTTTATATCTTTCCAAAATCTGTCTGCATATCTGCTCCTCTACCCCCTGCTGGCTGTTGGGAGGCCTGTAGTAAACCCCCAATATCGTGACTGCACCCTTCCCATTCCTGAGCTCCACCCATATTGCCTCGCTGCATGACCCCTCTGAGGTGTCCTCCCGCAGTACAGCTGTGATTTTCTCCTTAACCAGTAATGCAACTCCCCCACCCCTTTTACATCCGCCTCTATCCCGCCTGAAGCTTCTAAAGCCAGGAACATTTAACTGCCAATCCTGCCCTTCCCTCAACCAAGTCTCTGCAATAGCAACAACATCATATTTCCAAGTACTAATCCAAGCTCTAAGTTCATCTGCCTTGCCTGTTATATTTCTCACATTGAAACAAATGCACTTCAGACCACCAGTCCCACTGTGCTCAGCAACATCTCCCTGCCTGCTCTTCCGCTTAGTCCTTCTGGCCTTATGTGCTCCTCATTTATTTCACTAGCTGTCCTACTGCTCTGGTTCCCACCCCCATGCCACACTAGTTTAAACCCTCCTGAGTAACGCTCACAAACCTTGCAGCCAGGATATTAGTGCCTTCCAGTTTAGATGCAACCCGTCCTTCTTGTACAGGTCCCATCTGTCCCTGAAGAGAGCCCAATGGTCCAGATATCTGAAACCCTCCCTTCGACACCATGAGATCAACCATCGTGGAAGTGGAAGACCCTGCGTGAGCGACGCGGCGACGACAGAGAAGAGAGAGAGAGAACGGAACGCCTGGCCAGCGTTAACTCTCCCTTTTTCGGGTAATATCCTTTGTATTCTGTGTTTTAGACAGGGAAAGGTCAGAGGAACCTAGTGGGTGTGCTTATGAATTCTAGCTAGTTTTGTTATTAACTGTATAAAACAGTGGAGTCGGATGTTTTTGTCTAACAAGGTGTATCAGCCTTATTTTCACATTGTACAACAAAGTAAATAAAGTAAATTGATAGTTAAAGAAAGGACTGAGTTCCCCATCTTTGCACTAAGCCACTAACTGTAGCTGTGGACGAGGGGGAGTTGACTCCACTCCATGGTTAACAGATGATATTCTGGTCACAGCAAGGTTATTAGAGGGATGTCTGTTCACAGGAGGTGTTTTAGAGGGTGGTCTGTTCACGGGAGGGGTATTAGATGATATTCTGTTCACAGGAGGGGTATTGGAGGGATGTTTGTACATAGGAGGAGTATCAGAGGGAAGTCTGTTCACAGGAGGGGTATTAGAGGGAGGTCTGTTCAGAGGAGGGGTATTAGAGGGAGGTCTGTTCACAGGAGGGGTATCAGAGGGAGGTCTGTTCACAGGAGGGGTATTAGAGGGAGGTCTATTCACAGGAGGGGTATTAGATGGGATTCTGTTCACAGGAGGGGTATAAGATGGGATTCTGTTCACAGGAGGGGTATAAGATGGGACTCTGTTCACAGGAGGGATATAAGATGGGGGTCTGTTCACAGGAGGGATATAAGATGGGGGTCTGTTCACAGGAGGGATATAAGATGGGGTCTGTTCATAGGAGAAGTAGAAGATTGGAGCCTGTTCACAGGAGGGCTATTAGAGGGAAGTCTGTTCACAGGAGCGGTGTTCTTTGGGATTCTGTTCACAGGAGCGGTGTTAGATGGGATTCTGTTCACAGGTGCGGTGTTAGATGGGATTCTGTTCACAGGAGCGGTGTTAGATGGGATTCCGTTCACAGTCGGGGTAGAAGATTTGAGTATGTTCACAGGAGGGTATTAGAGGGAAGTCTGTTCACAGGAGGGGTATTAGAGGGAAGTCTGTTCGCAGGAGGGGTATTAGATGGGGAGGAGTCTGTTTGCAGGGTGGAATTTGCACGGTGGGGGAAATATTGCAGTGTAAATTAATTGCGGGGTAGCTTTTCAGGGGTGGAAGTGGAATTTGCAAAGGGAAAAAATGGTGTGGGTGGTTTAGCGGGGGGGATATTTTTCGGAGGGGAGAGAAATATTTGCGTGTGGTGGGTGGGCGGGGGAGACAAAGAAAGAGAGAAAGTGAAAGAGAGGGACAGAGAAAGCAAAGAAAGTGAAAGAGACAGACAGAGGAAGTCGGAAAGGGGCAGCAAAGAGAGAGATCAGAGGGGAAGGGAAATAGAGGGACAAAGTTGCAAAGCGGCAAATAAATGGAGAGAAAGCAGACAAAAAGAGAGAGAGTGATAGGCAGACAAAAAGAGAGAGAGTGTTAGGCAGAGAAAGCAGAGAAAGAGAGGGAGAGACAGACAGTCGGAAAGGGGCAGAAAAGCGAGAGAAAGGACGGAAGGAGAGAGAGAGAGGGGGAGAGAGGGAGAAAGCAGAGAAAGTGAAAGAGAGAGAAAGTCGGAAAGGTGCAAAAGAGAGAGAGGGAAAGTCGGAAAATGGAGAGAGAGAGCGAAATTTGAAAAGCAGCAAAGAAAGAGTGAGAAAGCAGAGAGAGAGAGAGAGAAAATAGAGAAAGTGAAATAAAGACAGTGAGAAAGTCGGAAAGGGGCAAAGCAAGAGAGAGAAAGCAGAGAAAGGGAGAGGTGGAGAGAAAGCAGAGTAAGAGGAAGAGAAGGCAGAGAAAGAGAGAGAGAAAGCAGTGAAAGAGAGAGAGAAAGTCGGAAAGAGGCAAAGGAAGAGAGAGGGAGAGCAAGAGAGAGAGAAACACAATGACTCAGAGAGACAGAGACTGAAGGGAAGAGACTGCGATTGAAGGAGAGAGAGATCATAAAGATGTGATCCTCACCATCCCACAACGTCTGTGCTCCATCGTTGGCCTCTCACACCTTCCCTCCATCAGCTCGTCCATGGGGAAAAGATCCTGGACAGAAGCATTGGGGTGGGAATTGGAGTAAAGGGTCAGGACTGGGACAGAGAGAGGAATTCTGACTGGACTCTCTCTCACACACACAGTGTAATCAATTCCAATTCACCTGGGCACAGAGACTGAGACACAGAAACTCACCTTCAAAAACCAGCCGCATGGAAAGAAAGAATGGAGGCTGATGTTGTCCGAATGTATCCCAGAAACTGTCACTCAAAACAGCCAGTCCACCCAAAATACAGTTCATCCAACCAGCTCTCAACTTCCTCCATGTGGACACTCCCTCCCAGGTGTGGGACAGTCCAAGGTGAGTCTCTGTGCAAACAGGGAATGGGGGAGAGAGGGATATTCCAGCCATATCCCAAATGGACCATTCCAGACAGAAACCTGTCTGTCTGTCGCTCTCTCACTCCCTTCCCCAAAATTCTCATCAACAGTGCAGAAAAGCTGCTGCAATTTAAAACATGGAGAGGCCGGTTTGGATAATAAGCATTTAACACTCATTGCTCTAAATGTCTTTCACTATTCACCTCTAGTTTACAGAAAGTTCAGAAAATTACTGACAATGTCTCACGTCAGTTACCTTGAAATTCTGGCAAAGAGTTTTTGCTGGAGATGCCTGTTTGACTGCAGTTTTTATTCGGATTGTCAATTCCACTGTGTGACAAAGCCTGAAACTAGAGCCAAGTTAATGATGCAGCCAAAGGAAATTTTACAACTGGTGACATTTCACGCAACAGTTGTGACCAATATTTACAGCTATATTTGTCAGTGATTCTTTCTACTTTATTTAATGCTGCTGTACTTGTGTATTACCCTTTACTCATTGGAAAACAAATCTTTCTTGACATTTACCACTTTATTGTTACAAGGGTTTACAAACTGGGAAATGGCCATTAAACACAAATTGTATGAAAGATCTTCCACTATTCAACTCCAGTTTATATAAAGTTCAGCAATATAGACCTCCACATTCTGACAAAGAGTTTTTACTGCTGCAATAAAGTGTCACTCGTTTCCCTTTGCTTCCTGACTGTTTCTGTCCGATGCGTTCCTGGAGGATTCAGAGGGATTTTTGTTCATCACTTGTCCAAATTAAGAAGGTTCCAGATCCTCTGCAGCAGCCGTCCTGGAGAAATTGATTGCTTTCAAACTTCAATTACTCTGAGTTATAGGAGAGAAGATACCAGCATAAAAAGAGAATTGTGTGAGACAGAGAGAGCGAGAGATGTCATAAAGTTAGTGATGAAGAACTCAACGCAGCTTAGAGAGATTTTCTTTGCAAATGATTGCCTGAGTTCAATTTGCTGCTGTTGCTTTATTTATGCATTACTTTTAATCACTCAAAATAATTTTCCATTGTAATGTTACAAATGCTTACATAGTAGGAAAATATCCATTTAACACAAATTGTATTGAAATTATTTTATTCAGCATTTCAAGTTTTCATAAAGTAAATTAACCAAACTTGTGGAAACTTACAAAGTCACAGGAACTGAGAATCTCCCATCAGCAATGACTCAGCATCTCCATCTGCTGGTGCCCCTGTCTCAGTGCAGCCAATGCGCCCCTCTCACCATCTCCATCTGCTGTTGTCCTTATCTCATTGCAGTTACTGTCCCCCCTCTCACCATCTCCATCTGCTGTTGTCCTTATCTCATTGCAGTTACTGTCTCCCCTCACCATCCCCATCTGCTGGTGTCCCTGCCTCACTGCAGTTACTTTCGCCTCTCACCATCTCCATCTGCTGGTGTCCCTGTCTCACTGCAGTTACTGTCCCCCTCTCAACATCTGCATCTGCTGGTATACCTGCCTCACTGCAGTTCTGTCCTCCTCTCACCATCTCCATCTGCTGGTGTCCCTATCTTACTGCAGCTACTGGCCCACTCTCACCATCTCCATCTGCTGGTGTCCCTGTCTCACTGCAGTTACTGCCCCTCTCTCACCACCTCACAATCACTGCGTTTTGCAGCTTTGTCCACTGGCAGCGTTTGTTGAAACAACAACCACAAGGTGGCGCTGTACAGGCACATGCGCAAACGTACACGATTCCAGTGAAAAGTCAGGGTCTGCCACGCTCAGGCAGCTGCCAGGACTAAAGATGGCGCCGGTCAAATAATCACAGAGGCGGGTGGAGGGTGGGAGGTGGAGCGAGGGTCTGGGGGAGGAGGGGGAATGGGATTTAGTTCCAGTGTTTGAAACTCTTCAGCTCTTTCTATGATTTCACTAATTTATGGGATTCTCTTCACAGGAGGGGTAGAAGATTCGAGTCTGTTCACAGGAGGGTATTAGAGGGAAGTCTGTTCACAGGAGGGGTATTAGAGGGAGGTCTGTTCACAGGAGGGGTATTAGAGGGACGTCTGTTCGCAGGAGGGTATTAGAGGAGAGTCTGTTCGCAGGAGGGGTATTAGATGGGGAGGAGTCTGTTTGCAGGGAGGAATTTGCACGGTGGGGGAAATATTGCAGTGTAAATTAATTGCGGGGGTAGCTTTTCAGGGGGTGGAAGTGGAATTTGCATAGGAAAATAATTGGTGTGGGTGGTTTAGCGAGGGGGATATTTTTCAGAGGGGAGAGAGATATTTGCGTGTGGTGGGTGGGGGGTGGGGAGACAAAGAAAGAGAGAAAGTGAAAGAGGGAGAAAGAGAAAGCAAAGAAAGTGAAAGAGACAGACAGAGAAAGTCGGAAAGGGGCAGCAAAGAGAGAGATCAGAGGGAAAGAGAAAGAGAGGGACAAAGTTGCAAAGCGGCAAATAAAAAGAGAGAAAGCAGACAAAAAGAGAGAGAGTGACAGGCAGAGAAATCAGAGAAAGAGAGGGAGGGAGAGACAGTCGGAAAAGGGCAGAAAAGAGAGAGAAAGGACGGACGGAGAGAGAGAGAGAGAGAGAGAGAGAGGGAGAAAGCAGAGAAAGTGAAAGAGAGAGAAAGTCGGAAAGGTGCAAAAGAGAGAGAGAGAAACTCGGGAAAGGGAGAGAGAGAGCGAAATTTGAAAAGCGGCAAAGAAAGAGTGAGAAAGCAGAGAGAGAGAGATAAAATAGAGAAAGTGAAAGAAAGAGAGAGAGAAAGTCGGAAAGGGGCAAAGCAAGAGAGAGAAAGCAGAGAAAGGGAGAGGAGGAGAGAAAGCAGAGTAAGAGTGAGAGAAGGCAGAGAAAGAGAGAGAGAAAGTCGGAAAGAGGCAAAGGAAGAGAGAGGGAGAGCAAGAGAGAGAGAAACACAATGACTCAGCGAGACAGAGACTGAAGGGAAGAGACTACGATTGAGCGAGAGAGAGATAATAAAGATGTGACACTCACCATCCCACAACGTCTGTGCTCCATCGTTGGCCTCTAACACCTTCCCTCCATCAGCTCGTCCATGGGGAAAAGATCCTTGACAGAAGCATTGGGGTGGGAATTGGAGTAAAGGGTCAGGACTGGGACAGAGAGAGGAATTCGGACTGGACTCTCTCTCACACACACAGTGTAATCAATTCCAATTCACCTGGGCACAGAGACTGAGACACAGAAACTCACCTTCATAAACCAGCCGCATGGAAAGAAAGAATGGAGGCTGATGTTGTCCTAATGTATCCCAGAACCTGGCACTCAAAACAGCCAGTCCACCCAAAATACAGCTCATCCAGCCAGCTCTCAGCTTCCTCCATGTGGACACTCCCTCCCAGGTGTGGGACAGTCCAAGGTGAGTCTCTGTGTAAACAGGGAATGGGGGAGAGAGGGATATTCCAGCCATATCCCAAATGGACCATTCCAGACAGAAACCTGTCTGTCTGCCTCTCTCAAGCTCCCTTCCCCAAAAATCTCATCAACAGTGCAGAAAAGCTGCTGCAATTTAAAACATGGAGAGGCCGGTTTGGATAATGGGCATTTAACACTCATTGCTCTAAATGTCTTTCACTATTCACCTCCAGTTTACAGAAAGTTCAGAAAATTACTGACAATGTCTCCCTGCAGTTACATTGAATTTCTGGCAAAGAGCTTTTGCTGGAGTTGCCTGTTTGACTGCAGTATAAACAGGCAGTTTTTATTCGGATTGTCAATTCCACTGTGTGACAAAGCCTGAAACTAGAGCCAAGTTAATGATGCAGCCAAAGGAACTTTTACAACTGGTGACATTTCACACAACAGTTGTGACCAATATTTACAGCTATATTTGTCAATGATTATTTGTACTTTATTTAATGCTGCTGTATTTATGTATTACCCTTCACTCATTGGAAAACAAATCTTTCTTGACATTTACCACTTAAATGTTACAAGGGTTTACAAACTGGGAATTGACCATTAAACACAAATTGTATGAAAGATCTTCCACTTTTCAACTCCAGTTTATATAAAGTTCAGCAATAAAGACCTCCACATTCTGACAAAGAGTTTTTACTGCTGCAATAAAGTGTCACTTGTTTCCCTTTGCTTCCTGACTGTTTCTGTCCGATGCGTTCCTGGGGGATACAGAGGGATTTTTGTTCATCACTTGTCCAAATTAAGAAGGTTCCAGATCCTCTGCAGCAGCCGTCCTGGAGAAATTGATTGCATTCAAGCTTCAATTACTCTGAGTTATGGGAGAGAAGATACCAGCATAAAAAGAGAATTGTGAGAGAGAGAGAGCGAGAGATGTTATAAAGTTAGTGATGAAGAACTCAACACAGCTGAGAGAGATTTTCTTTGCAAATGATTGCCTGAGTTCAATTTGCTGCTGTTGCTTTATTTATGCATTACTTTTAATCACTCAAAATAATTTTCCAAACAGGAACCATTTTAATGTTACAAATGCTTGCAGTGGAGTAAAATAAACATTTAACACAAATTGTTTTCAAATTATTTTATTCAGCATTTCAAGTTTTCATAAAGTAAATTAATCAAACTATTGGAAACTTTCAAAGTCACAGGAACTGAGAATCTCCCATCAGCAATGACTCAGCATCTCTATCTGCTGGTGTCCCTGTCTCAGTGCAGCCAATGCGCCCCTCTCACCATCTCCATCTGCTGTTGTCCTTATCTCATTGCAGTTACTGACCCCCCTCTCACCATCTCCATCGGCTGGTGTCCCTTTCTCACTGCAGTTACTGCCCCCTCTCACCATCTCCATCGGCTGTTGTCCTTATCTCATTGCAGTTACTATGATCCCCTCACGATCGCAATCTGCTGGTGTCCCTACCTCACTGCTGTTACTTTCGCCTCTCACCATCTCCATCTGCTGGTGTCCCTGTCTCACTGCAGTTACTGTCCCTCTCTCAACATCTCTCTCTGCTGGTTTCCTTGCCTCACTGCAGTTACTGTCCCCCTCTCAACATCTCCATCTGCTGGTATACCTGCCTCACTGCAGTTACTGTCGCCCTCTCACCATCTCCATCTGCTGGTGTCCCTGTCTCACTGCAGTTACTGGCCCCCTCTCACCACCTCACAATCACTGCGTTTTGCAGCTTTGTCCACTGGCGGCGTTTGTTGAAACAGCAACCACAAGGTGGCGCTGCACTGGCACATGCGCAAACGTGCACTATTCCAGTTAAACGTCAGGGTCTGCCACGCTCAGGCAGCTGCCAGGACGAAAGATGGCGCCGGTCAAATAATCACAGAGGCGGGTGGAGAGTGGCAGGTGGAGCGGGGGTCTGGGGGGGAGGAGGAATGGGATTTAGTTCCAGTGTTTGAAACCCTTCAGCTCTTTCTATGATTTCACTAATTTAACAATGAGATTGAGAGGGTATTTCACCGCTTTCTTCAGCTCCTGTCTGAATTTAGTCTGGGTCACAATGTAAATACATGTGTTGGTGCAGGAACTGAGAAGCTGCAGCATCTTTGATGTGTGATCTGTGATAAAGAGAGGGTCAGTGAGGGAGGAATAATAATAAATAACTGTAATTCGAGTATAAATGTTAAACACAACCCGGATCACCCATAACAGGATAAAACTGCCGGATATACTGAAGAGTAAAATAATTGATTTCCTGCGATTCTCCATCTCTGGGTCCTTGTGATTCTCTGCATTGCTGTGGCGCCGGAATCCCCTGCGGACTTTACTGGAGAATAAAATCCGTCTGACAGTCAGAACATTGAGCAGCAAAATCAGAAAGACCGGGACACAAGGGTTAAAATGTAATTAAACAATTCAATTGCCGCCCATATGGGGGAAGTATAGAAGCTCAGTTTATAATCACAACCCATGGGAACATTGTCAATAATGTATTCTTGTTCCAGTGTAAAGTACCATGGGAGAGACTCTAAACAGCCCAGCACACTCACTGTTCCCACAACCACAGCCGCCGTTTTCTCGCTGCAAGATTTTGTTTTCAGCTTCTCACAACAAATGGCCACAAATCGATCAAAGGTGAAAGTGACTGTGAGCCATACAGAAACAACTGTGGATGCAGAAAGCAGAACGATAATGAGAGAACACACAGGAGTAATTCTCAGAAATGAGTATGGAAAATAAATTGAAGCAATCCAGGTCAATATGGGAGCAGTGATAACGACCAGGAGATCAGACACTGCCATTCCCACCAGGTAGACACTGATACATTTGGAGAGACCGCACTTTCCTCGGGACAGGTTCACAATCGCCACACAGTTAACTGGAAGAGAAAGAGAAAAGGAAGCAGAGAAATTGCTGATCAGACCTGGAGACAAAGCAGCAGTTTGACAGGATCTGAGCTGATATTTCCAGCTTTGTTGCTGCATCGAGCAGTGAAAACTGATTCACTGACCCGGGCAGTGCTTTGTCACAGTGAAATGTTTGAAAACACAGTTATTAATAATGAATTGGGAAATTGGTCCAGAAAGTGAATAAAGTCAGCATTGGATCTACTGGAAGGACTGAGTGAGGATGCAGTGTCAGTGGGGAAATGAGAAGGATTTGTACAGAGATGGAATCCAATGTGTTAATTGGGAATTTGTCTCCAGACTGTTGTTTGGGATGTTTGGGGAGAGCGGGATGTGCAGCTGGTTGGTTGCTCTGGGTTCAGGGAACCGACAGGAAATGTTACAAATGGGAAAATGCAGAAAACTGCAGCACTGAGTTTGAGCATCAGCCATGATCTAAAATGGTGGAGCAAGCTCGAAGGGCTGAATGGCCTCCTCCTGCTCACATGTTACTGTATTCCTACCAGATTGGACAAGGCAGCTGGAGGTGGAGACAGTGAGTGAGATTGGGAGGGAGAGAAGGGAAAGGACATGTTGGAGCAGGAGGGGAGACTGGTGCAGATGGTTTGGGAAAGTGGATAAACTGAAGCAATGGATGAGGAGACTGAGGATTCAATACAGTGAGAGGAGAGGCTGAGATTCACAGGGAGAGACTGCAGCAGAGTGTTAGAGGAAATCTAATCTATAGATCCCAGTAATACAACTCAATTAATACATTCAAACAATAATCCCTGTGGTTATTAGTGTTGGAGAACAGTTCATTGTTTATACAATATAGTCAATATATTTAGTTTGTACAGGCTAATAAATATAAATTTAAATATATTTCTGATATCAGCCTCGCTCTTTATTGAATTCAGCAGTCACAGAGATTTTAAAGTGCAGTACTTAAATAATGAATTACCATCAGTGATTAACTGATTCTATTCTGTTTATTCAGTCACGAAGTAAGGAATAGGAACTTTCTGCAAATCAAAATGAGGACCTGACAGAAATCAACACAGAGGATCAAGGCCAACAGGAAAATGAACACAATCTGACAACAGACAACTTCAACTCACAGTTTCTCTCACTAATTGTTCTGGACATTCCAGCACTTTATGATCGTGAATTATTTACACTGCTGCTTCTTTCTCTTTCTCTTTACTTCTGCTTATTTCTTTCCATCGGTTCCGTTCTCCCTGTTCCTTTTCTCCTTCCCTATCTCTCCTGAGTACTCACACCCTGTAAATTGTTACTGAATGATGCTTTTCACATATGATTTATTCCGAACATTCTGTGTCTGTGTTCTGTTCACCAGCCCCAGGTTCAATGATTCTATTCTCAGAGTCGGTTTTTTCAATGGTGAAACCTCTGTGAATAATTTAATGTATCTACAGAACACTCAAGTCTCCACCTGTTCACCTACACTCTTCACTTCATTCCACAATACATGGAATAAACAGGATCGAAAGCTACTTCCAGACAAACCTCACAATCATTGAAATTCCTTCTCCTGGAATTATAAAGTTATCCGTTAGAAGGGGGGATTGTTTAATTAATAAAACAGCAAAACCAGCGCTGCAGCTGATAATCGACAGATAAATGGAAAGACTCTTGATTCCAACTGATAAAGTGAAAACCTGTAAAACATCACATCGATTCTTTCTATTTTACAATGTATTCCAGTGACAGTGAAGGGTCCACAGTGAAGCAGAGAAGGAAAAGTCAGCAGCAAACTCAGTTCAGTAGCCAGACTTCTGAAGCAGCGTCAGACACACACAGAGTGAAATAATATTTGTTGACAGTGATAATCAATAAATACATTGAAATCCCAGTTAAACTGAGCCACGACATTGTGGAGGAAGGACATTCTGCTGTCCCCTTGTAACACTGAGACTGTGAGATGTCTCATTATCAATCAAAAAAAAATCATAAAAATATTCCAGGACTGGTTAGATCCACATTACGAAAATATTAAAAAGTCCTAATGGTCTGATTATTGATCCTAACTGAAACATCTCATTCCAATACATTCAATACACAGAATGATCCAATAACAAAGCCACAGTTACTTAAAACAATACCATTCAATACATAACACAACTCCGACAAGAATGAAAGATTGGACAATGAGTTGATTCCATCAGTAAATTGCTGGAAAAGAACAGGTGGCTGTGGAACACACACAGAGGGAAATAATACCGAGTACAGCAGCACAGTTAACATCGATTTAGACCATTAACAGCTGAGATACTGGCTTACCAGCAACTCCAATTGCTGCAAGTACAGGATAATAAATGAATATGAACTGAACGAATACTGGATATCCCATTTCTGTGAGAAGCAGAGACTTCTATTAGCCTGGAATCCACAGCTCCACCAGACACTCTGAGCTGATCCATTCCAATGGGTCCTGATTTATACAGGGGATAAGTCTCCACTGACACGGTTATACCCCTGATCATTGCTATGAGTTAAACTCACCTGAACAAACACATTACATCAGCAGCGTTGACTCTGATGAAAATAATGTGGTGGATAAAACACAATCATTTCAATATCAGTGACATTTTCTGAGTAAGACCTCTCTCGGGGATAAACCTGAAATCTGTACTCAGACTGGACGGATCCTACAATTATGAGAGGCGTCATTTACATTTTCCATATTATTGTGTTGACCTTGTTCACCCCTGGCATTTCTGTTGTAAATGTAACTGATCTGTCTGCAGTTGACACGGAATCCAGGGAATAAAGCAATCCCGTTTCACTCTGTTCCTGCCTTTTCCCAGTTAAAATGTGAACTTTGAGTCTCTGATTCGGGACCATGTTCAGGGTTACTGCCCAGAAACTACTGTGATTGATATTATGGGACAGACACTGTACGCATCCATTTGGGAGGCAGTTGGGCAGTGGTAATATCAATGGTGACGTAATCCAGAGGCCCAATCTGATGGCTTGGGGACAGTGGTTCAAATCCCACCACGGCAGCTATATAAAACAGAGGGAGCTCCCTTTCTATGTATAAAGTCGAGGGAGCTCCGCCTCTACGTTCAAAGTGGAGGGAGTACACTCTCAATGTATAAAATGGAAGCAGCACCCTCTCTATTTATAAAGTTGGGGGCGATGAAGCAAAGAGGAGAGAGGGAAACGGAAACAAATGGGGAAATGGAGAGAGAGGGACAAAGTGGAAGACAGTGAGAGACAGAAGAGAAAGCGAAATGAGACGTTGACGGAACCCCAGTAAAAATCCCCATTGTCCGCCCAGTCGGTATTTGGGATGTAATGTGAGAGTTTTAGGGCTGGGTGTTAGATGCCTGTTTGATATTTTCAAACTGCATTGATATTCCCAACAAAAGCAAGTGTTAAAGATTCAAAAATTACCAAACAAATGGCTCAAAGCATTGCTGTCCATGTTCAGAGGGACGGAGAGATGGAGGGAGTGAGACACAGACGGAGAGAGACACAGACAGAGTGGGACAGAGACAGAGGAAGAGAGCGAGACAGAGCTAGAATGATAGAGAAAAAAGGAGAAACAGAGACAGAGGGGGACAGACAGAAAGGGAGGCAGGCAAATGCAGAGGGAGAGAGGCGGGGAGAAAGCGAGTGAGACAGATACAGTGGGAGAGAGACAGATGCATAGGTAGAAAGGGACAGAGAGAGAGAGTGGGAGCGAGACAAACAGAGGGAGAAAAAGAGACAGAGGGGGAGGCAGACAGAGAGAGAGAGGGATGGCGAGATGAAAGGAAAAACTTTCATCTAATAATGTTGAAAAAAGATAGAATTAAAAAGTAAAACTGGCTGTGTGCAAGAACTAATTTTGAAAGGAGTGATCAGGGGTTTAGTGTGAGTGTTTTGGGGGCAAGTGCTGGATCATATTTTCAAACTGAAGTGACATTTAATATTATTGAAAAAAATATTATTAAACACTGACAAACTTTAGAAGCAGGGGACGTGGGATACAGTGTGTGAGGGGACCTTGACAGAATCTCAGTAACAATCCCCATTATCTGCACAGTCCTGTATTGGGGGTTTAGTTTGAGAAATTAGGAGGCGAGTGTTGAACAGTGTTTGATATTTTCAAACTGCAGTGACGTTCCCAGCAAGGGCAAGATTTACAGGTTCAAAATTAACCAAGAAATGGATAAAAACATTTCTGTCCAAGGTGAGAGAGAGATGGTGCTTGAGACAGAGTCATGGAAAGAGGCAGAGAAAGAGGGAGAGGGCGAGGGAGAGAGAGAGAGAGAAAGATGGGAAGAAACTGACATGAGAGGGAGACACAGAGAGAGGATGAGACAAGTTGTAACAATCATTAACAATCCTCATTATCTGCCCAGTCCTGTTTTTGGAGGTGAATGTGAGTGTTTTAGGGGTGAATGTTGCATCAGTGTTTCATATTTTCAAACTGCAGTGCCATTCCAAACAAGGCTGTTAAAGTATAAAAGAGCAGGGAGGTTATGCTGGAACTGCATAACTCATTGCTTTAGCACCGTAATGAGACCTCCCAGGGCAGGTAAAGTGTAAGTTTAGATACAGAGTAAAGCAGTGGATTTAGAGAAGGAGGGGGAGACGGGCAGAAAGAGTGAGGAGATACGGGGAGGCAGGCAGATTGTAGGAGAAACTTTACATCTAACCACATGAAAAAAATAAATAAATACAAATTTTAATGGACTGCGCACTGAAAATACTGTCCACACAACAACTAAAGTCACACACCATCCTCACTTGAAACCATATCGCCATTCCGTCACTGTTAAAGGGTCAAAATCCTGGAACTCCCTTCCTAACAGCACTGTGGGTATACCTACCGCACATGGACTGCAGCGGTTCAAGAAAGAGGCTCAAAACCACCTTCACAAGAGCAATTAGGGATGGGCAATAAATGCTGGCCTGGCCAGTAACGCACGCATCCAACAAATGAATAAGGCAAATTAAAAGTTGACACCGAATCACTTAAGGAGATATTAGATGAGACGAAGAAAAACGTGGTCAAAGAGGTTGGGTTGAGGGAGCGTCTTCAAAGAGGAAAGAGAGTAAGTGAGACAGGGAGGTTTAGGAAAGGAATTCCAGAGTTAGGGTCTTGGCAGCTTGAAGGCACGGCCACCAATGGTGGGACGATTCAAATTGGGGATGTTCAAGAGGCCAGAATTAGAGGATCACAGACATTGGTGGATTGTGGAGCTGGAGGAGATTGCACAGATAGGGAGGGGTCATTTGTGGAAGACAGTTCCAAATTTTTGTTTGTAGAAGTGTTTCTAAATCTTATGTTTGAAAGGGCTTTCGACTAATTTTCATTTTTAGACAGTGCCCCCTGTCCGAGACTTTCCCCATCGAATACTCACAGGGCAGGTACGCACGGGGTTAGATACAGAGTAAAGATCCATCTACCAATGCCAGACTCACTGTTCCTCTGTCTCTTTCTCCTCATCTCGCACTGCCTGAGACTCCCTTTCTCTGCCTCTCTTTCTCCCTCTTCCCATCCTGAGAGCAAGAGGGAGAGATTGAGATAGTGTACAGAGGGAGATAGAGAGAGAAAAGGGAGAGATAGACTTGGAAAGTGAGTAACAGAGAGAATAAATAAGGTTTCAGAGAGTAGAAGAGAGGGGAAGAGAGTGATAGAGATGGAGAGAGATTACTAGCAAGAGAGTTTACCAGAGATTACCTCTCTCTCAGTCCCTATTACTCCTTTCCAATTTGTTACCATCTCCGTCTATTTTTCTCCCTCTACCCCGATGTTTCACACTCCTTGCCTCTCGCTCGTATGTCTGTCTATCCTGCAGTGAAGGATTACATCAAATTATGTTTCACATTTGCTCTTTCAATCTAAATGAGCAATCTTTCAGACTGTGAACAGAGGGGCCTTAGAGTGACAGCCCACTGATTCCTGAGGGTAACAGGACAGATGGATAAGGTGGCTAAGAAGGCTTACGGAATACTTCCCTTTATTGGCCGATGCAGAGAATATAAGAGCAGGTAGCTTATGCGAGAACTGTTTAAAACACGAGTTAGACCACAGCAACAGTACTGTGTACAGTCCTGGTCACCACATTACAGGAAGGATGTGATCACACTAGTGAGGGTACAGAGGAGATTGACAGAGGATGTTGTCAGTAATGGATAATTTTATGTATGAGGTAAGATTGGATCGAAAGGTATTGTTTTCTTTGGAACAGAGAAGGTTGAAGGGAAGATTTAATTGAGGTGTATCAGATAATGGCGGGCCTAGATAGGGTGGACAGGAAGGACCCATTTCCCATAACAGAGGGGTCAATAACCATGGAAATAGATTACAAGATTTCCCCACCAATATCATGAGGATGTGATGGCTTCCATGGTGGAATACCTTGGTGAATGTTTGCAATGGAGCGTTTTCCTTCCTGATCATCAAAACTGGCCGCCTGGGCCCCAACTTCATCCACATTTCTCCCACTCCACCAATATTTCACTCTGCATCACTATATTTATCTGTTTGCGTATGCAGCAGTGAAGAATTACATTAAATGAATATTTCTTACATTCTCCCTTTCAATCCACCCCAACACTCTCTCTGTCTCCAAACTTGTCCCTCTCGACAGCACTCCCTCTGCCTGCATATCTATGCCTCTCTCCCTCTGTCTCCCTCTTAGTGTCAGAGATAGCAGGAGGGAGAGATAGAGAGAGGAAGACAGAGGGAGACACAGAGAACAACCCCAGCTTCTCCAATCTATCCACGTAACTGAAGTCCCTCATCCCTGGAACCATTCTTGTGAATCTTTTCTGCACCCTCTCTAATGCCCCCACATTCTTCCTGAAGCGGCAGAGTGGCTCAGTTGGTAGCACCGCAGCCTCACAGCTCCAGCGACCCGGGTTCGATTCTGGGTACTGCCTGTGTGGAGTTTGCAATTTCTCCCTGTGCCTGCATGGGTTTTCTCCGGGTGCTCCGGTTTCCTCCCACAAGACAGAAAAGACTTGCAGGTTGGTAGGTAAATTGGCCATTATAAATTGTCACCAGAATAGGTAGGTGGTAGGGAAATAGAGGAGCAGGTGGGGATGTTTGGTAAGAATATGGGATTCGTGTAGGATTAGCATAAATGGGTGGTTGATGGTCAGCACATATTCGGTGGGCGGAAGGGCCTGTTTCAGTGCTGTATCTCTAATCTAATCTAATCTAATCTAATCCACGGTGTCCAGAATTGGTCAATGCTCCAGTTGAAGGCAAACCAGCGTTTTACAAAGGTCATAATTTTTGAATTCAATGTCTCTATTTATAATCTCGGGACCCCTTATGCCGTTTAACCACTTTCTGAACCTGCCCTGCCACCTTCAGTGATTGGTGCACAAATTCACCCACATGTGTCTGTTCCTGCACCTCCTTTAGAATTCTATCCTTTACCTTATCACGTCGCGCCTCCTTTTTCCCAAACGTTGGGGCGGAAGATTCACCATGGTTCTTAATGAATACATTGTGACTGCCTTCACAAAAGAGGGGACACAGACATTGTAGTCAATGAGGAGGGATTTGAAATATTGAATGGGATAAACAGTGAGAGAGGAAATATTAATGGGTTCAGCATCTTTGAAAGCTGATAATTCACCAGGCTCAGACTATTAAGAGGTGCAAGGGAGGAAATATCAGTGGCTCTGACCATCATTTTCCAATCCTCACTGGTTATAGTCGTGCTGCCAGAGTACTGGAGGACTGCGTATGTTGTACTATTTATTAACAAGGGAGAAAGTAAAAGACTGAGTAATTACAGGCCACCCAGCCTCACTGTGGAGGGCAATTTATTGGGCACAAGGGAATGATTAATTCCTTTCTTGTACTGTGTGTCTCAGTGTCTCCATGTCTGTGTCTCTGTCACAATTTGAGCACCACCCTTACATTGGTGAAGAGTACGTCTCTGGAATAAATGTCCCAGTGTTGTGGGAACATAAAATGGCTACCCGAAACCAGCCGAAAATGGCTGACTAATGTTTGTGGATTTCCACAGATATTTGAGAGAGGAGAGAGACAGACAGACAGATAGAAAGAGAGACAAAGAGAGAGACACAGACCAAGACACAGAGAGTGATAGAAAGATATTTGTCATTGGACAGAGGAAGAGGAGGAGGCCATTTGGCCCCTCAACCCTCTTCTGTCATTCAATGAGCTCATGGCTGATGTGTGATCTAACTCTATGTACCTATCTTTGCCCCTGAATACCTTTGGTTATCAAAAATCTATCAATCTCAGATTTAAAATCTAACAAGTGTCTCAGCAACAATTGCCGTTTGTGGAAGAGGGTTCCAAACTGATCCCAAACCTGGTGTATTGATGTGTTTCTTCGTTTCACTCCTGAAAGGATTTTAGACTGCCTTTAGATTTTAAGTCTGCGCCCTCAAGTTCCTGACTCCGCAGCCGGTTGGAATTGTTACTCTCTGCCCACCCGTTCAGTTTCCCTTATTGTCTTGAAAACATTCATCAAATAACCCCATAAGCTTCTAAATTCCAGAGAAAGAACAGTTTGGAGAAGGAGGGGAGACTGGAGCAGATGGTTTGGGAAAGTGGATAAACTAAAGCAATGGATGAGGAGACTGAGGATTCAATACAGTGAGAGGAGATGCTGAGATTAACAGGGAGAGACTGCAGCAGAGTGTTAGAGGAAATCTAATCTACAGATCCCAGTAATACAACTCAATTCATACATTCAAACAATAATCCCTGTGGTTATTGGTGTTGGAGAACAGTTCATTGTTTCTACAATATAGTCAATATATTTCGTTTGTTCAGGCGATTAAATATAAATTTAAATATATTTCTGATATCAGCCTCGCTCTTTATTGAATTCAGCAGTCACAGAGATTTTAAAGTGCAGTATTTAAATAATGAATTACCATCAGTGATGAACTGATTCTATTCTGTTCATTCAGTCACTAAGTAAGGAATAGGAACTTTCTGCAAAACAAAATGAGGACCTGACAGAAATCAACACAGAGGATCAAGGTCAACAGGAAAATGAACGCAATCTGACAACAGACAACTTTAGCTCACAGTTTCTCTCGCTAATTGTTCTGGACATTCCAGCACTTTATGATAGAGAATTATTTACACTGCTGCTTCTTTCTCTTTCTCTTTACTTCTGCCTATCTCTTTCCCTCGGTTTCGTTCTCCCTGCTCCTTTTCTCCTTCCCTGTCTCTCTGGAGTACTCACACCTGCAAACTGTTACTTATTGCTACTTTTCACAGAGGATTTATTCCTAACATTCTGCGTCTGTGTTCTGTTCACCAGCCCCAGGTTCAATGATTCTATTCTCAGACTCAGTTTGTTCAATAGTGAAACCTCAGTGAATAATTTAATGTGTCTCCAGAACACGCAAGTCTCCACCTGTTCACCTGCACTCTTGACTTCATCTACAATACATGGAATAAACAGGATTGAAAGCTACTTCCAGACAAACCTCACAATCATTGAAATTCATTCTCCTGGAATTATAAAGTAATCAGTTAGAATGTGGGATTGTTTATTTAATAAAACTCCAACATCAGCGCTGCAGCTGATAATCTACAGATAAATGGAAAGACACTTGATTCCAAGTGACAGAGTGAAAACCAGTGAAACATCACATCAATACTTTCTATTTTACAATGTAGTCCAGTGACAATGAAGGTCCACAGTGAAGCAGAGAAGGAGATGTGAATGTGTCAGCAGCAAACTCAGTTCAGTAGCCAAACTTCTGAAGCAGCGTCAGACACACACAGAATGAAATATAATTTGATAACATTGATAATCAATAAATACATTGAAATGCCAGTTAAACTGAGCCATGTTATTGGGGAAGGAGGACATTGTGCTTTCCGCTTGTGACACTGAGACTGTGAGATGTCCCATTATTGATCACCAAAATATAAAGACTCATATAAATAATCCTGGACGGATTTGGTCCACATCATGAAACTGTTAAAAACTCCTGATTGTTTGATTTTTGATCTTAACTAAAACACCTCAGTCAAAAGCATTCGCTGCACAGAATAATCCAGTCAGAATGCAACGGCTCCCGAAACCAATACCATGAAAGACATGATACAACGCCTGCAAGAATGAAACAGTAGACAATGAGGAGATTCCATCTGTTAATTGCTGGAAAATAACAGGCGGCAGTGTAACAGACACAGTGAGAAATAATACCCAGTACAGCAGCACAGTTAACATTGATTTACACCATTAACAGCTGAGATACTGGCTTACCAGGAATTCCAATTGCTGCAAGTACAGGATAGTAAATGTCTTCTATCTGATACATTACTGGATATTCCATTTCTGTGCGAAGCAGAGTCTTCTGTTAGCCTGGAATCCACAGCTCCACCAGGCACTCCGAGCTGATCCATTCCAATGGGTCCTGAATTATACAGGGGATAAATCTCCACTGACATGGTTATACCCCTGATCATTGGTATTAGTTACACTCTCCTGAACAAACACATTACATCAGCAGCTTTGACTCTGATGTAAATAATGTGGTGGATAAAACACAATCATTTCAATGTCAATGACATTTTCTGAGTAAGCCCTCCCTCGGAATAAACCTGAAATCTGTCCTCATACTGGATGGATGGCAATTATGAGTGGCGTCATTTACATTTTCCATATTATTGCATTGACCTTGTTTACTCCTTGCATTTCTATTGTAAATGTAACTGATCTGTCTGCAGTGGACACTGAATCCAGAGACAAAATCAATCCCATTTCACTCTGTTCCTGCCTTTTTCCAGTTAAAATATGATCTTTGAGGATCTGATTCGAGACCATTTCCAGGGCTACAGCCTAAAAGCTCCTGTGAGTGATATTACGGGACAAACACTGTAGATATTCATGAAGGAGGCAGGCGCAAAGTGATAATACTACTGCTTAAGTAATCCAGAGGCCCAACCTAATTGTCTGAGGACAGGGGTTCAAATCCCACCATGGCAGCTGCATAAAATAGAGGGAACTCCCTCTCTAGTTATAAAGTGGAGGGATCAGCTTCTATATATATATCAAGTGGAGGGAGATCCCTCTCTACGTATAAAATGGAGGGAACACCCTCTCTAAATATAAAGTGGAGGGAGATCCCTCTCTATGTATAAAGTGGAGGGTGCTGCCTCTCTGTGGATAAAGTGGGGGGAGCTCCCTCTCTACGTATAAAGAGGAGGGAGCTTCCTCTGTACGTCAAAGTGGTGGGAGCTCCCTCTCGATGTATAAAGTGGAGGGAGCTCCCTCTCTATGTATAAAGTGGAGGGAGCTCCCTCTCTATGTATACAGTGGAGGGAGCTCCCTCTCTACGGATAAAGTGGAGGGAGCACCCTCTCTACGTATACAGTGGAGGGAGCTCACTCTCTACGTAGAAAGTGGAGGGAGCTCCCTCTCTATGTATAATGTGGAGGGAGCACCCTCTACGAATAAAGTGGAGGGAACTCCCTCTTTACGTTTAAAGTGGAGGGAGCTCCCCTCTATGTATAAAGTGGAGGGAGCTTCCTCTCTAAGTATAAAGTGGAGGGAGCTCCCTCTCTATGTATAAAGTGGAGGGAGCTCCCTCTCGATGTACAAAGTGGAGGGTGCACCCTCTACAAATAAAGTGGAGGGAACTCCCTCTCTACGTATAAAGTGGAGGGAGCTCCCCCTCTAAGTATAAAGTGGAGGGAGCTCCCTCTCTATGTATAAAGTGGAGGGAGCTCCCTTTTTACGTATAATGTAGAGGGAGCTCCCTCTCTATGCATAAAGTGGAGGGAGCTCCTTCTTTATGTATAAAGTGGAGGGAGCTTCCCCTCTACGTCTCAGTGGAGGGAGCTCACTGTCTATGTATAAAGTTGACGGAGCTCCCTTTGTACGTATAATGTAGAGGGAGCTCCCTCACTATGTATAAAGTGGATGGAGCTCCCTTTGTATGTATAACGTAGAGGGAGCTCCCTCTCTATGTATAAAGTGGAGGGAGCTCCCTCTTTATGTATAAAGTGGAGGGAGCTTCCCCTCTACGTATAAGTGGAGGGAGCTCCCTGTCCATGTATCAAGTGGAGGGAGCTCCCTTTGCACGTGTAATGTAGAGGGAGCTCTCTCTACCTGTCTAAAGTGGAGGGAGCACCCTCTCCTTGTATAAAGTGGAGGGAGCTCCCTCTTTATGTATAAAGTGGAGGGAGCTTCCCCTCTACGTATAAGTGGAGGGAGCTCCCTGTCTATGTATAAAGTGGAGGGAGCTCCCTTTGTACGTGCAATGTAGAGGGAGCTCTCTCTCTCTCTCTGTCTAAAGTGGAGGGAGCTCCCTCTCCATGTATAATGTGGAGGGAAATCCCTCTCTCTGTATAAAGTGGAGGGAGCTTCCCCTCTACATATAAAGTGGAGGGAGCTCCCTCGCTATGTATAAAGTGGAGGGAGCTCCCTCTCTACATATAAAGTGGAGGGAGCTCCCTCCTGACATATAAAGTGGAGGGAGCTCCCTCTCTACGTGTAAAGTGGAGGGCGATTAAAGACAGAGGAGAGAGGGAAATGTAAACAAATGGAGAAATGGAGAGATAGACGAAATAAAAGACAGTGAGAGACAGAAGAGATAGTTAAGTGAGAGCTTGACAGAACCCCAGTAACAATCGCCATTGTCTGACCAGTCCAGTATTGAGGCTTTAGTGCGAGTGTTTTAGAACTGAGTGTTGGCTCAGTGTTTGGTATTTTCAAACTGCAGTCACATTCCCAACAAGGGCAAGTGTTACAGATTCAAAATTAACCAGGGAATTGCTCGAAGCATTGCTGTCCAGGGAGAGGGGGAAGGGGCGATGGAGGGAGACAGACACAGGCAGAGTGGGACTGAGACATTGCGGGGGAGAGAGAGGGAGTTCGAGGGAGAAAGACAAAGTGAGAGACAGATGCAGAGGGAGAGAGACAAACAGAGAGAAGGAGAGAGAAAGACAGAGGTTGAAACAGAGACTGAGGGGGAGACAGACAGAGAGTTTGTGACAGGGCGAGGTTATGAGAGAAAATTTAGATCTAATAATGTTTGAAAAAATATATAATTAAAAACTAAAACTGGCTGTGCGCAAGAAATACATTTGAAAGGAAACATCAGGGGTTTAGTGTGAGTGTTGTGGAGGCAACTTTTGGATCAGTGTTTCATTTTTTCAAACTGCAGGGACTTTTATTGTTTTTGAAAATATGTTATCACAAATTGACAAACTTCAGAAGCAGGGGAAAAGGGAGACAGGGTGTGAGGGGACCTTGACAGAACCTCAGTAACAATCCCCATTATCTGCACAGTCTTGTATTGCGGCTTTAGCGTGAGGGTTTAGGGAGTGAGTGCTGAACAGTGTTTGATGTTTTAAAACTGCAGTGACGTACCCAGCCAGGGCAAGAATTGCAGGTTCAAAATTAACCAGTAAATGGATTAAAACACTTCTGTCCAAGGAGAGATAGAGGGAGAGATGGTTTGAGACTGGGACAGGCACAGTCATGGACTGAGGCCGAGAAAGAGGGAGAAGGAGATAGAGGGAGAGATAGAGATGGAGAGAGACAGACATGAGAGGGAGAGACAGATAGAAGATGAGACAAGATGTACCAGTCAGTAACAATCCTCATTATCTGCCCAAACCTGTATTGGGAGTTTCGTGTGAATGTTTTACGGGTGAGTGTTGGTTCAGTGTTGGATATTTTCACACTGCAGTGACCTTCCCAACAAGGCAGCTATGGAATAGAAGAGCAAGGAGGTTATGCTGAAACTGTATAACACATTGGTTAGACCACAACTCGAATACTGTGTGCAGTTCTGGTCATATAATTACAGAAAGGATGTAATTGCACTGGAGAGGGTACAGAGGAGATTTACGAGGATGTTGCCAGAACTGGAAAAATGCAGCTATCAGGAAAGATTGGATTGGCTGGGGTTGTTCTCCTTGGAGCAGAAAAGGCTGAGGGGAGATATGATTGAAAAGTGAGGGGCTTGGATAGAGTGGAGGTGAAGGGTCTATTCACCTTAGCAGAGAGGTCAGTGACGAGGGGGCAAAGACTTAAAGTGATTGGTAGAAAGATTAGAGGGGAGATCAGGAAAATGTTTTTCACCTAGAGGGTGGTGAGGGTCTGGAATAACTGGCCTGAAAGGGTAGTTGTAGAAGAAAACCTCAACTCATTCTAAAGGAGTCTGGATATGCACCTCAAGTGCCATTATCTGCAGGGCTACGGACCAAATGGAGGCAGGTGGGATTAGAATAGGTGGATCGTTTTTCGGACGGCACGGACACGATGGGCCAAGTGGCCTCTTTTTGTGCCTTAAATTTTCTGTGATTCTAAAGGAAAGAGTTGCTGGTTCAAAATTAACCAAGAAATGCCTGAAAGCATTGCTGTCCTGGGACAGAGAGGAAGGGAGAGATGAGAAGAGAGAGACAGGGAGAGAGAGAGGCAGACAAAGAGGGAGAGACAGAGAGAGAGGGAGACAGAGACAGATCGAGAGGGGTGGGAGAGAAAGAGGGAGAGGGAGAAACAGAGACAGAGAAGGAGTGAATGACAGAAATAGGGGAGATAGAGACAGGGGAGACAGAGGGGAGGGAAATTCAGACAGAGAGGGCGTGGCAGAGAGACAGATAGAGGGAGTGGAAGAGGGAGAGATATGGAGGGACAGAGGGAGAGGGAAAGACAGACAGAGGAACAGATGGAGATGGAGAAACAGAGAGAGAGAGAACGATTGGGAGTGACAGAGATTGGGGGAGACAGGGGTAGAGGGAGAGCCGAGACAAAAAGAGAGAGGGGAGAGATAGGGATTGGCAGAGAGAGGGACAGTGATAGAAGGAGAGACCAAGAGAGAGCGAGGCAGAGCGAGAGAGATAGAGGGTGGGACAGAGGGAAGGACAGAGGGAGGGACAGAGAGAGACGGGGAGAGCAAGAGAAAGTGACAGGGCAAAGAGAGAGAGAGAAAGAGAGTAAAGATAGAAACATAGACAGAGACAGAGAGTGGGGAGACTACAGCAGCAACTTTCGGTCAGTTATTTTAACTTCGGTGGTGGAAAACATTTAGAAAAAGCAATTTGGATCAACATCAATAGTCACATGGACAAAGGCGAGTTAATTAAGGAAAGGCAGCATGGATTTCTTAAGGGAAAATCATGTTCAACGAACTGGCTGGAGTCTTTTGAGGAGGTAACTGAAAGGGTTGATGAGGGCAATGCTGTTGATGTGGTGTCCATGGAGTTTCAAAATGCGTTTGATAAAGTGCCACACAACAGACATGTGAGCAAACTTGCAGCTCACAGAATAAATACGACGGTCGTAACATGGATACGGAATTGGCTGGGTGACAGGAAACAAAGAGTAGTGATTAATGGATGTTTTTCAGGCTGGAGGAAGGTTTGTAGTGGAGATCCCCAGGTGTCAGTGTTGGGACCCTTGAGTTTCTTGATGTATATTAATGACCGAGACCTCGGTGTACAGGGTACAATTTCAAAGTTTGCAGATGATACGAAACTTGGAAGCATTGTGAACTGTGAGGAGGACAGTGACGAATTTCAAAAGGACATAGACAAGTTGGTGGGATGGGCAGGCATGTGGCAGATGAAGTTCAATGCATAGAAATGTGAAGTGATTCATTTTGGTAGGAAGAACATGGAGTGACAATATAGAAAAAGGAAACAATTCTAAAGGGGGAGCAGGAGCAGAGCGACCTGGGTGTATATGTGCAGAAGTCATTGAAAGTGGTAGGACAGGTTGAGAGCTTGGTTAATAAAGCATACAGTTTCGTGGGATGTATTAATAGGGGCATAGAGTACAAGAGCAAGGAGGTTATGTAGAATTTGTATAAGACACTAGTTCATCCTCAGCACGAGTATTGCGTCCATTTTTGAGCGCCACAGTTTTGGAAAGATGTGAGGACATTGGAGAGAGTACAGAAGAGATTCACGAGAATGGTTCCAGGGATGAGGAATTTCAGTTATGAAGATAGATTGGAGAAGTTAGGACTGTTTTCCTTGGAGAAGAGAAGGCTGAGAGTTGATTTGATAGAGGTATTCAACATCATGAGGGATCTGGACAGAGTAGATAGGGAGAAACTGTTCCCACTTGTGAAAGGATCGAGAACGAGATGATACAGACAGAAAATATTTGGTAAGAGAAGCAAAAGTGACATGGGGAAAAACTTTTTCCTGCAGTGAGCGGTTAATGTCTGGAATGCACTGCCTGAGAACGTGGTGGAGGCAAGTTTAATTGAAGCATTGGAAAGGGAATTAGACAGTGACATGAATAGGAAGAATGTGCAGGATTATGAAGAGAAGGCGGGGAAATGGAACTGAGAGAATTGCACTCTCGGAAAACCAGTGCAGACATGATGGCCCGAATGGACTCCTTAAGCACTGCAACAACTCTGAGACAGAGGCAGAGAAAGAGAGAGGGGGGGTGGGGACAGAGAGAGAGGCAGACGGAGAGAGAGCGTGTGAGAGAAACAGAGACAGAGAAGGTGAAACAGAGAGAGGGACAGGCAGCGGCAAAGTGAGAGAAGGAGAAGCAGAGAGAGAGACAGACAGACAGACAGAGACATAGAGAGAGAAAGGAGATAGAGAGAGCGGAAGAGAGAGAAAGAGAGAGAGAGAGAAGGAAAGACAGGGACGGAGAGAAGGAGACAAAGTGGGAGGGAGAGATGATCTGACAGAAAAACAGAGTAAAGTGTTCAGACATAATAAGAGTGACAGAGAGAAGGAGAGACAGTGACAGAGAGAGGGTCAAAGAGAGACAGAGTCAGAAAGAGAGAAGGAGAGGCAGAGAAAGAGAGAGGGAGAAAGGGAGAGGGAGAAAGAGAGAGAGAGATCACACGGTGGAGATACACGAATAAGAGTCCCACACAGAGACACTCCCTGTAGACATACTTAAATAACAGACTCACTCAGTCACTCTCCTTTGTGGAGATACTATAATAACAGACCCACTCAGTGACTCTCCCTGTGGAGATACTATAATAACAGACCCACTCAGTGACTCCCCCTGTGGAGATACTATAATAACAGACCCACTCAGTGACTCTACCTGTGGAGATACTATAATAACAGACCCAGTCAGTGACTCTCCCTTTGGAGACACTAGAATAACAGACCCACTCAGTGACTCTCCCTGTGGAGATACTATAATAACAGACACACTCAGTGACTCTCCCTGTGGAGATATTCTAATAACAGACCCACTCAGTGATTCTCCCTGTGGAGATACTATAATAACAGACCCACTCAGTGACTCGCCCTTTGCAGATACTATAATAACAGACCCACTCATTGACTCTCCATGTGGAGATACTATAATAACAGACCCACTCAGTGACTCTCCCTGTGGAGATACTATAATAACAGACCCACTCAGAGAATCTCCCTGTGGAGATACTGTAATAACAGACCCACTCAGTGACACTCCCTGTGGAGATACTACAATAACAGACACACTCAGTGACTCTCCCAGTGGAGATACTATAATATCAGACCCACTCAGCGACTCTTCCTGTGGAGATAATACAATAACAGACCCACTCAGCGACTCTTAGTGTGGAGATAATACAATAACAGACCCACTCAGTGACCCTCCCTGTGGAGATGCTATAATAACAGACCCACTCAGTGACTCTCCCTGTGCAGATACTATAATAACAGACCCACTCAGTGACTCTCCCTGTGCAGATACTATAATCACAGCCGCACTCAGTGACTCTCCCTGTGGAGATACTATAATAACAGACCCACTCAGTGACTCTCTCTTTGGAGATGCTATAATAACAGACCAACTCAGTGAAACTCCCACTTGGCATAGTATCACAACAGACCCACTCAGCGACTCTCCCTGTGGAGATACTGCTACAACAGACCCTATCAGTGACTCTCCCTATCGAAATACGATAATAACAGACCCACTCAGTGACCCTCCCTCTGGAGATACTATAATAACAGACCCACTCAGTGACTCTCTCTGTGGAGATCCTCTACTAACAGACCCACTCTGTCACTCTCCCTGTGGAGATACTGTAATATCAGATCTACTTACTGATTGGCCCTGTGCAGTTGCAATAATAATAGGCCGACTCAATCATTCACACTGTGGACATGCTACAACAACAGACCCATTCATTGATTTGCCCGTTGGAGTCACTATAATAACAGACCAACTCAGTGAAAAACCCTGTGGAGATACTCCAACAACAGACCCACTCAGTGTCTCTCCCTGTGCAGATACTACAGAAACAGACTCACTCAATGACGCTCCCTGTGGAGATAGTATAAGAATAAACCCACTCAATTTTTGTCCTAGTTGCGATACTGTCATAACAGACCCACTCAGTGACTCTCCCTGTGGACATGCAACAACAACAGAACCACACAGGCTTCCTCTGTGGAGAAAGTATAACAACAGACCAATCCAGAGACTCTCCTTGTGGAGATAGTTTCATAAAAGATCCACTATGTGAATCTCCCTTTGAAGATACTGTAATAACAGACCCACTCGGTGACTCTCCCTGTGGCGATACTGGTATAACATACCCACTCAGTGACTCTCCTTGTGGAGATACTTTCATAAAAGATCCACTCAGTGACTCTCCCTTTGAAGATGCTATCACAACAGACCCACTCAGTGACTCTCCTTGTGGAGATACTTTCATAAAAGATCCACTCAGTGACTCTCCCTTTGAAGATACTATAATAACAGACCGACTCAGTTACTCTCCCTGTGGAGATACTGTAATAACAGATCAACTCAGTGACTCGACCTGTGGAGATATTATTTTAACAGTCCCACTCAGTGACTCTCCGTGTGGAGATATTGTAGTAACAGACCCACTCAGTGACTCTCCCTGTGGAGATACAAGAATAACAGACTCACTCAGTGACTCTCCCTGTGGAGATACTATAATAACAGACCCACTCAGTGACTATCCCTGTGGAGATACTGGAATAACAGACCCACTCAGTGACACACCATTTGGAGATGCTCCAACAACAGACCCACTCAGTGACTCTCCCTGTGGAGATAAAGAACGAAGAAAGAACAAAGAAAATTACAGCACAGGAACAGGCCCTTCGGCCCTCCAAGCCTGCGCCGAACCAGATCGTCTATCTAAATATGTCGCCTATTTTCTAAGGTTCTGTATCTCTTTGCTTCCTGCCCATTCATGTATCTGTCTAGATACATCTTAGAAGACGCTATCATGCCCGTGTCTACCACCTGCGCTGGCAACGCGTTCCAGGCGCCCACCACCCTCTGCGCAAAGAGCTTTACACGCATATCCGCCCTAAACTTTTCCCCTCTCACTTTGAACTCGTGACCCCGAGTAATTGAATCCCCCACTCTGGGAAAAGGCTTCTTGCTATCCACCCTGTCTATACCTCTCAAGATTTTGTACACCTCAATCAGATCGCCCTCAACCTCCGTCTTTCTAATGAAAATAATCCTAATCTACTCAACCTCTCTTCATAGCTAGCCCCCTCCATGCCAGGCAACATCCTGGTGAACCTCCTCTGCACCCTCTCCAAAGCATCTACATCCTTTTGGTAATGTGGCGACCAGAACTGCACGCAGTATTCCAAATGTGGCCGAACCAAAGTCTTATACAACTGTAACATGACCTGCCAACCCTTGTACTCAATACCCCGTCCGATGAAGGAAAGCATGCCGTATGCCTTCTTGACCACTCTATTGACCTGCGTTGCCACCTTCAGGGAACAATGGACCTGAACACCCAAATCTCTCTGTACATCAATTTTCCCCAGGACTTTTCCATTTACTGTTTAGTTCACTCTTGAATTGGATCTTCCAAAATGCATCACCTCGCATTTGCCCTGATTGAACTCCATCTGCCATTTTTCTGCCCAACTCTCCAATCTATTTATATTCTGCTGTATTCTCTGACAGTCCCCTTCACTATCTGCTACTCCACCAATCTTAGTGTCGTCTGCAAACTTGCTAATCAGAACACCTATACTTTCCTCCAAATCATTTATGTATATCACATACTACAGTGGTCCCAGCACGGGTCACTGTGGAACACCACTGGTCACACTTCTCCATTTTGAGAAACTCCCTTCCACTGCTACTCTCTGTCTCCTCTTGCCCAACCAGTTCTTTATCCATCTAGCTAGTACACCCTGGACCCCATGCGACATCTACAGCCCTTCCCTCATCAATCAACTTTGTCACTTCCTCAAAGAATTCTATTCAGTTGGTAAGACATGACCTTCCCTGCACAAAACCATGTTGCCTATCACTGATAAGCCCATTTTCTTCCAAATGGGAAAGATCCTATCCATCAGTATCTTCTCCAGCAGCTTCCCTACCACTGATGGCAGGCTCACCGGTCTATAATTATCTGGATATACCCTTCTATCTTTCTTAAACACGGGAAAACATTAGCAATTCTCCAGTCCTCCGGGACCTCACCCGTGTTTAAAGATGCTGCAAAGATATCTGTTAATGCCCCAGCTATTTCCTCTCTCGCTTCCCTCAGGAACCTGGGATAGATCCCATCCGGACCTGGGGACTTGTCCACCTTAATGCCATTTAGAAGACCCAACACTTCCTCCCTCCTTATGCCGACTTGACCTAGAGTAATAAAACATCTGTCCCCAACCTCAACATCCGTCATGTCCCTCTCCTCGGTGAATACCGATGCAAAGTACTCGTTTAGAATCTCACCTATTTTTTCTGACTCCACGCATAACTTTCCACCTTTGTCCTTGAGTGGGCCAATCCTTTCTCTAGTTACCCTCTTGCTCCATATATATGAATAAAAGGCTTTGGGATTTTCCTTAACCCTGTTTTGCCAAAGTTATTTCATGACCCCTTTTAGCCCTCTTAATTCCTCGTTTCAGATTGGTCCTACATTCCCGATATTCTTTCAAAGCTTCGTCTTTCTTCAGCCTCCTAGACCTTATGTATGCTTCCTTTTTCCTCTTAGCTAGTCTCACAATTTCACCTGTTATCCATGGTTCCCTAATCTTGCCATTTCTGTCCCTCATTTTCACAGGAACATGTCTCTCCTGCGCGCTGTTCAACCTCTCTTTAAAGACTCCCACATATCAAATGTGGATTTACCTTCAAACAGCTGCTCCCAATCTACATTCCCCAGCTCCTGCCGAATTTTGGTATAGTTGTCCTTCCCCCAATTTAGCACTCTTCCTTTAGGACCACTCTTGTCTTTGATCATGAGTATTCTAAAACTTACGGAATTGTGATCACTATTCCCAAAGTAGTCCCCTACTGAAACTATAACCACCTTGCCTGGATCATTTCCCAACACCAGGTCCAGTATGGCCCCTTCCCGAGTTGGACTATTTACATACTGCTCTGGAATACACTCCTGGATGCTCCTTTCAAATTCTGCTCCATCTCGACCTCTAACACTAAGTGAATCCCAGTCAATGTTGGTAAAATTAAAGTCTCCTATCACCACAACCCTGTTGCTCCTACATCTTTCCATAATCTGTTTACATATTTATACATCTATCTCACGCTCGCTGTTGGGAGGCCTGTAGTACAGCCCCAACATTGTTACCGCACCCTTCCTATTTCTGATTTCTGCCCAAATTGCCTCACTGTTCGAGTCCTCCACAGTGACTTCCTTCAGCACAGCTGTGATATCCTCTTTGACCAGTAATGCAACTCCTCCAGCCCTTTTACCTCCCTCTCAATCCCGCCTGAAGCATCGATATCCTGGGATATTTAGTTGCCAATCATGCTCTTCCCTCAACCAAGTCTCAGTAATCGCAATAACATCATACTCCCAGGTACTAATCCAAGCCCTAAGTTCATCTGCCTTCCCTACTACACTTCTTGCATTAATACAAATGCACCTCAGACCACCAGTCCCTTTGCGTTCATCATCTGCTCCCTGCCTACTCTTTCCCTTAATCACGCTGACTTTGTTATCGAGTTCCTTACAGGCTTTAGTTACTACCTCCTTACTGTCCACTGACCTCCTCATTTGGTTCCTATCCCCCTGCCACATTAGTTTAAACCCTCCCCAACAGCGTTAGCAAAAGCACCCCCAAGGACATTGGTTCCAGTCCGGCCCAGGTGCAGACCGTCCAATTTGTAAGAGTCCCACCTCCCCCAGAACCAGTCCCAATGTCCCAAAAATCTGAACCCCTCCCTCCTGCACCATCTCTCAGGCCACGCATTCATCCTGACTACTTTTTCATTTCTACCCTGACTGTCACGTGGCACTGGTAGCAATCCTGAGATTACTACCTCTGAGGTCCTACTTTTTAACTTGGCTCCTAACTCCCTAAATTCTGCTTTTAGGACCTCATCCCGTTTTTTACCTATATCATTGGTGCCTATGTGCACAACGACAACTGGATGTTCACCCTCCCCCTTCAGAATGTTCTGCAGCTGATCTGAGACATCCCTGACCCGTGCACCTGGGAGGCAACATACCATTCGGGAGTCTCGTTTTCGACCACAGAACCGCCTATCTACTCCCCTTACAATCGAATCCCCTGTGACTATAGCCCTTCCATTCTTTTTCCCGCCCTTACGAACAGCAGAGCCAGCCACGGTGCCATGGACCTGGCTACTGCTGCCTTTCCCTGGTGAGCCATCTCCCTCAACAGTATCCAAAACGGTATACCTGTTTTGGAGGGAGATGACCGCAGGGGATACCTGCGCTGCCTTCCTGCTGTTTCTCTGCCTTTTGGTCACCCATTCCCATTCTCCCTCAGAAATCCTAATCTGCGGTGTGACCAATTCGCTAAACGCTATCCACGATCTCCTCAACATCGCGGATGCTCCAAAGTGAGTCCACCAGCAGCTCCAGAGCCGTCATGCAGTCTGACAATAGCTGCAGCTGGACACACTTCCTGCACGTGAAGGAGCCAGGGACACCAGCCGTGACCCTGAGCTCCCACATTGAGAAAGAGGAGCATAACACGGGTCTGCGATCTCCCGCCATTTTTAATCTTGAGCTTAACTTAGTCTTAACTCAGAATAATGAAAAAGGAACGATCACACAGGAAAAAAAAGAGAAATAGAAGATGCCTTACCTTATCTGCACACCACCGAGTCCCTTTTTTTTGGTTAGAGGAGGAGGGAAGGTGGGAGACACCACACGTGTACTGTCTCCGGTTCAGAAAAGGCCCAAATATATAGGTTTTTACTTACCCAGAAGCCCCCTGGTCCGCCGAAAACAAAAGGAAATTAGGTTTAAGTTGATACTGTCCTTCCCAGCCGATCACTCGCTCGCACAGTCTGCTCACGAATAAGCCAGAAGCCACCTGGTCCGCCGAAAACAAATGGAAATTAAGTTTCTGTTGAAACTGACCTTCCCAGCTGATCACTCGCTCGTGCTCTCTGCTCCCGAATAAGCTGCTTCCGAGCTGATCACTGTCTCGCACTGACTGCTCCCGAATATGCTGCAGCAATGAAACGCAATTATAGTATCTCCACAGGGAGAGTCACTGAGTGAGCCTGTTATAATTGAATCTCCACAGGGAGAGTCACTGACTGGGTCTGTTTTTGTAGTATCTCCACAGGGAGAGTCACTGAGTGGGTCTGTTATGATACCATCTCCACAGGAAAAGTCACTGAGTGGGTCTGTTATTATATTATCTACCCAGGGAGAGTCACTGAGTGGGTCTGTTGTTGCAGTATCTCCACAGAGGCAGTCACTGAGTGGGTCTGTTATTATAGTATCTCCACAGGGAGAGTCACTGAGTGGGTCTGTTATTATAGTATTTCCACAGGGAGACTCACTGAGTGGGTCTGTTATTATAGAATCTCCCCAAGGAGAGTCACTGAGTGAGTCTGTTATTATCGTATCTCCACAGGGAGAATCACTGAGTGGGTCTGTTATTATAGAAACACCCCAGGGAGAGTCACTGAGTGGGTCTGTTATTATAGTATCTGCACAGGGAGAGTCACTGAGTGCATCTGTTATTGTAGAATCTCCCCAGGGAGATTCACTGAATGGCTCTGTTATTATAGTATCTCCCCGGGGAGAGTCACTGAGTGGCTCTGTTATTATAGTATCTCCACAGGGAGATTCACTGAGTGGGTCTGTTATTATAGATTCTCCACAGGGAGAGTCACTTAGTCGTTCTGTTATTATAGAATCTCCAGAGGGAGAGTCATTGAGTGGCTCTGTTATTAGAGCATCTCCACAGGGAGAGTCACTGAGTGGGTCTGTTATTATAGTATCTCAACAGGGAAAGTCACTGAGTGGTTCTGTTATTATACCATCTCCACTGGGAGAGTCACTGAGTGACTCTGTTATTATATTATCTCCACAGGGAGAGTCACTGAGTGAGTCTGATATTATTGTATCCCCACAGGGAGAGTCACTGAGTCGGTCTGTTATTATAGTATCTCCACAGGGAGCGTCACTGAGTGGCTCTGTTATTATAGAATCTCCACATGGAGAGTCACTGATTGGGTCTGTTATTATAGTATCTCAACAGGGAGAGTCACTGAGTGGTTCTGTTATTAAACCATCTCCACTGGGAGAGTCACTGAGTGACTCTGTTATTATAGTATCTCCACAGGGAGAGTCACTGAGTGAGTCTGCTATTATTGTATCCCCACAGGGAGAGTCACTGAGTGGGTCTGTTATTACAGTATCTCCACAGGGAGGGTCACTGAGTGGGTCTGTTATTATAGAATCTCCCCAAGGAGAGTCACTCAGTGGGTCTGTTATTATCGTATCTCCACAGGGAGAGTCACTGAGTGGGTAAGTTATGATAGAAACACCCCAGGCAGAGTCACTGAGTGGGTCTGTTATTATAGTATCTGCACAGGGAGAGTCACTGAGTGCATCTGTTATTGTAGAATCTCCCCAGGGAGATTCACTGAATGGCTCTGTTATTCTAGTATCTCCCCGGGGAGAGTCACTGAGTGGCTCTGTTATTATAGAATCTCCCCAGAGAGATTCACTGAGTGGGTCTGTTATTTTTGTATCTCCCCAGGGAGATTCACTGAGTGGGTCTGTTATTATACTATCTCCGAAGTGAGAGTCACTGAGAGGGTCTGTTGTTATAGTATCTCCACAGGGAGAGTCACTGACTGGGTCTGTTGTTAGAGTATCTCCACATGGAGCGTCACTGAGTGGGTCTGTTATTACACCATCTCCACAGGGAGAGGCACTGAGTGGGTCTGTTATTATATTATCTCCGAAGTGAGAGTCACTGAAAGGGTCTGTTATTATAGTATCTCCACAGGGAGAGTCACTGACTTGGTCTGTTATTGCACCATCTCCACAGGGAGAGTCACTGAGTGGGTCCGTTATTATAGAATCTCCACAGGGAGAGTCACTGAGTGGGTCTGTTATTTTAGTATCTCCACAGGGAGAGTCACTGAGTGGGTCTGTTATTATAGAATCTCCACAGGGAGAGTCACTGAGTGGGTCTGTTATTATAGTATCTCCACAGGGAGAGTCACTGAGTGGGTCTGTTATTGTAAAATCACCCAAGGGAGAGTCACTGAGTGGGTCTGTTATTATAGTATCTCCCCAGGGAGATTCACTGAGTGGGTCTGTTATTATAGTATCTCCACAGGGAGAGACACTGAGTGGGACTGTTATTATAGTATCTCCCCAGGGAGAGTCACTGAGTGGCTCTGTTATTATAGAATCCCCACAGAGAGATTCACTGAGTGGATCTGTTATTATAGTATCTCCCCAGGTAGAGTCATTGAGTGGCTCTGTTATTATAGAATCCCACAGAGAGATTCACTGAGTGGGACTGTTATTATAGTATCTCCCCAGGGAGAGTCACTGAGTGGGTCTGTTATCACAGAAGCTCCCCAGGGAGATTCACTGAGTGGTTCTGTTATTATAGTATCTCCCCAGGGAGATTCACTGAGTGGTTCTGTTATTATTGCATCTCCACAGGGAGAGTCACTGAGTGGGTCTGTTATTATAGCATCTCCACAGGGAGAGTCACTGAGTGTGTCTGTTATTATATTTTCTCCACAGGGAGAGTCACTGAGTGGGTCTGTTATTACAGTATCTCCACAGGGAGAGTCACTGAGTGGCTCTGTTATTATAGTATCTCCACAGGGAGAGTCACTGAGTGGCTCTGTTATTATAGAATCCCCACAGAGAGATTCACTGAGTGGGTCTGTTATTATAGTATCTCCACAGGGAGAGTCACTGAGTTGGTCTGTTATTATTGCATCTCCACAGGGAGAGTCACTGAGTGGGTCTGTTATTATAGCATCTCCACAGGGAGAGTCACTGAGTGTGTCTGTTATTATATTTTCTCCACAGGGAGAGTCACTGAGTGGGTCTGTTATTACAGTATCTCCACAGAGCGAGTCACTGAGTGGGTCTGTTATTACAGTATCTCCACAGGGAGGTTCAATTAGTGGGTCTGTTATTATAGTATCTCCGCAGAGAGAGTCACTGAATGGGTCTGTTATTGTAGTATCTCCACAGGGAGAGTCACTGAGTGGGTCGGTTATTGTAGTATCTCCACAGGGAGAGTCACTGCTTGGGTCTGTTTTTCCAGTGCCTGCACCGGGAGGGTCACTTTTTGTGTCTGTTATTATAGTATCTCTACTGGGAGAGTCACTGAGTTGGTCTGTTATTATCGTATCTCCACAGGGAGAGTCACTGAGTGGGTCTGTTATTGCAGTATCTCCACATGGAGAGTCACTGAGTGGGTCTGTTGTTATAGTGTCTCCACAGGGAGGGTCACTGCGTGGGTCTGTTATTATCGTATCTCCACAGGGAGAGTCACTGAGTGGGTCTGTTATTATAGTGTCTCACATGGAGAGTCACTGAGTGGGTCTGTTATTACAGTATCTCACATCGAGTGTCACTGTGTGGGTCTGTAACTAAAGTGTCTCCACAGGGAGAGTCACTGAGTGGGTCTGTTATTATAGTGTCTCCACAGGGAGAGTCACAGAGTGGGGCTGTTATTATAGAATCTCCCCAGGGAGTGTCACTGAGTGGGTCTGTTATTATTGTATCTCCACAGGGAGTGCCACTGAGTGGGTCTGTTATTATAGAATCTCCCCAGGGATATTCACTGAGTGTTTCTGTTATGATAGAATCTCCCCAGGGAGAGTCACTGAGTGGTTCTGTTATTATAGAATCTAGACAGGGAGAGTCAGTGAGTGGGTCTGTTGTTACAGTATTTCCACAGGGAGAGTCACTGAGTGGGTCTTTTATTATAGTATCCCCACTGGGTGAGTCACGGAGTGGGTCTGTTATTATAGTATCTCCACAGGGAGAGTCACAGAGTGGGCCGTTATTATAGTATCTCCACAGGGAGAGTCACTGAGTGGATCTGTTATTATAGTATCTCCACAGGGAGAGTCACTGAGTGGGTCTGTTATTATAGTATCTCCACAGGGAGAGTTACTGAGTGTGTCTCTTATTATAGAATCTCCCCAGGGAGAGTCACTGAGTGGGTCTGTTATTACAGTATCTGCACAGGGAGAGTCACTGAGTGCATCTGTTATTGTAGAATCTCCCCAGGGAGATTCACTGAGTGGCTCTGTTATTATAGTATCTACACAGGGAGAGTCACTGAGTAGGTCTGTTATTATAGAATCTCCCCAGGGAGAGTCACTGAGTGGGTCTTTTATTATAGTATCGTAACAGGGAGAGTCACTGAGTGGGTCTGTTATTATAGTATCTCCCCAGGGAGATTCTCTGAGTGGGTCTGTTATTATAGTATCTGCACAGGGAGAGACACTGAGTGGGACTGTTATTAGAGTATATCCACAGGGAGAGTCACTGAGTGGGTCTGTTATGACAGTATCTCCACAGGGACAGTCACTGAGTGCGTCTGTTATTATAGTATCTCCCCATGGGAGATTCACTGAGTGGCTCTGTTGTTATAGTATCTCCCCAGGGAGAGTCACTGAGTGCCTCTGTTATTATTGAATCTCCACAGAGAGATTCAGTGAGTGGGTCTGTTATTACATTTTCTCCACAGGGATGGTCACTGAGTGGGTCTGTTGTTATAGTATCTCCACAGAGAGTGTCACTGAGTGGGTGTGTTATGACAGTATCTCCACAGGGAGAGTCACTGAGTGGCTCTGTTATTATAGTATCTCCCCAGGGAGAGTCACTGAGTGGCTCTGTTATTATAGAATCCCCACAGGGAGAGGGCCTGTTATTATAGTATCTCAAGAGGGAGAATCACCGAGTGTGTCTGTAATTATAGAGTCTCACATGGAGAGTCACTGAGTGGGTCTGTTATTAAAGTATCTCCACAGAGAGAGTCACTGAGTGTCTCTGTTATTATAGTATCTCCACAGGGAGAGTCACTGAGTGGGTCTGTTATTATAGAATCTCCCCAGTGAGAGTCACTGAGTGGGTCTGTTATTATAGTATCTCCACAGGGAGAGTCACTAAGTGGGTCTGTTATTATAGTATCTCCAAAGGAAGAGTCCCTGAGTGGGTCTGTTATTATATTGTCTCCACAGGGAGAGTCACTGAGTGGGTCTGTTATTATAGTGACTCCACAGAAAGAGTCACTGAGTGGGTCTGTTATTATTGTTTCTCCACAGGGAGAGTCTCTGAGTGGGTCTGTTATTATAGTATCCCCACAGGGAGAGGGTCTGTTATTATAGTATCTCCAGAGGGAGAGTCACTGAGTGTGTCTGTTATTATAGTGTCTCACATGGAGAGTCACTGAGTGGGTCTGTTATTATAGTATCTCACATGGAGTGTCACTGTGTGGGTCTGTTATTATAGTGTCTCCACAGGGAGAGTCACTGATTGGGTCTGTTGTTATAGAATCTCCCCAGGGAGAGTCACTGAGTGGGTCTGATTTTATAGTGTCTCCACAGGGAGAGTCACTGAGTTGGTCTGTTATTATAGTGTCTCCACAGGGAGAGTCACTGAGTGGGTCTGTTATTTTGGTTTCTCCACAGGCAGAGTCTCTGAGTGGGTCTGTTATTATAGTATCTCCACAGGGAGAGGGTCTGTTATTATAGTATCTCCAGAGGGAGTGTCACTGAGTGTGTCTGTTATTATTGTTTCTCCACAGGGAGAGTCTCTGAGTTGGTCTGTTATTATCGTATCTCCACAGGGAGAGGATCTGTTATTATAGTATCCCCACTGGGTGAGTCACGGAGTGGGTCTGTTATTATAGTATCTCCACAGGGAGAGTCACAGAGTGGGCCGTTATTATAGTATCTCCACAGGGAGAGTCACTGAGTGGATCTGTTATTATAGTATCTCCACAGGGAGAGTCACTGAGTGGGTCTGTTATTATAGTATCTCCACAGGGAGAGTTACTGAGTGTGTCTCTTATTATAGAATCTCCCCAGGGAGAGTCACTGATTGGGTCTGTTATTACAGTATCTGCACAGGGAGAGTCACTGAGTGCATCTGTTATTGTAGAATCTCCCCAGGGAGATTCACTGAGTGGCTCTGTTATTATAGTATCTACACAGGGAGAGTCACTGAGTAGGTCTGTTATTATAGAATCTCCCCAGGGAGAGTCACTGAGTGGGTCTTTTATTATAGTATCGTAACAGGGAGAGTCACTGAGTGGGTCTGTTATTATAGTATCTCCCCAGGGAGATTCTCTGAGTGGGTCTGTTATTATAGTATCTGCACAGGGAGAGACACTGAGTGGGACTGTTATTAGAGTATATCCACAGGGAGAGTCACTGAGTGGGTCTGTTATGACAGTATCTCCACAGGGACAGTCACTGAGTGCGTCTGTTATTATAGTATCTCCCCATGGGAGATTCACTGAGTGGCTCTGTTGTTATAGTATCTCCCCAGGGAGAGTCACTGAGTGCCTCTGTTATTATTGAATCTCCACAGAGAGATTCAGTGAGTGGGTCTGTTATTACATTTTCTCCACAGGGATGGTCACTGAGTGGGTCTGTTGTTATAGTATCTCCACAGAGAGTGTCACTGAGTGGGTGTGTTATGACAGTATCTCCACAGGGAGAGTCACTGAGTGGCTCTGTTATTATAGTATCTCCCCAGGGAGAGTCACTGAGTGGCTCTGTTATTATAGAATCCCCACAGGGAGAGGGCCTGTTATTATAGTATCTCAAGAGGGAGAATCACCGAGTGTGTCTGTAATTATAGAGTCTCACATGGAGAGTCACTGAGTGGGTCTGTTATTAAAGTATCTCCACAGAGAGAGTCACTGAGTGTCTCTGTTATTATAGTATCTCCACAGGGAGAGTCACTGAGTGGGTCTGTTATTATAGAATCTCCCCAGTGAGAGTCACTGAGTGGGTCTGTTATTATAGTATCTCCACAGGGAGAGTCACTAAGTGGGTCTGTTATTATAGTATCTCCAAAGGAAGAGTCCCTGAGTGGGTCTGTTATTATATTGTCTCCACAGGGAGAGTCACTGAGTGGGTCTGTTATTATAGTGACTCCACAGAAAGAGTCACTGAGTGGGTCTGTTATTATTGTTTCTCCACAGGGAGAGTCTCTGTGTGGGTCTGTTATTATAGTATCCCCACAGGGAGAGGGTCTGTTATTATAGTATCTCCAGAGGGAGAGTCACTGAGTGTGTCTGTTATTATAGTGTCTCACATGGAGAGTCACTGAGTGGGTCTGTTATTATAGTATCTCACATGGAGTGTCACTGTGTGGGTCTGTTATTATAGTGTCTCCACAGGGAGAGTCACTGATTGGGTCTGTTGTTATAGAATCTCCCCAGGGAGAGTCACTGAGTGGGTCTGATTTTATAGTGTCTCCACAGGGAGAGTCACTGAGTTGGTCTGTTATTATAGTGTCTCCACAGGGAGAGTCACTGAGTGGGTCTGTTATTTTGGTTTCTCCACAGGCAGAGTCTCTGAGTGGGTCTGTTATTATAGTATCTCCACAGGGAGAGGGTCTGTTATTATAGTATCTCCAGAGGGAGTGTCACTGAGTGTGTCTGTTATTATTGTTTCTCCACAGGGAGAGTCTCTGAGTTGGTCTGTTATTATCGTATCTCCACAGGGAGAGGATCTGTTATTATAGTATCTCCACAGGGAGAGTCACTGAGGGGGGCTGTTAATATAGTATCTCCGTGTGGAGAGTCACTGAGTGGGTCTGTTATTATAGTATCTCCACAGGGAGAGTCACTGATTGGGTCTGTTATTATAGTATCTCCAGAGGGAGAGTCACTGAGTGGGTCTGTTATTATAGTATCTCTGCACGGAGTGTTACTGTAAGGTTCTTATATTAGTAAATGTTCACCGTGAGATTCTCTCTCTCTCCTTCTCGCTCTCTCTTTCCCTGCCTCTCGTCTCTTTCTGTCTCTTGTCTCTCTTTCTACCTCTCTCTGTCCCTGTCTCTCCCTCCCTCTCTCGCTCTTATTCTGTCTCAATTCATAACTGATTTTCTCTCCTATCATCTCTCCCTCCCACTCTGTCTCTTTCTCTATCTCACTATCTGTCATTCTCTCTCTCTCTCTCTCTTTCTCCCTCCCTCTCTCTCTGTGTCTCTGTCTCTCTCCATCTATGTCTCTGTCTCTCTGTCTCCCTCTGTCTGTCTGTCTCTTTCTCTCTGCCTCTCCCTCCCACACTTTGCCGCTGCCTCTCCCTCTCTCTGTTTCACCCTCGCTGTCTCTGTTTCTCTCATATGCTCCCTCTCCCTATCCCTCTCTCTCTCTGTCTCTCCCCCCCTCTCTCTCTGCCTCTGTCACAGAGGTGTTGCAGTGCTTCATGAGGCTATTCGGGCCATCATGTCTGCACTGGATTTCCCAGAGTGCATTTCACTCAGTTCCATTACCCCTGCCTTCTCCCCATAACCCTGCACATTCTTCCTTTTCATATCACTGTCTAATTTCCTTTTGAATGCTTCAATTGAACCTGTCTCCACCACGTTCTCAGGCAGCGCATTCCAGACCTGAACCACTCACTGCATGAAAAAGTTTTTCCTCATCTCACTTTTGCTTCTCTTACCAAATATTTTCTGTCTGTATCATCTCGTTCTCTCTCCGTTCACAAGTGGGAACAGTTTCTCCCTATCTACTCTGTCCAGATCCCTGATAATTTTGAATACGTCTATCAAATCACCTCGCAGCCTTCTTGTCTCCAAGGAAAACAGTCCTAACTTCTTCAATCTATCTTCATAACTGAAATTCCTCATCCCTGGAACCATTCTCGTGAATCTCTTCTGTACTCTCTCCAATGCCCTCACGTCTTTCCCTCGTGCTGCACTCAGAAATCGAAGCAATACTCCAGCAGAGGACGAACTAGTATCTTATACAAGTTCAACATTACCTCCTTGCTCTTGTACTCTATGCGCCTGTTAATAAATCCCAGGATACTGTATGCTTTATTAACTGCTCTCTCAACCTGTCCGAAAAACTTCAATGACTTGTGCTCATATACACCCAGGTCGCTCTGCTCCTGCTCCCCCTTTCGAATTGTTCCCTTTTTTCTATATTGTCACTCCATGTTCTTCCTACCATCATGAATCACTTCACATTTCTATGCATTGAACTTCATCTGCCACCTGTCTGCCCATTCCACCAACTTGTCTATGTCCTTTTGAAAGTCGTCACTATCCTCCTCACATTTCACAATGCTTCCAAGTTTCATATGATCGGCAAACTTTGAAATTGTGCCCTGTCCACCGAGGTCTCGGTCATTAACATATATCAAGAAACTCAAGGGTCCCAACAAGGGCGGCACAGTGGCGCAGTGGTTAGCACCGCAGCCTCACAGCTCCAGGGACCCGGGTTCGATTCCGGGTACTGCCTGTGTGGAGTTTGCAAGTTCTCCCTGTGTCTGCGTGGGTTTTCTCCGGGTGCCCCGGTTTCCTCCCACAAGCCAAAAGACTTGCAGGTTGATAGGTAAATTGTCACTAGTATAGGTAGGTGGTAGGGAAATATAGGGACAGGTGGGGATGTTTGGTAGGAATATGGGATTAGTGTAGGATTAGTATAAATGGGTGGTTGATGTTCGGCACAGACTCGGTGGGCCGAAGGGCCTGTTTCAGTGCTGTATCTCTAATCTAACACTGACCCCTGGGTAACTCCACTACAAACCACCTTCCTCCAGCTTCAAAAACATCCATTAATCACTACTCTTTGTTTCCTGCCACTCAGCCAATTCCGTATCCATGTTGCTACCGTCGTATTTATTCTATGAGCTATAAGTTTGCTCTCACGTCTGTTGTGTGGCATTGTATCAAACGTCTTTTGAAACTCCATGTACACCACATCAACAACATTGCCCTCATCAACCCTCTCTCTTATCTCCTCAAATATCTCCAGCCAGTTCGTTAAACATGATTTTCCCTTATGAAATCCATACTGTCTTTCCTTAATTAACTCGTATTTGTCCATGTGACGATTGATATTGACCCGAATTATTTTCTCTAGAGGTTTTCACACCACCAAAGTTGAAATACTGACCTAAAGTTGCTGTTGTCGTCTCCCCCACGCTCTGTCACTCTCTCTCTCTCTACGTTTCCATCTTTACTCCCTTTCTTTCTCTCTCTCTCTTTCTCTCTCTTTGTCCGATCTCTCTCTCTCGGTGTCCCCGTCTGTCTCTCTGTCCCTGAATCTGCCCTACCTCCTGTCCCTCCCTCCATCCCTCTCTCTGCCTCTCTATCTGTGTGTCTCTCTCTCTGTCTGTCTTTCTCTCCCTCTATTCCTGTCTCCTCCAATCCCTGTCTGTCCCAATCGTTCTCTCCCTCTCTGTCTTTCCCTCTCCCTCTGTCCCTCCCTCTCTCTCCCTCTACCGCTCCCTCTCTCTATCTCTCTGTGCCACTCCCTCTCTGACTGTCTTTCACTCCCCTCTGCCTTCCCTGTCTCTCTCTCGCCCCTGTTTCTTTCTCTCCCTCCTCCTAATTGTCTGTTTCCCTGTCTCGCTCTGTCTCTGTCTCCCCCCTCTCCCCCTCTCTCTGTCTCTCCCCCTCTCTCTGCCTGTCCCTCTCTCTCTGGATCTCCCTCTTTGCCTCACTCTGTCTCTCTCTCTCCCTCCTTTCATCTCTCCAATCGTCTCTCTGTCCCAGGAAAGCAATGCTTTCAGACATTTCTTGGTTAATTTTGCACCAGTAACTCTTTCCTTTAGAATCATAGAAAATTTAAAGCAAATAAAGAGGTCACTTGGCCCATCGTGTCTGTGCTGGCCGACAAACGATTCACCTATTCTAATCCCACCTGCCACCATTTGGTCTGTCGCCCTGTAGATTCCGCCACTTTTGGTGCATATCCAGACTCGTTTTGAATGAGTTGAGGTTTTACGCCTCAATTACCCTTTCAGGCCGTCTGTTCCAGACCCTCACCACCGTCTGGGTGAAAAATATTTTCCTCATCTACCTTCCAATATTTCTACCAATCACTTTAAGTCTATGCCCCTTCGTCACTGAGCTCTCTGCTGAGGTGAATTGACCATTCACCTCCACTCTATCCAAGCCCTTCACGTTTCAATCAGATCTCCCCTCAAACTTCTCTGTTCACCGCATTACAGGAAGGATGTGGAAGCTTTGGAAAGGGTGCAGTGGAGATTTACTAGGATGTTGCCTGGCATGGAGGGAAGGTATTATGAGGAAAGGCTGAGGGACTTGAGGTTGTTTTCGTTTGAGAGAAGGAGGAGGAAAGGTGACTTAATAGAGACATATAAGATAATCAGAGGGTTAGATCGGGTGGATTGTGAGAGTCTTTTTCCTCGGTGGCAAACACGAGGGGACATAGCTTTAAGTTGAGGGGTGAGAGATATGGGACAGATGTAAGAGGTAGTCTCTTTACTCAGCGAGTAGTAGGGGTGTGGAACGCCCTGCCTGCAACAGTAGTAGACTCGCCAACTTTCAGGGCATTTAAGTGGTCATTGGATAGACATATGGATGAAAATGGAATAGTGTAGGTCACATGGTTTCACACGTCGACGCAACATCGAGGGCCGAAGGGCCTGTACTGCGCTGTAATATTCTGTAACAAGCCTAGCCAATCTAATATTTCCTCATAGCTACATTTTTCCAGACCTGGCAACATCCTCGTAAATCTCCTCTGTACCCTCTCCAGTGCAATTGCATCCTTTCTGTAATGATGTGACCAGAACTGCACACAGTACTCAAGTTGTGGTCTAACCAATGGGTTATGCAGTTTCAGCGTAAACTCCCTGCGCTTCTATTCTATCCCTGCCTTGTTGGAAAGGTCACTGCAGTTTGACAATATCAAAAACTCATCCAAGACTCACTCGTAAATCATTCACACTAAACTCCCAACACACGACTGGGCAGATAATGAGGATTGTTACTGACTGTTACATCTTGTCTCATCCTCTATCTGTCTCTGCCTCTCATGTATGTCTCTCTCCATCTCTTTCTCACTCTCCCTCTATCCCCTTCTCCCTCTTTCTCCACCGCAGTCCATGACTGTGCCTGTGCCTCTCTCACACCATCTCTCCAACTCTCTCTCCCTGGACAGAAATGTTTTTATCCATTTCTTGGTTAATTTTGAACCTTCAATTCTTGCCCTTGCTTGGAACGTCCCTGTAGTTTGAAAATATCAAACACTGATGCAACACTCGCCCCCTAAACTCTCACACTAGATTCCCAATACAGGACTGTGCAGATAATAGGGATTGTTACTGAGGTTCTGTCAAGGTCCCCTCACCCCCTCTCTCCCCTTTCCCCTACTTCTAAAGTTTGTAAATTTTTGATAATATATTTTCAACAACAATAAATGTCCCTGCAGATTGAAAATATGAAACACTGATCCAACAGCTGCCTCCAAAATACGCCCACTAAACCCCAAATGTTTCCTTTCAAATTTAGTTCTTGCGCACAGCCAATTTCAGTTTTTAATTTTATCTTTTTTCAAACATTATTAGATCTGAAGTTTCTCCCATAATCTCACCCTGCCACACACTCTCTCTGTCTGTCTCTCCCTTAGTCTCTGTTTCACCCTCTGTCTTTCTCTCTCCTCATCTCTGTCTGTTTCTGTTTCTCACTTTGTCTTTCTTCCTCTCGCTCACTCTTTCTCTCCATCTATCTTTGTCCCACTCTGTCTGTGTCTGTCTCCCTCCATCTCTCCCTCCCTCTCTCCCGAGACATTAACTCTTGTGCATGTTGGGAATGTCACATTTGAAAATATCAAACACTGTCAGCAGTCACCCCAAAACACTCGCACTAAATCCCCAATACCGGACAGGTCAGACAAAGGGATGGTTACTGGGGTTCTGTCAAGCTCTCACTTAACTATCTCTTCTCTCTCTCATTGTCTTTCATCTCGTCCCTCTCTCCATTTCTCCATTTGTTTACATTTCCATCTCTCCTTTGTCCTTAACCTCCCTCCACTTTATATTTAGAAGGGGAGCTCCCTCCACTTTATATATAGAAGGGGAGCTCCCTCCACTTTATACGTAGAGAGGGAGGTCAATCCACTTTATAAAGAGAGAGGGAGCTCCCTCCAGCTTATACACAGAGAGGGAGCTCGCTCCAGCTTATGTACGGAGAGGGAGCTCGCTCCAGCTTATGCACAGAGATGGAGCTTGCTCCAGTTTATACAAGAGAGAGTGCTCCGTTCAGTTTATACATAGAGAGGGAGCACCCTCCATTTTGTACAGTTGCCATGGTGGGCTTTGAACCCCTGTCCCCAGCCCATCAGGTCGGGCCTCTGGATTACTTGACCAGTGATGTTATTATTATGCGACAGCCTCCCTAATGGATGTAGGCAAAGTCTGTCCCCCAATATCACCCACAGTATTTTGTGGGCCGTAACATGTTCCTGAATCAGATCCTCAAAGTTCACATTTTAACTGGGAAAAGGCAGGAACAAAGTGAAACGGGATTGCTTTTGTCCCTGGATTCAGTGTCCACTGCGGACAGATCAGTTGCATTTACAATAGAAAAGCCAGGAGTGAACAAGGTCAATGCAATAATATGGAAAATGTAAATGACGCCACTCATAATTGAAGCATCCGTCAAGTATGTGTACAGATTTCAGGTTTATTCCCGAGAGAGGTCTTACGAAGAAAATGTCATTGACAGTGAAATGATGGTGTTTTATCCACCACATTATTTACATGAAAGTCAAAGCTGCTGATGTAATGTGTTTGTTAAGTTGAGTGGAACTAATAGCAATGATCAGGGGTATAACCATGTCAGTGGAGACTTATCCACTGTATAAATCAGGACTCATTGGAATGGATCAGCGCAGAGTGCCTGCTGGAGCTGTGGATTCCTGGCGAATAGAATTCCCTGCTTCTCACAGAAATGGGATATCCAGTTATCTTTCAGTTCATATCCATTTACTATCCTGTACTTGCAGCAATTGGAGTTCCTGGTAAGCAGTATATCAGATGTTAATGGTGTAAATAGATATTAACTGTGCTGCTGTACTGGGTATTATTTCCCTCTGTGTGTGTTACACAGCCGCCTGTTCTTTTCCAGCAATTTACAGATGGAATCTCCTCTTTGTCTACTCTTTCATTCTTGCAGGGACTGTATTATGTATTTAATGGTATTGTTTTAAGTAACTGTGGCATTATTACTGGATTATTCTGTGTATTGCATGTATTGGAATGAGATGTTTCAGTTAGGATCAATAATCAGACCATTAGGCGTTTATAACATTTTCATGATGTGGATCCAACCGGTCCGAGAATATTTTTGATTTTTTTCGGTGATTCATAATGAGACATCTCACTGTCTCAGTGTTACAAGGGGACAGAACCTCCCTCCCCAATAACATGGCTCATTTTAACTTGGATTTCAAAGTATTTATTGATTATCACTGTTATCAAAGATTATTTAATTCCGTGTGTGTCTGACGCTGCTTCAGAGGTCTGGCTACTGAACTGAGTTTGCTGCTGACACGTTCACTCCTCCTTCTCTGCTTCACTGTGGACCTTCACTGTCACTGGACTACATTGTAAAATAGAAAGTATTGATGTGATGTTTTACTGGTTTTCACTCTGTCAGTTGGAATCAAGAGTCTTTCCATTTATCTGCAGATTATCAGCTGCAGCGCTGATGTTGGTGTTTTATTAATTAAACAATCCCACATTCTAACAGATTACTTTATAATTCCAGGAAAGGGAATTTCACTGATTGTGAGGTTTGTCTGGAAGTAGCTTTCGATCCTGTTTATTCCATGTATTGTAGATTAAGTGAAGATTGTAGGTGAACAGGTGGAGACTTGAGTGTTCTGTGGATACATTAAATTATTCACAGAGGTTTCACCATTGAACAATCTGACTCTGAGAATAGAATCATTGAACCTGGGGCTGGTGAACAGAACACAGGCGCATAATGGTAGGAGTAAATCATATGTGAAAAGCAGCATTAAGTAACAGTTTACAGGGTGTGAGTATTCCGGAGAGATAGGGAAGGAGAAAAGGAGCAGGGAGAACGAAACCGATTGGAAAAGAAAAGCAGAATTAAAGAGAAAGAAGCAGCAGTGTAAATAATTCACTATCATCAAGTGCTGGAATGTCCAGAACAATTCGTGAGAGAAACTGTGAGTTGAAGTTGTCTGTTGTCAGATTGTGTTCATTTTCCTGTTGGACTTGATCCTCTGTGTTGATTTCTGTCAGCTCCTCATTTTGTTTTGTAGAAAGTTCCTATTCCTTACTTAGTGACTGAATAAACAGAATAGAATCAGTTCATCACTGATGGTAATTCATTATTTAAATACTGCACTTTAAAATCTCTGTGACTACTGAATTCAATGAAGAGTGAGGCTGATATCAGAAATATATTTAAATTTATATTCAATTGCCTGTACAAACTAAGTATATTGACTATATTGAATAAACAATGAACTGTTCTCCAACACCAATAACCACAGGGATTATTGTTTGAATGTATTAATTGAGTTGTATTACTGGGATCTATAGATTAGATTTCCTCTAACACTCTGCTGCAGTCTCTCCCTGTGAATCTCAGCCTCTCCTCTCACTGTATTGAATCCTCAGTCTCCTCATCCATTGCTTCAGTTTATCCACTTTGCCAAACTATCTGCTCCAGTCTCCCCTCCAGCTCCAACCTGTCCTTATCCTTCTCTTCCTCCCAATATCACTCACTGGCTCCACCTCCAGCTGTCTTGCCCAACCTGATAGGAATTTTGGAATATCGAAGCAGGACGAGCCCATTCAGCCCTTCGAGCCTGCTCCACCATTCAAGATCATGGCTGATAGTCAAACTCAGCGCTGCAGTTTTCAGCCTTTTCCCATGTGGGAACAGTCCCTGTCGGTCCTCTGAACCCACAGCAACAAACCAGCGACACATCCCGCTCTTCACGAACCTTCCCAAACAACAGTCTGGAGACAAATTCCCAATTAACCCATTGGATTCCATCTCTGTAAAACACCTTCTCATTTCCCCACTGGCACTCCATCCTCACGCAGTAACTTTGAACGTGTAAATCTTGCCCTTGCTGGGAACGTCACTGCAGTTTGAAAATATCAAACACTGATCAACACTCGCCCCCTAAACTCTCATACTAAACCCCCAATACAGGACTGTGCAGATAATGGGGATTATTACTGAGGTTCTGTAAAGGTCCCCTCACACCCTCTCTCCCCTTTCCCCGACTTCTAAAGTTTGTCATTTTTTGATAATATATCGTCAACAACAATAAATGTCCCTGCAGTTTGAAAATATGAAACACTGATCCAAAAGTTTCCTCCAAAACACTCACACTAAATCCCAAATGTTACCTTTCAAATTTAGTTTTTGCACACAGCCAGTTTTAGTTTTTCATTTTCTCTTTTTTCAAACATTATTAGATCTAAAGTTTCTCATTTAATCCCACCCTGTCACACTGTCTCTGTCTGTCTCTCCCTCAGTCTCTGTTTCACCCTCTGACTTTCTCCCTCCTTCTCTCTGTCTGTCTCTCTCCCTCTGGATCTGTCTCCCTCTATGTATTTCTCCGTCTAACTCTTTCCATCTGTCTCTGCTCCATTCTGTCTTTGTCTCTCTCCCAACATCTCTCTCTCCCTCTCTCCATGGACAGCAATGCTGCGAGCCATTCCGTGGTTAATTTTGAATCTGTAACTCTTGCGCTTGTTGGGAATGTCACTGCAGTTTGAGCAAAAACTCAGCCCTAAAACACATACTAAGTCCCCAATGCCAGACGGGTCAGACAATGGACATTGTTACTGGGGTTCTGTCAAGGTCTAATTTCACTAACTCTGCTGTCCCTCAGTCTCTCACTTCGTTCTTCTCTCCAATTCTCCATTTGTTTACATTTCCCTCTCTCCTTTGTCCTTAACCGCCCTTCACTTCACACGTAGAGAAGGAGCTCCCTCAACTGTCTACGTACAGAGGGTACTCCCTCCATTTTATACGTAGAGAGGGAGCTCCCTCCACTTTATATGAACAGAGGGAGCTCCCTCCACTGGAAACGTTCAGAGGGTGCTCACTCCAGTTTATACATAGAGAGGGAGCTCGCTCAACTGTCCAAGTGCAGAGGGTGGTCACTCCAGTTTATACGTTGAGAGGGTGCTCCCTCCACTTTATACGAACAGAGGGAGCTCCCTACACTGTATACATAGAGAGGGAGCACCCACCACTTTATACAAAGAGAGGGAGCTCCCTCCACTGTATACGTACAGAGGGTGCTCACTCCAGTTTATACGTAGAGAGGGAGCTCCCTCCACTTTATACAAACAGAGGGAGCTCCCTCCACTGGATACAAAGAGAGGGAGCTCCCTCCACTTTCTACATAGACAGGGAGCTCCCTCCACTTTATACGAACAGAGGGAGCTCCCTCCACAGTATACGTAGAGAGGGAGATCCCTACACTTTATACATAGGGAGGGAGCTCCCTCCACTTTATACATCGAGAGGGAGCTCCCTCCACTTTATACATAGAGAGGGCGCTCCGTCCACTTTATACATACAGAGGGAACTCCCTCCACTTTATCGATAGAGATGGAGCTCCGGCTACTTTATACATAAAAAGGGAGCTCCCTCCACTTTATATATAGAGAAGGAACTCCATCCACTTTATACTTAGAGGGGGAGCTCCGTCCACTTGATACATAGAGAGGGAACTCCATCCACTTTATACATAGCGAGGGAGCTCCCTCCACTTTATATATAGAGAGGGAACTCCGTCCACTTTATACTTAGAGAGGGAGCTCCCTCCACTTTATACATGGAGAGGGAGCTCCGTCCACTTTATACGAACAGAGGCAGCTCCCTCCACTTTATACATAGAGAGGGAGCTCCCTCCACTGGATACATCGAGAGGGAACTCACTCCACTGCATACGTTGAGCGGGAGCTCCCTCCACGATACATGGAGAGGGAGCTCCTTCCTCTGGATACATCGAGAGGGAGCTCCCTCCACTTGATACGTAGAGAGGGAGCCGACTCCACTGGAAACGTACAGAGGGTGCTCCCTCCAGTATATACATAGAGATGGAGCTCCGTCCACTTTATGCATAGAGAGGGAGCTCCGTCCACTTTATACAAAGAGAGGGAGCTCCCTCCACTTTATACATAGAGAGGAAGATCCGTACACTTGATACATAGAGAGGGAGCTCCCTCCACTTTATACATAGAGAGTGAGCTCCCTCCACTTTATACATAGATAGGGAGCTCCCTCTTCTGGATACATAGAGAGGGAGCTCCCTCCACTTGATACGTCGAGAGGGAGCCGACTCCACTGGAAACGTACAGAGGGTGCTCACTCCAGTTTATACGTAGAGAGAGAGCTCTCTCCACTTTATGCGTCCAGAGGGAGCTCCCTCCGCTTTATACATGGAGAGTGAGCTCCCTCCACTGGATACGTAGAGAGGGAGCTCCCTCCACTTTATACACAGAGAGGGAGCTCCGTACACCTTATACAGAGAGAGGGAGCTCCCTCCACTTTCTACATCGAGAGTGAGCTTCCTCCACTTTATCCATAGAGAGGGAGCTCCCTCCACTGGATACGTAGAGAGGGAGCTCCCTCCACTTGATACATAGAGAGGGAGCTCCCTCCACTGGATACATAGAGAGGGAACTCACTCCACTGTATACGTAGAGCGGGAGCTCCCTCCACTTGAAACATAGAGAGGGAGCTCCCTGCACCTGATACGTCGAAAGGGAACCGACTCCACTGCAAATGGACAGAAGGTGCGCACTCCTCTTTATCCATAGAGATGGAGCTCCTTCCACTTTATAGAAAGAGAGGGAGCTCCATCCACTTTATACATAGAGAGGGAGCTCAGTCCACTTTATACATAGAGAGGGAGTTCCCTCCACTTTATGCATAGAGACGGAGCTCCCTCCACTTTTTACATAGAGAGGGAGCTCTGTCTACTTTATACATAGAGAGGGAGCTCTGTCCACTTTATACATGGAGAGGGAGCTCGTCCACTTTATACATAGATAGGGAGCTCCCTCCGCTGGATACATAGAGAGGAAGCTCCCTCAACTTGATACGTCGAGAGGGAGCGACTCCACTGGAAACGTACAGAGGGTGCTCACTCCAGTTTATACGTAGAGAGGGAGCTCTCTCCACTTTATGCGTCCAGAGGGAGCTCCCTCCGCTTTATACATGGAGAGGGAGCTCCCTCCAATGGATACATAGAGAGGGAGCTCCCTCCAATGGATACATAGAGAGGGAGCTCCCTCCACTGGATATGTAGAGAGGGAGCTCCCTCCACTGCATATGTAGAGAGGGAGTTCCCTCCACTTTATACATAGAGAGGGAGCTCCCTCCACTTTATACATAGGGAGGGAGCTCCCTCCACTTTATACATAGAGAGGGAGCTCCGTACACTTTATACATAGAGAGGGAGCTCCCTCCACTTTATATATCGAGAGTGAGCTCCCTCCACTTTATACATAGAGAGGGAGCTCCGTACACTTTATACATAGAGAGGGAGCTCCCTCCACTTTATATATCGAGAGTGAGCTCCCTCCACTTTATACATAGAGAGGGAGCTCCCTCCACTGGATACGTAGAGAGGGAGCTCCCTCCACTGGATACATAGAGAGGGAGCTCCCTCCACTTGATCCATAGAGAGGGAGCTCCCTCCACTGGATACATAGAGAGGGAACTGACTCCACTGTATAAGTAGAGCGGGAGCTCCCTCCACTTGATACATAGAGAGGGAGCTCCCTCCTCTGGATACATAGAGTGGGAGTTCCCTCCTCTGGATACATAGAGAGGGAGCTCCGTACACTTTATACATAGAGAGGGAGCTCCCTCCACTTTATATATCGAGAGTGAGCTCCCTCCACTTTATACATAGAGAGGGAGCTCCCTCCACTGGATACGTAGAGAGGGAGCTCCCTCCACTGGATACGTAGAGAGGGAGCTCCCTCCACTTGATCCGTAGAGAGGGAGCTCCCTCCACTGGATAGATAGAGAGGGAACTGACTCCACTGTATAAGTAGAGCGGGAGCTCCGTCCACTTTATACATAGAGAGGGAGCTCCCTCCACTTGATAATTCGAGAGGGAGCCGACTCCACTGGAAATGTACATCGGGTGCTCACTCCAGTTTATACGTTGAGAGGGAGCTCTCTCCACTTTATGCGTCCAGAGGGAGCTCCCTCCGCTTTATACATGGAGAGGGAGCTCCCTCCACTGGATATATAGAGAGGGAGCTCCCTCCACTGGATATGTAGAGAGGGAGCTCCCTCCACTGGATACGGAGAGAGAGAGCTCCCTCCACTTTATACATAGAGAGGGAGCTCCCTCCACTTGATACATAGGGAGGGAGCTCCCTCCACTTTATACATAGAGAGGGAGCTCCCTCCTCTTTTCACATAGAGATGGAGCTCCGTCCACTTTATACATAGAGAGGGAGCTCCGTCGACTTGATACATAGAGAGGGAGCTCCATCCACTTTATACATAGAGAGGCAGCTCCGTCCACTTTATACATGAAGAGGGAGCTCCGTCCACTTTATACAGAGAGGGGGAGCTCCCTCCACTTTATACATAGAGAGGCAGCTCCGTCCACTTTATACATAATGAGGGAGCTCCGTCCACTTTATACATAGAGGGAGAGCTCCCTCCACTTTATACATAGAGAGGGAGCTCCCTCCTCTTTATACATAGAGAGGGAGCTCCCCCTCTTTATGCATAGAGAGGGAGCTCCGTCCACTTTATACATAGAGAGGGAGCTCCCTCCACTTTATACAAAGAGAGGGAGCTCCGTCCACTTTATGCACAGAGAGGGAGCTCCGTCCACTTTGTACATAGAGAGAGAGCTCCGTCCACTTTATACATCGAGAGGGAGCTCCCTCCACTTTATACATATAGAGTGCTTCCTCCACTTTATGTATATGAGGGAGCTCCCTCCACTTTATTCAGAGAGGGAGCTGCTTCCACTTTACACATAGCGAGGGAGCTCCATCCACTCTCTGCCTGGAGGGGTTGCTCCCACTATTTTATGCAGAGAGGGGGAGCTCGCTCGACATGATACATGGAGAGGGTGCTCCCTCCACGTGACACATGGAGAGGGAGTTCCCTCCAATTTATACATAGAGAGGGTGTTCCCTCCACTTGGTACATAGAGAGGCTGCTCCCCCCACTTGATACATAGAGAGGGTGCTCCCTCCACTTGATACAGAGAGAGGGAGCTTCTTCCACTGTGTACATACAGAGGGAGCTCTCTCCACTTTATGCATAGAGAGGGTGCACATTCTCTTTTCGACAGCTGCTAAGGTGGGTTTTGAACCCCTATCCCCAGCACATCAGGTTGGGCGTCCGGATTACTGATTATTGTATATTATCACTATGCGACTGCCTCCCTAATGGATGTGTACAGAGTCTGCCCCTCTATATCACTCACAGTAGTTTCTGGGCTGTAACCCTGAACACGGTCCTGAATCAGCTCATCAAAGTTCACGTTTTAACTGGGAATAAGACAGGAACAGAGTAAAACGGGATTGCTTTTGTTCCTGGATTCAGTGTCCACTGCAGACAGATCAGTTACATTTACAATAGAAACACCAGGAGTGAACAAGGTCAATACAATAATATGGAAAATGTAAATGACGCCACTCACAATTGTAGCATCCGTCCAGTATGAGTACAGTTTTCAGGTTTATTCCAAGGGAGGTCTTACTAAGAAAATGTCATTAACATTGAAATGATTGTGTTTTATCCACCACATTATTTACATCAGACTCAAAGCTGCTGATGTAATGTGTTTGTTCAGGTGAGTGTAACTAATAACAATGATCAGGGGTATAACCGTGTCAGTGGAGACTTATCCCCTGTATAAATTAGGACCCATTGGAATGGATCAGCTCAGAGTGCCTGCTGGAGCTGTGAATTCCTGGCTAATAGATGTCTCTGCTTCTCACAGAAATGGGATATCCAGTAATGCTTCAGTTCATATTCATTTACTATCCGGTACTTGCAGTAATTGGAATTCCTGGTAAGCCAGTATCTCAGCTGTTAATGGTGTCAATCGGTGCTAACTGTGCTGCTGTACTCGGTATTATTTCTCACTGTGTGTGTTACACAGCCACCTGTTCTTTTCCAGCAATTTACTGATGGAATCTCCTCATTGTCCAATCTTTCATTCTTGCAGGAGTTGTGTCATGTCTTTTATTGTATTGGTTTCAGTAACCGTGGCATTGTTACTGGATTATTCTGTGTATTGACTGCATTCACATCAAGTATCTCCTTTAAGATCAATAATCAGACCATCAGGAGCTTTTAACAGTTTGATGATGTGGATCTCACCGGTCCTGGAATATTTTTATGATTTTCTTTATTTTGGTTATTCATAATGAGACATCTCACGGTCTCAGTGTTACAAGGGGACAGAACAATGTCCTCCCTGCACAATAACATGGCTCAGTTTAACTGGGTTTTCAATGTATTTATTGATTATCACTGTTATCAAATATTATTTCACTCTGTGTGTGTCTGACGCTGCTTCAGAGGTCTGGCTACTGAACTGAGTTTGCTGCTGACCCTTTTACTTCTCCTTCTTTGCTTCACTGTGGACACTTCACTGTCACTGGACTACATTGTAAAATAAAAAGTATTGATGTGATGTTTTACTGGTTTTCAGTCTATCAGTTGGAATCAAGAGTCTTTCCATTTATCTGTAGATTATCATGTGCAGCGCTGATGTTGGTGTTTTATTAATTAAACAATCCCACATTCTAACAGATTACTTTATAATTCCAGAAGGAATTTCAATGATTGTGACGTTTGTGTGGAAGTAGCTTTCGATCCTGTTTATTCCATGTATTTTAGATGAAGTGAGGAGTGTAGGTGAACAGGTGGAGACTTGAGTGTTCTGTAGATACATTGTATTATTCACAGAGGTTTCACCATTGAACAATCTGACTCTGAGAATAGAATCATTGAACCTGGGGCTGGTGAACAGAACACAGGCGCTTAATGGTCGGAATAAATAATATGTGAAAAGCAGCATTAAGTAACAGTTTACAGGGTGTGAGTATTCCGGAGAGATAGGGAAGGAGAAAAGGAGCAGGGAGAACGAGACCGACGGGAAAAGAAAAGCAGAAGTAAAGAGAAAGAGAAAGAAGCAGCAGTGTGAATAATTCACTATCATCAAGTGCTGGAATGTCCAGAACAATTCGTGAGAGAAACTGTGAGTTGAAGTTGTCTGTTGTCAGATTGTGTTCATTTTCCTGTTGGACTTGATCCTCTGTATTGATTTCTGTCAGGTGCTCATTTTGTTTTGTAGAGAGTTCCTATTCCTTACTTAGTGACTGAATAACCAGAATAGAATCAGTTCATCACTGAAGGTAATTCATTATTTAAATACTGCACTTTTAAATCTCTGTGACTGCTGAATTCAAGAGTGAGGCTGATATCAGAAATATATTTAAATTTATATTTAATAGCCTGTACAAACTAAATATATTGACTATATTGTAGAAACAATGAACTGTTCTCCAACACCAATAACCACTGGGATTATTGTTTGAATGTAGTAATTGAGTTGTATTACTGGGATCTATAGATTAGATTTCCTCTGACACTCTGCTGCAGTCTCTCACTGTGAATCTCAGCCTCTCCTCGCACTGTATTGAATCCTCAGTCTCCTCATCCATTGTTTCAGTTTATACACTTTCCAAAACCATCTGCTCAGGTCTCCCCTCCTTCTCCAACATGTCCTTTCCCTGGAATTTAGAAGATTATGGGGTGATTTAATGAATGTTTTCAAGATAATAAGATTTTTGTTAACCAAAGGTATTAAGGTGCAAAGATAGGTACATGGAGTTAGATCACACATCAGCCATGAGCTCATTGAATGACAGAAGAGGGTTGAGGGGCCAAATGGCCTCCTCCTCTTCCTCTGTCCAATGACAAATATCTTGCTGTCACTCTCTGTGGTCTTGGTCTGTGTCTCTATCTTTCTCCCTCTTTCTGTCTGTCTATCTCTGTCTGTCTCTCGCTCCTCTGTCAAACATCTGAGGAAATCCACAAACATTAGTCAGCCATTTTAGGCTGGTTCTCGGTGGCCATTTTCTGTTACCACAGCACTGGGACATTTATTCCGGAGACCGACTCCTCATCAATGACAGACGCACAGACATGGAGACACTGAGACACACAATACTAGGAAGGAATTATTCATTCCCTTGTGCCCAATGATTTGCCCTCCACTGTGATTAGGCTGGGTGGCCTGTAATTACCCAGTCTATTACTTTTTCCCTTGTTAATCAATAGTACAACAAGCGCAGTCCTCCAGTCCTCTGGCAGCACGACTGTAACCAGAGAGGATTGGAAAATGATGGTCAGAGCTTCTGATCTTTCCTCCTTTACACCTCTAAACAGTCTAAGCCTGGTGAATTATCAGCTTTCAAAGATGCTAACCCCCTTAATATTTCCTCGCCCACTATTTATCCCATTCAATATTTCAAACCCCTCCTCATTGACGACAATGTCTGTGCCGCCCCCTCTTTTGTGAAGACAGTCACTATGTATTCATTAAGAACCATGCCCACATCTTCCGCCTCCACGGTTAGGAAAATGGAGGAGAGATGACATAAAGTAAGGGATACAATTCTAAAGGAGGTGAAGGAACAGACACATCTGGGGAGTATTTGTGCACCAATATCTGAAGGAGGCAGGACAGGTTCAGAAAGTGGTTAAATGGCAGAAGGGGTCCTGAGATTATAAATAGAGACATTGAATACAAAAGCAAGGAAAATGTGACCTATGTAAAACGCTGGTTTGCCTTCAACTGGAGCATTGTCCAATTCTGGACACCGTACTTCAGGAAGAATGTGGGGGCATTAGAGAGGGTGCAGAAAAGATTCACAACAATGGTTCCAGGGATGAGGGGCTTCAGGTACGTGGATAGATTGGAGAAGCTGGGGTTGTTCTCTGTGTCTCTCCATGCCTTCCTTTCTCTGTCTCTCCCTCCTGCTATCTCTGACACTAAGAGGGAGACAGAGGGATTGAGGCTTAGAGAGAGGGCTGTTGAGAGGGACAAGGTTGGAGACAGAGAGATTGTTGGTGTGGATTGAAAAGGAGAATGTAAGATATATTCATTTAATGTAATCCTTCACTGCTGTGTACGCAAACAGAGAAAGATAGGTATGCAGAGTGAAATATTGGTCGAGTGGGAGAAATGTGGTTGAAGTTGGGGCCCAGGCGGCCAGTTTTGATGATCAGGAAGGAAAACGCTCCATTGTAAACATCCAGCAAGGTATTCCACCATGGAATCCATCACACCCTCATGATATTAGTGTGGAAATCTTGCAATCGATGCCCATGGTTATCGACCCCTCTGTTAAGGGTAATGGGTCCTTCCTATCCACTCTACCTAGGTCCGTCATTATTTTATACACCTCAATTAAATCTTCCCTTCAACATTCTCTGTTCCAAAGAAAACAATTCCAGCCTATCCAACCTTTCCTCATAGTAAAAATTCTCAATTCCTTGCAACATCCTCTGCAAATCTCCTCTGTACCTCTCCAGCATGATCACATCCTTCCTGTAATGTGGTGACCAGAACTGTACACAGTACTCTAGCTGTGGTCTAACTAGTGGTTTATACAGTTCTAGCATAACCTCCCTGCTCTTATATTCTCTACATCAGCCAATAAAGGAAAGTATTCCGGAAGTCTTCTTAACCACCTTATGCACCTGTCCTGTTACCCGCAGGAATCAGTGGACATTCACTCCAAGGCCCCTCTGTTCCCAGACAGAGCGATTGTTCAGTTAGATTGAAAGAGCAAATGTAAAACATTATAATTTGATCTAATCCTTCACTGCAGTATACTCAGACATATGAGCGAGAGGCATGGAGTGTGAAACATCGGGGTAGAAGGAGATGGTAACAAATTGGAAAGGAGCGATCGGGACTGAGAGAGAGGTAATCTCTGGTAAACTCTCTTGCTGGTAATCTCTCTCCATCTCTCTCTCTCACTTCCCCTCTCTTCTACTCTCTGAAACCCTATTTCTTCTCTCTGTTGCTCACTTTCCAAGTCTTTCTCTTTACTTTTCTCCCTCTATCTCTATCTCCCTCTGTACACTATCTCAATCTCTCCCCCTTGCTCTCAGGATGGGAAGAGGGAGAAAGAGAGGCAGAGAAAAGATGTTGCAGGCAGTGACAGATGAGGAGAAAGAGAAAGAGGAACAGTGAGTCTGGCATTGGTAGATGGATCTTCACTCTGTATCTAACCCCGTGCGTCCCTGCCCTGTGAGTATTCGATGGGTCAGTCTCGGACGGGGGGGAATGTCTAAGAATCAAACATTAGTCGAAAGCCCTTTAAGAGATGAAATTCAGAAAACCTTCTACATACAAAGTGGGGTAGAAGTTTGGAACTGTCATTCACAAATTTTGTTTTTTGATTTGATTTAGAGATACAGCACTGAAACAGGCCCTTCGGCCCACCGAGTCTGTGCCGACCATCAACGAACCATTTATACTAATCCGACATTAATTCCATATTCCTACCACATCCCCACCTGTCCCTATATTCCCTACCCACCTACCTATACTAGGGGCAATTTATAAGGGCCAATATACCGATCAACCTGCATGATTTGGCATGTGGGAGGAAACCGGAGCACCCGGAGGAAACCCACGCAGACACAGGGAGAACTTGCAAACTCCACACCTGCACTACCCAGAATTGAACCCGCTGGAACTTTGAGGCTGCGGTGCTAACCACTGCACCACTGTGCCGCCCGAATGACCCCTCCCTATCTCTGCAATCTCCTCCAGCTCCACAATCCACCAATATCTGCGATCCTCTAATTCTGGCCTCTTGAGTATACCCAATTTGAATCGTTCCACCATTGGTGGCCGTGCCTTCAAGCTGCCAAGACCCTAACTCTGGAATTCCATTCCAAAACTCTCCATCTCAATAACGTTCTTTCCTCTTTGAAGTCGCTCCCTCAAACCAACCTCTTTAACCATGTTTTTGTTCGTCTCGTGCAGTATCTCCTTCACCGACTCAGTGTCAACTTTTTATTTGCCTTATTTATTTGTTGCATGTGTGCGTTATTGGCCAGGCCAGCATTTATTACCCATACCTAATTGCCCTTGAGAAGGTGGTGTTGAGCCTCCTTCTTGAACCACTGTAGTCCATGTGGGGTAGGTCGACCCACAGTGCTGTTAGGAAGGGAGTTCCAGGATTTTGACCCTGTAACAGTGAAGGAATGGCGATATAGTTTCAAGTTAGGATGGTGTGTGACTTTAGTTGTTGCGTGTGGACAGTATTTTCAGTGCGCAGTCCATTTAAATTTGTAATTATTTATTTTTTTCATGTGGTTACATATAAAGCTTCTCCTGCAATCTGCCTTTCACCCCGTATCTCCTCACTCTTTCTACCCGTCTCTCCCTCCTTCTCTAAATCCACTGCTTTACTCTGTATCTAAACTCACACTGTACCTGCCCTGGGATGTCTCATTATGGTGCTTAAGCAATGAGTTTTGCAGTTCCAGCATAACCTCCCTGCTCTTACATGCTTTAACAGCCTTGTTGGGAATCTCACTGCAGTTTGAAAATATAAAACACTGATCCAACATTCACCTCTAAAACACTCACACTAACCTCCAAAAACAGGACTGGGCAGATAATGAGGATTGTTAATGATTGTTACAACTTGTCATCCTCTCTCTGTCTCTCCCACTCATGTCTCTTCAATCCCATCTTTCTCTTTCTCTCTCTCCCCCTCGCCCTTTCCCTCTTTCTCTGCCTCTTTCCATGACTCTGTCTCTGACACCATCTCTCACTCCTTGGACAGAAATGTTTTTATCCATTTCTTGGTTAATTTTGAACCTGTAAATCTTGCTCTTGCTGGGTTCGTCACTGCAGTTTGAAAATTTCAAACACTGATCAAAACTCGCCCCCTAAGCTGTCACACTAAACCCCCAAAACAGAACAGTGCAGATAATGGGGATTGTTACTGAAGTTCTGTCAAGCTCCACTCACACACTGTATCCCATTTCCCCTGTTTCGAAAGATGGTCAGTGTTTAATAATTTTTTTCAATAATATTAAATGTCACTTCTGTTTGAAAATATCAATCACTGATCCAACACTTGCCCCCAAAACACTCACACTAAACCCCTGATCTTTCCTTTCAAAATTAGTTCTTACTCACAGCCAGTTTTACTTTTTAATTCTATCTTTTTTCAACATTATTAGATGTAAATATTTTCCAGTAATCTCGCCCTCCCTCTCTCTCTGTCTATCTCTCCCTCTGTCTCTTTTTCTCCCTCTGTTGTCTCTCTCCCTCTCTCACTCTGTGACTCTCTCCCTCTGTCTCTGTTTCCCCCTCTGTTTGTCTCTCTTCCTCTCTCTCTCTCTGTCCCTTTCTCCCTCTGCATCTGTCTCTCTCCCTCTGCATCTGCCTACCTCCCTTTCTGTCTGTCTTACTCTGCATTTGTCTGCCTCCCTTTCTGTCTCTCTCCCTCTGTCTCTGTTTCTCCTTTTTTCTCCATCATTCTCGCTCTGTCTCTCTCTCTCTCTCCCTCTGTCTCTGTCCCACTCTGTCAGTGTCTCTCTTCGTCTGTGTCTCACTCCCTCCATCTCTCCATCCCTCTGCACATGGACAGCAATGCTTTGAGCCATTCGTTTGGTTAATTTTGAATCTTTAACTCTTGCTTTGTTGGGAATGTCAATGCAGTTTGAAAATTTCAAACACGCATCTGACACTCATCCCTAAAGCACTCACATTAAACCCCAAATACCGACTGGGCAGACAATGGGGATTGTTACTGGGGATTCATCAAGATCTCATTTCACTATCTCTTCTGTCTCTCACTGTCTTCCACTTTGAACCTGTCTCTCCATTTCCCCATTTGTTTTCGTTTCCCTCTTCTCCTCTTTCCTTCATCGCCCCCAACTTTATAAATAGAGAGGGTGCTCCTTCCACATTATAAATAAAGATGGAGCTCCCTCCACTTTATACATAGAGAGGGCGCTCTCTCCACTTTATACCTCGAGGCGGCGCTCCCTCTACTTTATACACGGAAAGGGAGCTCCCTCTGTTTTATATAGCTGCCGTGGTGGGATTTGAACCCCTGTCCCCAGGCCATCAGGTTGGGCCTCTGGTTTCCGTGACCATTGATATTATCACTACCCAACTGCCTCCCAAATGGATGCGTCCAGTGTCTGTCCCGTAATATCACTCACGGTAGTTTCTGAGCTGTAACCCTGGACATGGTCCGGAATCAGAGACTCAAAGTTCACATTCTAACTGGGAAAAGGCAGGAACGGAGTGAAACGGGATTGCATTTGTCCCTGGATTCAGTGTCCACTGCAGACAGATCAGTTACATTTACAATGGAGAAGCCAGGAGTGAACAAGGTCAATGCAATAATATGGAAAATGCAAATGACGCCTCTAATAATTGCCATCCGTCCAGGATGAGTACAGTTTTCAGGTTTATTCCCGAGAGAGGTCTTACTCAGAAAATGTCATTGAAATTGAATTGATTGTGTTTTATCCACCACATTATTTACATCAGAGTCAAAGCTGCTGATGTAATGTGCTTGATCAGGAAAGTGTAACTGATAGCAATGATCAGGGGTATAACCGTGTCAGTGGAGACTTATCCCCTGTATAAATCAGGACACATTGGAATGGATCAGCTCAGAGTGCCTGGGTGAGCTGTGGATTCCAGGCTAACAGAAGTCTCTGCTTCTCTCAGAAATGGGATATCCAGCAATCCTTCAGATAGAAGACATTTACTATCCTACACTTGCAGCAATTGGAGTTGCTGGTAAGCCAGTATTTCAGCTGTTAATGGTGTAAATCGATGTTAAGTGTGCTGCTGTACTCAGTGTTATTTCTCACTGTGTGTGTTACACAGCCACCTGTTCTTTTCCAGAAATTTACTGATGGAATCTCCTCATTGTCGGATCTTTCATTCTTGCAGGAACTGCATTGTGTATTTAATGGTATTGTTTTAAGTAACTGTTGCATTATTACTGGATTATTCTGAGTATAGAATGTATTGGAATGAGATGTTTCAATTAGGATCAATAACCAGACCATTAGGAGTTTGTAACATTTTCATGATGTGGATCTAACCGGTCCTGGAATAATTTTATGATTTTTATTCAGAGATTGATAATGAGACATTTCACAGTTTCAGTGCTCCAAGGGGACAGAACAATGTCCTCCCTCACCAATAACATGGCTCAGTTTAACTGGGATTTCAATGTATTTATTGATTGTCACTGTTATCAAATATTATTTCATTCTGTGTGTGTCTGACGCTGCTTCAGAGGTCTGGCTACTGAACTGAGTTTGCTGCTGACCCTTTTACTTCTCCTTCTTTGCTTCACTGTGGACACTTCACTGTCACTGGACTACATTGTAAAATAGAAAGAATCGATGTGATGTTTTACTGGTTTTCACTCTATCAGTTGGAATCAAGAGTATTTCCATTTATCTGTAGATTATCAGCTGCAGCGCTGATGTTAGTGTTTTATTAATTAAACAATCCCACATTCGAACAGATTACTTTATAATTCCAGGAGAAGGAATTTCAATGATTGTGAGGTTTGTCTGGAAGTAGCTTTCGATCCTATTTATTCCATGCATTGTCGATGAAGTGAAGAGTGTAGGTGAGCAGGTGGAGACTTGAGTGTTCTGTTAATACATTAAATTATTCAGAGGTTTCACCATTGAACAAACCGACTCTGAGCATAGAATCATTGAACGTGGGGCTGATGAACAGAACACAGAGGCAGAATGTTAGAAATAAATCATATCTGAAAAACTCAGAGAGTAGTAAGGGCGTGGAACGCCCTGCCTGCAGCAGTAGTAGATTCGCCAACTTTAAGGGCATTTAAGTGGACATTGGATAGACACATGGATGAAAATGGAATAGTGTAGGTCAGATGGTTTCACAGGTCGGCGCAACATCGAGGGCCGAAGGGCCTGTACTGCGCTTTAATGTTCTAAAAAAAAAAGCATTAAGTAACAATTTACAGGGTGTGAGTACTCCAGAGAGACAGGGATGGAGAAAAGGAGCAGGGAGAACGAAACCGATTGGAAAAGAAAAGCAGAAGTAAAGAGAAAGAGAAAGAAGCAGCAGTGTAAATAATTCACTATCATAAAGTGCTGGAATGTCCAGAACAATTAGTGAGGAAACTGTGAGTTGAAGTTGTCTGTTGTCAGATTGTGTTCATTTTCCTGTTGGACTTGAGCCTCTGTGTTGATTTCTGTCAGATCCTCATTTTGTTTTGTAGAAAGTTCCTATTCCTTACTTAGTGACTGAATAAACAGAATAGAATCAGTTCATCACTGATGGTAATTCATTATTTAAATATTGCACTTTAAAATCTCTGTGAATGCTGAATTCAATAAAGAGTGAGGCTGATATCAGAAATATATTTAAATTAATATTTAATAGCCTGTGAAAACTAAATATATTGACGATATTGCAGACACAATGAACTGTTCTTCAACGCAAATAACCACGTTAATTATTGTTTGAATGTATGAATTGAGTTGTATCACTGGGATCTACAGATTAGATTTCCTCCAACACGCTGCTGCATTCTCTCCCTGTGAATCTCAGCCTCTCCTCTCAATGTATTGAATCCTCAGTCGCCTCATGCATTGCTTCAGTTTATCCACTTTCCCAAACCATCTGCTCCAGCCTCCCCTTCTGCTCCAACATGTCCTTTCCCTGGAATTTGGAAGGTTGTGGGATGATTTGATGAATGTTTTCAAGATAACAAGGGAAACTGAAAGGGTGGACAGCGAATAGCAATTCCCACTGGCTGCGGAGTCAGGAACTTGGGGGCATAGTCTAAAAATCTAAACGCAGTCTAAAAACCTTTCAGGAGTGAAATGAAGAAACACTTCAACACACCAGGTGTGGTATCAGTTTGGACCTCTCTCCCACAAACGGCAATTGATGCTGAGACACTTGTTCGTTTTTAAATCTGAGTTTGATAGATTTTTGTTAACCAAAGGTATTAATGGGCAAAGATAGGTACATGGCGTTCGATCACACATCAGCCATGAGCTCATTGAATGACAGAAGAGGGTTGAGGGGCCAAATGGCCTCCTCCTCTTCCTCTGTCCAATGACAAATATCTTGCTATCATTATCTGTGTCTTGGTCTGTGTCTCTCTCTTTGTCTCTCTTTCTGTCTGTCTGTCTCTCTCTCTCTCTCCTTTCTCAAATATCTGTGGAACTCCACAAACATTAGACAGCCATTTTCGGGTGTTTCTCGATGGCCATTTTATCTTACCACAACACTGGGACATTTATTCCAGAGACCGACTCCTCACCATTGTAAGGATAGTGCTCAAATTGTGACAGAGACACACGCATGGAGAAACTGAGACACACAGTACGAGAAAATAATTATTCATTCGATTGTGCCCAATAAATTGCACTCCACTGTGATTAGGCTGGGTGGCCTGTAATTACTCAGTCTTTTACTTTCTCCCTTGTTAATCAACAGGACAGCATGCACAGTCCTCCAGCCCTCTGGAAGCACGACTATAACCACTGAGGATTGGAAAATGATGGTCAGAGCCTCTGCTATTTCCTCCTTTGCACCTGTATACAGTCTGAGCCTGGTGAATTATCAGCTTTCAAAGATGCTAAACCATGAATATTTCCTCTCTCACTGTTTATCCCATTCAATATTTAAAATCCCTCCTCATTGACTACAATGTCCGTGTCGTCCCCTCTATTGTGAAGAAAGTCGCCATGTATTCATTCTGAACCATGCCCGCATCATCCGCCTCCACGATTAGAAAAAAGGAGGAGAGACGATATAAAGTAAGGGATAGAATGCTGAAGGACGTGCTGGAACAGAAACATCTGGGGTGTATTTGTGCACTAATCACAGAAGGTGGCAGGGCAGGTTCAGAAAGTGGTTAAACGGCAGAAGGGCTCCTGAGATTATAAATAGAGACATTGAATACAAAAACAAGGAAATTATGACCTTTGTAAAACGCTGGTTTGCCTTCAACTGGAGCATTGTCCAATTCTGAACACCGTACTTTAGGAAGAATGTGGGGGCATTAGATTGGTTCCAAAAAAATTCACAAGAATGGTTCCAGGGATGAGGGTCTTCAGTTACGTGGATAGATTGGAGAAGCTGGGTTGTTCTCTGTGTCTCTCACTGTCTCTCCCTCCTGCTATCTCTGACACTAAGAGGGAGACAGAGGGAGAGAGGCTTAGATATGCAGATGGAGAGAGGGCTGTTGAGAGGGACATGATTGGAGAGAGAGAGATTGTTGAGGTGGATTGAAAGGCAGAATGTAAGATATATTCATTTAATGGAATCCTTTACTGTTGTGTATGCAAACAGAGAAAGATAGGTATGTCGAGTGAAATATTGGTGGAGTGGGAGAAATGTGGATGAAGTTGGGGCCCAGGCGGCCAGTTTTGATGATCAAGAAGGAAAACGCTCCATTGTAAACATCTAGCCAGTTATTCCACCATGGAAGCCATCACACCCACATGATATTGGTGTGGAAATCTTGTAATCTATGCCCATGGCTATTGACGCCTCTGTTAAGGGTAATGGGTCCTTCCTTTCCACTCTATCTAGGCCCGTCATTATTTTATATACCTCACTTAAATCTTCCCTTCAAACGTCTTTGTTCCAAAGAAAACAATTCCAGCCTATCCAATCTTTACTCATAGTTAAATGTCTCAATTCCTGACAAAATCCTCTGTAAATGTCCTCTGTACCCTCTCTAGTGTGATCACATCCTTCCTGAGATGTGTGAACTAGAACTGTACACAGTACTCTACCTGTGGTCTAACTAGTGTTTTATACAGTTCTAGCATAATTACCCTGCACTTCTATTCTCTACATCAGACAATAAAGGAAAGTATTCCGTAAGCCTTCTTAACCACCTTATGCACCTGTCCTGTTACCCTCAGGAATCAGTGGACATTCACTCCAAGGCCCCTCTGTTCCTAGACAGAGCGATTGTTCAGTTAGAGTGAAAGAGCAAATGTAAAACATAATAATTTTATGTAATCTTTCACTGCAGTATACACATGCGAGCGAGAGGCATGGAGTGTGAAATATCGGGTTAGAGGGAGAAAAATAGATGGATATGGGATCAAATTGTCAAGGAGTGATAGGCACAGAGAGTTTTAGTTTTAGTTTTAGAGATACCGCACTGAAACAGGCCCTTCGGCCCACCGAGTCTGTGCCGACCATCAACCAACCATTTTAGACTGATCATACACTAATCCCATATTCCTACCACTTGCCCACCTGTCCCTACATTTCCCTCCCACCTACCTATAGCATTTGCAACTTATAATGGCAGATTTACCAACCAATCTGCAAGTCTTTTTGCTTGTGGGAGGAAACCGGAGCACCTGGACACAACCCACTTAGACACAGGGAGAACTTCCAAACTCCGCACAGGCAGTACCAAGAATTGAACCCGGGTCGCTGAAGCTGTCAGGCTGCAGTGCGAACCACTGCGAAACTGTGCCTCCCTAAAGAGAGAGAGGTAAGCTCTGGTAAACTATCTTGCTGGTAATCTCTCTCCATGTCTATCTCTCGCTTCCCCTCTCTTCGACACTCTGAAACCCTATTTCTTCTCTCTGTTACTCACTTTCCAAGTCTATCTCTCTCTTTTCGCTCTCTATCTCCCTCTGCACACTATCTCAATCTCTCCCTCTTGCTCTCAGGATGGGAAGAGGGAGAAAGAGAGGCAGAGAAAGGGCGCTGTGGGCAGTGAGAGATGAGGAGAAAGAGACAGAGGAACAGCGAGTCTATCACTGGTAGATAGATCTTTACTCTGTATCTAACACCGTGCGTACCTGCCCTGTGAGTATTCGATGGGGAAATTCTCGGACGTGGGGGACAGTCTGAAAATCAAACATTAGTCGAAAGCCCTTTCAAAGATGAAATTCAGAAACACTTCTACATACAAAGGGTGGTAGAAGTTTGGAACTGTCTTCCACAAATGCACCATCCCTATCTCTGCAATCTCCTCCAGCTCCGCAATCCGCCAATAACTGCGATCCACTAATTATGGCCTCTTGACCATCCCCAATTTGAATTGTTCCAACATTGGTGTCTGTGCCTTCAAGCTGCCAACACCCTAACTCTGGAATTCCTTTCCTAAACATCTACGTCTCACTAATTCTCTATCCTATTTGAAGACGCTCCCTCAAACCAACCTCTTTGACCAGGTTTTTGTTCGTCTCATCTAATATCTCCTAAAGTGACTCGGTGTTAACTTTTAATTTCTTTGCTTATTTGTTGGATGTGTGCGTTACTGGCCAGGCCAGCATTTATTGCCCATTCCTAATTGCCCTTGAGAAGGTGGTGTTGAGCCTCCTTCTTGAACCGCTGCAGTCCATGTGGGGTAGGTACACCCACAATGCTGTTAGGACGGGAGTTCCAGGATTTTGACCCAGTAACAGTGAAGGAATGGTGATATAGTTTCAATTTAGGATGGTGCGTCACTTTAGTTGTTGTGTGCGGACAGTATTTTCAGTGAGCAGTCCATTTATATTTTTAATTATTTATTTTTTTCATGTGGTTATACGTAGCGTTTCTCCTGCAATCTGCCTACCACCCCGTATCTCCTCTCTCTTTCTGCCCGTCTCTCCCTCCTTCTCTAAATCCACTGCTTTACTCTGTATTGAAACTCACACTGTACCTGCCCTGGGAGGTCCCATTCTGGTGCTTCAGCAATGATTTATACAGTTCCAGCATAACCTCCCTGCTCTTATATACTTTAACAGCCTTGTTGGGAATGGCACTGCAGTTTGAAAATATGAAACACTGATCCAACATTCACCCCTAAAACACTCACACTAACCACAAAAAAGAGGACTGGGCAGATAAAGCGGATTGTTAATGATTGTTACAACTTGTCTCATCCTCTCTCTGTCTGTCCCTCTCATGTCTGTTTCTTCCCATCTGTCTCTCTCTCTCTGTCTCTCCCTCGCCCTCTCCCTCTTTCTCTGCCTCTTTCCATGACTCGGTCTCAAGCACCATCTCTCTCTCTCCTTGGACAGAAATGTTTTATCCATTTCTTGGTTAATTTTGAATCTGTCAATCTTGCCCTTGCTGGGAACGTCACTGCAGTTTGAAAATATCAAACACTGTTCAACACTCGCCCCCTAAACTATCACACTAAACCCCCAATACAGGACTGTGCAGATAATGGGGATTGTTACTGAGATTCTGTCAAGGTCCCCTCACACACTGTATCCTATTTCCCCTGCTTCTAAAGTTTGTCAGTGTTTAATAATATATTTTTCAATAATATTAAATGTCACTTCAGTTTGAAAATATCAATCACTGATCCAACATTTGCCCCAAACCACTCACACTAAACCCCTGATCTGGCCTTTCAAAATTAGCTCTTGTACACAGCCAGTTTTACTTTTGAATTCTATCTATTTTCAACATTATTAGATGAAAATGTTTTCCTATAATCTCGCCCTCACTCTCTCACTCTGTCTGCCTCTCCCTCTGTCTCTTTTTTTCCCTCTGTTTGTCTCACTCCCTCTCTGTCTCTCTCTCCCTTTCTCTCTCTGCATCTGTCTCTCTTCCTCTGTATCTGACTCACTCGCTTTCTCCCTTTCTCTCTCACACTGCATCTGCCTGCCTCCCTTTCTGTCTGTCCCCCTCTGTCTCTGTTTCTCCTTTTTTCTCTGTCATTCCAGCTCTGTCTCTCTCTCTTCCTCTGTCTCTGTCCCACTCTGTCTGTGTCTCTCTCCATCTGTGTCTCACTCCCTCCATCTCTCCATCCCTCTGTACATGGACAGCGATGCTTTGAGCCATTTGTTTGGTAAATTTTGAATCTTTAACTCTTGCTTTTGTTGGGAATATAAATGCAGTTTGAAAATATCAAACATGCATCTGACACTCATCCCGAAAACACTCACAATAAACCCCAAATACCGGACCAGGGAGACAGTGGGGATTGTTACTGGTGCTCCGTCAAGGTCTCATTTCACTATCTCTTCTGTCTCTCACTGTCTTCCACTTTGTCCCTCTCTCTCCATTTCCCCATTTGTTTTCAGTTTCCCTTTCTCCTCTTTCCTTTATCGCCCCCAAATTAATGACAGAGAAAGTGCTCCCTCCACTTTATACATAGAGAGCGTGCTCCCTACACTTTATACGTAGAAAGGGCGCTCCCTCTGTTTTATATAGCTGGGTGGGATATGAACCCCTGTCCCCCGGCCATCAGGTTGGGCATCTGGATTATGTGACCAGTGATATTATCACTACCCTACTGCCTCCCAAATGGATGTGCACAGTGTCTGTCCCGTAATATCAATCACAGTAGTTTCTGGGTTGTAACCCTGAACATGGTCCCAAATAAGAGACTCAAAGTTCACATTTTAACTGGGAAAATACAGGAACAGAGTGAAACAGGTTTGCTTTTGTCCCTGGATTCTGTGTCCACTGCACACAGATCAGTTACATTTGCAATAGAAACACCAGGAGTGAACAAGGTCAATGCAATAATATGGAAAATGTAAATGATGCCACTCATAATTGCAGGATCCGTCCAGTATGAGTACAGTTTTCAGGTTTATTCCAGAGAGAGGCCTTACTAAGAAAATGTCATTGACGTTGAAATGATTGTGTTTTATCCACCACATTATTTACATCAGAGTCAAAGCTGCTGATGTAATGTATTTGTTCAGGAGAGTGTAACTAATAGCAATGATCAGGGGTATAACCGTGTCAGTGGAGACTTTTCCGCTGTATAAATCAGGACCCATTGGAATGGATCAGCTCAGAGTGCCTGGTGGAGCTGTGAGTTCCCGGCGAATAGAAGTCTCTGCTTCTCACAGAAATGGGATATCCAGTAATGTATCAGATACAAGACATTTACTATCCTGGACTTGCATCAATGGGAGTTGCTGGTAAGCCAGTATCTCAGCTGTTCATGGTGTAAATCAATGTTAACTGTGCTGCTGTACTCAGTATTATTTCTCACTGTGTGTGTTACACAGCCGCCTGTTATTCTCCAGCAATTTATTGATGGAATCTCCTCACTGTCCACTCCTTCATTCTTGCAGGTATTGTATCATGTCTTTAATGGTATTGGTTTCGGTAGCCGTAGCATTCTTACTGGATTATTCTGTGCAGCGAAGGCTTTTGTATGATATGTTTCAGTTCGGATCAAAAATCGAACCATCAGGATATTTTAACAGTTTCATGATGTGGACCAAATCCGTCCTGGAATATTTATATAAATATATTTATTTTGGTGATTGATAATGGGACATCTCACGGTCTCAGTGTTACAAGGGGACAGAACAATGTCCTCCCTCCCCAATAACATGGCTCAGTTTAACTGGGATTTCAATGTATTTATTGATTATAAAAGCAAAATACTGCGGATGCTGGAAATCTGAAACAAAAACAAGAAATGCTGGATTCACTCAGCAGGTCTGGCAGCATCTGTGGAAAGAGAAGCAGAGTTAACGTTTCGGGTCAGTGACCCTTCTTCGGAACTGACAAATATTAGAAAAGTCACAGATTATAAACAAGTGAGGTGGGGGATGGGCAAGAGATAACAAAGGAGAAGGTGAAGATTGGACCAGGACACATAGCTGACCAAAAGGTCACGGAGCAAAGGCAAACAATATGTTAATGGTGTGTTGAAAGACAAAGCATTAGTACAGATTAGGTGTGAATATACTGAATATTGAACATCAGCAAGTGCAAACCTGAAGAAAAACAACCTGAAAAAAACAGTGGGTGATCAAACTGAACAAACTAAGATGAACTGAAATAAATACAAAAAAAGATTGTAAAAAATGTAAAAAGGAATGCCAAAAAAAAGGAAGAAAAAATAACTAAAAATGACTAAAAATGAAAGTAAAGTGGGGGGCTGTCATGCTCTGAAATTATTGAACTCAATGTTCAGACCGGCAGGCTGTAGTGTGCCTAATCGGTAGATGAGATGCTGTTCCTCGAGCTTGCGTTGATGTTCACTGGAACACTGCAGCAATCCCAGGACAGAGATGTGAGCATGAGAGCAGGGGGGAGTGTTGAAATGGCAAGCAACCGGAAGCTCAGGGTCCTGCTTGCGGACTGAGTGGAGATGTTCCGCAAAGCGGACTGGGTGACCGCTTTGCGGAACATCTCCACTCAGTCCGCAAGCAGGACCCTGAGCTTCCGGTTGCTTGCCATTTCAACACTCCCCCCTGCTCTCATGCTCACATCTCTGTCCTGGGATTGCTGCAGTGTTCCAGTGAACATCAACGCAAGCTCGAGGAACAGCATCTCATCTACCGATTAGGCACACTACAGCCTGCCGGTCTGAACATTGAGTTCAATAATTTCAGAGCATGACAGCCCCCCACTTTACTTTCATTTTTAGTCATTTTTAGTTATTTTTTCTTCCTTTTTTTTGGCATTCCTTTTTACATTTTTTACAATCTTTTTTTGTATTTATTTCAGTTCATCTTAGTTTGTTCAGTTTGCTCACCCACTGTTTTTTTCAGGTTGTTTTTCTTCAGGTTTGCACTTGCTGATGTTCAATATTCAGTATATTCACACCTAATCTGTACTAATGCTTTGTCTTTCAACACACCATTAGCATATTGTTTGCCTTTGCTCCGTGACCTTTTGGTCAGCTATGTGGCCTGGTCCAGTCTGCACCTTCTCCTTTGTTATCTCTTGCCCAACCCCCACCTCACTTGTTTATAATCTGTGACTTTTCTAATATTTGTCAGTTCCGAAGAAGGGTCACTGACCCGAAACGTTAACTCTGCTTCTCTTTCCACAGATGCTGCCAGACCTGCTGAGTGAATCCAGCATTTCTTGTTTTTATTTATTGATTATCACTGTTATCAAATATTATTTCATTCTGTGTGTGTCTGACGCTGCTTCAGACGTTTGGCGACTGAACTGAGTTTGCTGCTGACACTTTCACTTCTTCTTCTCTGCTTCACTGTGGACCCTTCACTGTCACTGGACTACATTGTAAAATAGGAAGTATTGATGTGATGTTTATTGGTTTACACTCAATCAGTTGGAATCAAGAGTCTTTCCATTTATCTGCAGATTATCAGCTGCAGCGCTGATGTTGGTGTTTTATTAATTAAACAATCCCACATTCTAACAGATTACTTTATAATTCCAGGAGAAGTAATTTCAATGATTGTGAGGTTTGTCTGGAAGTAGCTTTCGATCCTGTTTATTCCATGTATTGTAGATGAAGTGAAGAGTGCAGGGGAACAGGTGGAGACTTGAGTGCTCTGCAGACGCATTAAATTATTCACAGAGGTTTCACCATTGAACAAACTGACTGAGAATAGAATCATTGAACCTGGGGATGGCGAACAGAACACAGAGGCAGAATGTTAGGAATAAATCACAAGTGAAAAGCAGCATTAAGTAACAATTTACAGGGTGTGAGCACTCCAGAGAGATAGGGAAGGAAAAAAGGAGCAGGGAGAACGAAACAGAGGGAAAGAAATAAGCAGAAGTAAAGAGAAAGAGAAAGAAGCAGCAGTGTAAATAATTCACTATCATAAAGTGCTGGAATGTCCAGAACAATTAGTGAGAGAAACTGTGAGTTGAAATTGTCTGTTGTCAGATTGTGTTCATTTCCCTGTTGGACTTGATCCTCTGTGTTGATATCTGTCAGGTCCTCATTTTGTTTTGTAGAAAGTTCCTATTCCTTACTTCGTGACTGAATGAATAGAATAAAATCAGTTCATTCATTATTTAAATACTGCACTTTAAAATCTCTGTGACTGCTAAATTCGATAAAGAGCGAGGCTGATATCAGAAATATATTTAAATTTATATTTAATAGCCTGTGCAAACTAAATATATTGACTATATTGTAGAAACAATGAACTGTTCTCCAACACCAATAACCACAGGGATTATTGTTTGAATGTATGAATTGAGTTGCGTTACTGGGATCTATAGATTAGATTTCCTCTGACATTCTGCTGCAGTCTCTCTCTGTGAATCTCATCCCCTCCTCTCACTGTATTGACTCCTCAGTCTCCTCATCCATTGCTTCAGTTTATCCACTTTCCCAAACCATCTGCTCCAGTCTCCCCTCCTGCTCCAACATGTCCTTTCCCTGGAATTTAGAAGATTATGGGGTGATTTAATGAATGTTTTAAAGATAATAAGATTTTTGTTAGCCAAAGGTATATAAGGGGCAAAGATAGGTGCATGGAGTTAGATCACACATCAGCCATGAGCTCAGTGAATGACAGAAGAGGGTTGATGGGCCAAATAGCCTCTTCCTCTTCCTCTCTCCAAAGACAAATATCTTGCTATCACTCTCTGTGTCTTGGTCTGTGTCTCTCTCTTTCTCTCTCTTTCTGTCTGTCTGTCTGTCTGTCTCTCTCTCCTCTCTCAAACATCTGAGGAAATCCACAAACATTAGTCAGCCATTTTAAGATGGTTCTCGGTGGCCATTTTATGTTACCACAGCACTGGGACATTTATTCCAGAGACCGACTCCTCATCAATGACATACGCACAGACATGGAGACACTGAGACACACAATACTAGGAAGGAATTAATCATTCCCTTGTGCCCAATGATTTGCCCTCCACTGTCATTAGGCTGGGTGGCCTGTAATTACTCAGTCTATTACTTTCTCCCTTGTTAATCAATAGTACAATACACGCAGTCCTCCAGTCCTCTGGCAGCACGACTGTAACCAGAGAGGATTTAGAAAATGATGGTCAGAGCCTCTGATATTTCCTCCTTTGCACCTGCAAACAGTCTGAGCCTGGTGAATTATCAGCTTTCAAAGATGCTAAACCCCTTAATATTTCCTCTCCCACAATTTATCCCATTCAATATTTCAAACCCCTCCTCATTGACTGCAATGTCTGCGTCGTCCCCTCTTTTGTGAACACAGTCGCCTTTATTCATTAAGAACCATGCCCACATCTTCCGCCTCCACGGTTAGGAAAAAGGAGGAGAGACGATATAAAGTAAGGGATACAATTCTAAAGGAGGTGAAGGAACAGAAACATCTGGGGAGTATTTGTGCACCAATATCTGAAGGAGGCAGGACAGGTTCAGAAAGTGTTTAAATGTCAGAAGGGGTCCTGAGATTATAAATAGAGACATTGAATACAAAAGCAAGGAAAATATGACCTTTGTAAAACGCTGGTTTGCCTTCAACTGGAGCATTGTCCAATACTGGACACCGTACTTCAGGAAGAATGTGGGGACATTAGAGAGGGTGCAGAAAAGATTCACAAGAATGGTTCCAGGGATGAGGGACTTCAGTTACGTGGATAGATTGGAGAAGCTGGGGTTGCTCTCTGTGTCTCTCTCAGCCTTTCTCTCTGTGTCTCTCCCTCCTGCTATCACTGACACTAAGAGGGAGACAGAGGGAGAGAGGCTTAGATGTGCAGGCAGAGAGAGGGTTGTGGAGAAGGTCAAGTTTGGAGACAGAGAGACTGTTGGGGTGGATTGAAAGGGATAATGTAAGATATATTAATTTGATGCAACCCTTCACTGCTGTGTACGCAAACAGAGAAAGATAGGTATGTAGAGTGAAATATTGGACAATTGGGAGAAATGTGGATGAAGTTGGAGCCCAGGCGGCGAGTTTTAATGATCAGGAAAGAAAACGCTCCATTGTAAACATCCAGCAAGGTATTCCACGATGGAAGCCTTCACACCCTCATGAGATTGGTGTGGAAATCTTGTAATCTATGGCCACGGTTATTGACCCCTCTGTTAAGGGAAATGGGTCCTTCCTATCCACTCTATCTGGGCCCGTCATTATTTTACACATCTCAATCAATCTTTCTTTCTACCTTCTCTGTTCCAAAGAAAACAATTCCTTTCTATCCAATCTTTACTCATAGTTAATATTCTCCATTCCTGACAACATCCTCTGTAAATCTCCTCTGCACCCTCTCTCGTGTGATCACATCCTTCCTGTAATTTGGTGACCAGAAATGCTCTAGCTGTGGTCTAACTAGTGTTTTGTGCAGTTCTAACATAAACTCTCTGCACTTATATTCTCTACATCGGCCAATAAAGGGAAGTATTCCGTAAGCCTTTTTAACCACCTCATGCATCTGTCATGTTACTCTGAGGAATCAGTGGACATTCACTCCAAGGCCCCTTAAGGAGAAAATGTGTTGGCGATGGTAACAGAAATGGAAAGGAGTGATAGGGACTGAGAGAGAGGTAATCTCTGGTAAACTCTCTTGCTGGTAATCTCTCTCCATCTCTCTCTCTCTCTTCCAATCTCTTCTGCTGTCTGAAACCCTATTTCTTCACTCAGTTGCTCACTTTCCAACTTTATCTCTCTACTTTTCTCCCTCCATCTCTATCTCCCTCTGCACACTATCTCAATCTCTCCCTCTTGCTCTCAGGATGGGAAGAGGGAGAAAGAGAGGCAGAGAAAGGGTGTTGAGAAAGGGTGTTGCAGGCAGTGAGAGATGAGGGGAAAGAGACAGAGGAACAGTGAGTCTGGCATTGGTAGATGGATCTTTGATTTGTATCTAACCCCATGCTTACCTGTCCTGTGAGTATTCAATGGGGACAGACTCAGACGGGGGGCTGTCTAAAAACCAAAAATTAGTCGAAAGCCCTTTCAAAGATGAAATTTAGAAACACTTCTCCATACAAAGGGTGGTAGAAGATTGGAACTATCTTCCACAAATGACCCCTCCCTATCTCTGCAATCTCCTCCAGCTCCACAATCCCCCAATCTCTGCTATCCTCTAATTCTGGCCTCCTAACCATCCCCAATTTGAATTGTTCCAACATTGGTGGCCGTGCCTTCAAGCTGCCAAGACCCTAACTCTGGAATTCCTTTCCAAAACCTCTCCGTCTCACTAACTCTCTTTCCTCTTTGAAGACGCTCCCACAAATCAACCTCTCTGACCACGTTTTTGTTCGTCTCGTCTAATATCTCCTTAACTCGAAGACAAGTTTTTATTTGCCTTATTTATTTGTTGGATGTGTGCGTTCCTGGCCAGCCCAGCATTTATTGCCCAATCCTAATTGCCCTTGAGAAGGTGGTTTTGAGCCTCCTTCTTGAACCGCTGGAGTCCATGTGGGGTAGGTATACCCACAGTGCTGTGAGGAAGGGAGTTCCAGGATTTTGACCAAGTCACCGTGACGGAAGAGCGATATAGTTTCAAGTTCGGATGGTGTGTGACTTTAGTTGTTGTGTGTGAACAGTGCGCAGCCCATTTAAATGTTTAATTATTTATTTTTTTCACGTGATTAGATGTAAAGTTTCTCCTACATTCGGACTGCCTCCCCGTATCTCCTCACTCTTTCTGCCCGTCTCTCCCTCCTTCTCCAAAGCCACTGCTGTACTCTGTATCTAAACTCGCACTGTACCTGCCCTGAGAGGTCTCATTATGGTGCTTAAGCAATGAGTTATACAGTTCCAGCATAACCTCCCTGCTCGTATATACTTTAACAGCCTTGCTGGGAATGTCACTGCAGTTTGAAAATATGAAACACTGCTCCAACATTCACCCCTACAACACTCACACTGACCTCCAAAAACAGGACTGGGCAGATAATGAGGATTGTTAATGATTTTCACAACTTGTCTCATCCTCTCTCTGTCTCTCCCTCTCATGTCAGTTTCTTCCCATCTGTCTCTCTCTCTCTCCCTCTTCCTCTCCCTCTTTCTCTGCCTCTTTCCATGACTCTGTCTCTAACACTATCTCTATCTCCTTGGACAGAAATGTTTTTATTCATTTCTTGGTTAATTTTGAACCTGTAAATCTTGCCCTTGCTGGGAACGTCACTGCAGTTTGAAAGTATCAAACACTGTTCAACACTCGCCCCCTAATCTCTCACACTAAACCCCCAATACAGGACTGTGCAGATAATGGGGATTGTTACTGAGGTTCTGTCAAAGTCCCCTCACACACTGTATCCCATTTCTCCTGCTTCTAAAGTTTGTCAGTGTTTAATAATATTTTTTTCAACAATATTAAATGTCACTTCAATTTGAAAATATCAATCACTGATCCAACACTTGCGCCCAAAACACTCACACTAAACCACTGATCATTCCTTTCAAAATTAGTTCTTGCACACAGCCAGTTTTACTTTTTAATTCTATCTTTTTTCAACATAACTAGATGTATAGATTTTCCGATAATCTCGCACTCCCTCTCTCTCTGTCTGTCTCTCCTTCTGTCTCTGCTTCTCCCTCTGTTTGTCTCTCTCCCACTCTCTCTCTATCCCTTTCTCCCTCTGCATCTGTCTCTCTCCCTCTGTATCTGTCTCCTTCGCTTTCTCCCTGTCTCTCTCCCTTTGCATCTACCTGCCTGCCTTTCTGTCTGTCTCACTCGACATTTGCCTGCCTCCCTTTCTGTCTCTCTCCCTCTGCCTCTGTTTCTCCTTCTTTTTTTCTATCATGCTAGCTCTGTCTCTCTCTCTCTCTCCTTGTCTCTGTCCCACTCTTTCTGTGTCTCTGTCCGTCTGTGTCTCACTCCCTCCATCTCTCCATCCCTCTGTACATGGACAGCAATGCTTTAAGCCACTGGTTTGGTTAATTTTGAAACTTTGACTCTTACTTTTGTTGGGAATGTCAATGCAGTTTGAAAATATCAAACACTTATCCAACACTCATCCCTAAAACCCTCACATTAAACCCCAAATACCGACTGGGCAGACAATGGGGATTGTTACTGGGGTTCCGTCAAGGTCTCATTTCACTATCTCTTCTGTCTCTCACTGTCTTCCACTTTGTCCCTCTCTCTCCATTTCACCATTTGTTTTCGTTTCCCTCCCTCCTCTTTCCTTCACCACCCCCAACTTTATACATAGAGAGGGCGCTCTCTCCACTTTGTACATAGAGAGGGAGGTCCCTCTACTTTATACATAGAGAGGGCACTCCCTCTACTTTATACATAGAGAGGGAGCTCCCTCCACTTTATACATACAGTGGCAGCTCCCTCGCCTTTATTCATAGAGAGGGCGCTTCCTCCACTTTTTAATAGAGAGGGAGCTCCTTCCACTTTATACGTGGAGGCGGAGATCCCTCTACTATTTCATAGAAAGGGAGCTCCCTCTGTTTTATAAAGGTACCGTGGTGGGATATGAACCCCTGTCCTCAGGCCATCAGGTTGGGCCTCTGGATTACCTGACCAGTGATATTATCACTACCCAACTGCCTCCCAAATGGATGCGTACAGTGTCTGTCCTGTAATATCACTCACAGTAGTTTCTGGGCTGTAACCCTGAACATGGTCCCGAATCAGTGACATAAAGTTCACATTTTAACAGGGAAAAGGCAGGAACAGAGTGAAACGGGATTGCTTTTGTCCCTGGATTCAGTGTCCACTGCAGACAGATCAGTTACATTTACAGCAGAAATACCAGGAGTGAACAAGGTCAATACAGTAATATGGAAAATGTAAATTATGCCTCTCATAATTGCCATCCATCCAGTATGAGTACAGATTTCAGGTTTATTTCGAGAGAGGTCTTACTCAGAAAATGTCATTGACACTGAAATGATTGTGTTTTCTCCACCACATTATTTACATCAGAGTCAAAGCTGCTGATGTAATGTGTTTTTCCAGGTGACTGTAATTAACAACAATGATCAGGGGTATAACCGTGTCAGTGGAGACTTATCCCCTGTATCAATCAGGACCCATTGGAATGGATCAGCTCAGAGTGCCTGGTGGAACTGTGGAATCCAGGCGCACAGAAGACTCTGCTTCTCACAGGAATAGGATATCCAGTAATGCATCAGATAGAAGGCATTTACTATCCGTTGCTAGCAGCAATTGGAGTTGCTGGTAAGCCAGTATCTCAGCTGTTAATGGTGTAAATCGATGTTAACTGTGCTGCTGTACTGGGTATTATTTCCCTCTGTGTGTGTTACACAGCCGCCTGTTCTTTTCCAGCAATTTAATGATGGAATCTCCTTATTGTCTACTCTTCCATTCTTGCAGGCGCTGCATTATGTATTTAATGGTATTGTTTTAAGTAACTGTGGCATTGTTACTGGATTATTCTGAGTATTGAATGTATTGAAATGAGATGTTTCAGTTCGAATCAATAATCGAACCATCAGGAGTTTTTAACATTTTCATGATGTGGATCTAATCGGTCATGGAATATTTTTATGATTTATTTTCAGTGATTGCTCATGAGACATCTCACAGTCTCAGTGTTACAAAGGGACAGCAGGATGTCCCTTCTCCCGAATAACATGGCTCAGTTTAACTGGGATTTCAATGTGCTTATTGATTATCACTGTTATCAAATAATATTTCATTCTGTGTGTGTCTGACGCTGCTTCAGAAGTCTGGCTACTGAACTGAGTTTGCTGCTGACCCTTTTACTTTTTCTTCTTTGCTTCACTGTGGACACTTCACTGTCACTGGACTACATTGTATAATAAAAAGTATTGATGCGATGTTTTACTGGTTTTCACTCTATCAGTTGGAATCAAGTGTCTTTCCATTTATCTGTCGATTATCAGCTGCAGCGCTCATGTTAGTGTTTTATTAATTAAACAATCCCACATTCAAACAGATTACTTTATAATTCCAGGAGAATGAATTTCAATGATTGTGAGGTTTGTCTGGAAGTAGCTTTCGATCCTGTTTATTCCATTTGGTATGGATGAAGTGAAGAGTGTAGGTGAGCAGGTGGAGACTTGAGTGTTCTGTAGATACATTAAATTATTCACAGAGGATTCACCACTCAACAAACTGCCTCTGAGAAGAGAATTATTGAACCTGGGGCAGGGGCACAGAACACACACGCAGAATGTTAGAAATAAATCATGTGTGAAAAGCAGCATTAAGTAACAATTTATAAAGTGTGAGTACTCCGGAGTGATATGAAGGAGAAAAGGAGCAGGGAGAACGAAACCAAGGGAAAGAGATAAGCAGAAGTAAAGAGAAAGAGAAAGAAGCAGCAGAGTAAATAATTCACGATCATAAAGTGCTGGAATGTCCAGAACAATTAGTGAGAGAAACAGAGAGTTGAAATTGTCTGTTGTCAGATTGTGTTCATTTTCCTGTTGGACTTGATCCTCTGTGTTGATTACTGTCAGGACTTCATTTTGTTTTGTAGAAAGTTCCTATTCCTTACTTAGTGACTGAATAAACAGAATAGAATCAGTTCATCACTGATGGTAATTCATTATTTAAATACTGCACTTTTAAAACTCTGTGACTGCTGAATTCAATAAAGAGCGAGGCTGATACCAGAAATATATTTAAATGTATATTTAATAGCCTGTACAAACTAAATATATTGACTAATTTGTATAAACAATGAACTGTACTCCAACACCAATAACCACAGGGATTATTGTTTGAATGTATGAATTCAGTTGTATTACTGGGATCTATAGATTAGATTTCCTCCAACAGTCTGCTGCAGTCTCTCTCTGTGAATCTCAGCCTCTCCTCTCACTGTATTGAATCGTCAGTCTCCTCATCCATTGCTTCCATTTATCCACTTTCCCAAACCATCTGCTCCAGTCTCTCCTTCTGCTCCAACATGTGCTTTCCCTGGAATTTGGAAGGTTGTGGGGTGATTTGATGAAGTTTTTCAAGATAATAAGGGAATCTGAACGGGTGGACAGAGAGTAGCAATTCCCACTGGATGCGGAGTCAGGAACTTGGAGGCATAGTTTAATAATCTAAACGCAGTCGAAAAACCTTTCAGGGGTGAAACGAAGAAACACTTCAAAACACCAGGTGTGGTATCAGTTTGGAACTCTCTTCCACAAACGGCAATTGATGCTGAGACACTTGTTAGTTTTTAAATCTGCGATTGATAGATTTTTGTTAACCAAAGGTATTAAGGGGCAAAGATAGGTACATGGAGTGAGATCACACATCAGCCATGAGCTCATTGAATGACAGAAGAGGGTTGAGGGGCCAAATGGCCTCCTCCTCTTCCTCTGTCCAATGACAAATATCTTGCAATCACTCTCTGTGTCTTGGTCTGTGTCTCTCTCTTTGTCTCTCTTTCTGTCTGTCTGTCTGTCTGTCTCTCTCCTCTCTCAAATATCTGCGGAAACCCACAAACATTAGTCAGCCATTTTCGGCTGGTTCTCGGTGGCCATTTTATGTTCCCACAACACTGGGACATTTATTCCAGAGACGGACTCCTCACCAATGTAAAGGTGGTGCTCAAATTGTGACAGAGACACAGACATGGAGACACTGTGAGACACAGTACTGGAAAGGAATTAATCATTCCCTTGTGCCCAATAAATTGCCCTCCACAGTGATTAGGCTGGGTGGCCTGTAATTACTCAGTCTTTTACTTTCTCCCTTGTTAATCAATAGTACAACTTACACAGTCCTCCAGTCCTCTGGCAGCATGACTATAACCAGTGAAGATTGGAAAATGATGGTCAGAGCCACTGATATTTCCTCCCTTGCACCTCTTAACAGCCTGAGCCTGGTGAATTATCAGCTTTCAAAGATGCTGAACACCTTAATAGTTCCTCTCTCACTGTTTATCCCATTCAAAATTTCTAACCCCTCCTCATTGACTACAATGTCTGTGTCCCCTCTTTTGTGAAGACAGTCGCAATGTATTCATGAAGAACCATGCCCGCATCTTTCGCCTCCACGTTTAGGAAAAAGGAGGAGAGACGCTATAATATAAAAGATAGAAATCTAAAGGAGATGCAGGAACAGAAACATCTGGGGGGTAATTGTGCACCAATCACTGAAGGTGGCAGGGCAGGTTCAGAAAGTGGTTAAACGGCAGAATGGGTCCTGAGATTATAAATAGAGACATTGAATACAAAAGCAAGGAAATTATGACCTTTGTAAAACGCTGGTTTGCCTTCAACTGGAGCATTGTCCAATTCTGGACACCGTTCTTTTGGAAGAATGTGAATGAAGAATGGAAGAATGAAGCATTAGAGAGGGTGCAAAAAAGATTCACAAGAATGGTTCCAGGGATGAGGGACTTCAATTACGTGGATAGATTGGAGAAGCTGGGGTTGTTCTCTGTGTCTCTCTCTGTCTCTCCCTCCTGCTATCTCTGACACTGAGAGGGAGACAGAGGGAGAGAGGCTTCGATGTGCAGATAGAGAGAGTGCTGTTGAGAGGGACAAGGTTGGAGAGAGAGAGATTGTTGGGGTGGATTGAAAGGCAGAATGTAAGATCTATTTGTTCAATGTATTCACTGTTGTGTACGCATACAGGGAAAGATAGGGATGCAGATAGAAATATTGGTAGAGTGGGAGATATGTGGATGAAGTTGGGGCCCAGGCGGCCAGTTTTGATGATCAGGAAGGAAAACGCTCCATTGTAAACATCCAGCCAGGTATTCCACCATGGAAGCCATCACACCCACATGATATTGGTGTGGAATTCTTGTAATCTATGCCCATGGTTATTGACGCCTCTGTTAAGGGAAACGGGTCCTTCCTATCCACTCTATCTAGGCCCGTCATTATTTTATACACCTCAATTAACTCTTCCCTTCAATCTTCTTTGTTCCAAAGAAAACAATTCCAGCCTATCCAATCTTTACTCATAGTTAAATTTCTCAATTCCTGACAAAATCCTCTGTAAATGTCCTCTGTACCCTCTCCAGTGTGATCACATCCATCCAGTAATGTGTTAACCAGAACTGTACACAGTACTCTACCTGTGGTCTAACTAGTGTTTTATACAGTTCCAGCATAACCTCCTTGCTCTTATATTCTCTCCATCGGCCAATAAAGGAAAGAGTTCCAAAGAAGGGTCACTGACCCGAAACGTTAACTCTGCTTCTCTTTTCGCAGATGCTGCCAGACCTGCTGAGTGGTTCCAGCATTTCTTGTTTTTATTTTAAAGTATTCCGTAAGCCTTCTTAACCACCTGTCCTTTTACCCTCAGGAATCAGTGGACATTCGCTCCAAGGCCTCTCTGTTCCTAGACAGAGCGATTGTTCGGTTAGATTGAAAGAGCAAATGTAAAACATAATATTTTGATGTAATCTTTCACTGCAGTGTACACAGACATACGAGCGAGAGGCATGGAGTGTGAAATATCGGGGTAGAGGGAGAAAAATAGATGGAGATGGTAACAAATTGGAAAGGAGTGATCGGCACAGAGAGTTTTAGTTTTAGTTTTTGAGATACAGCACTGAAACAGGCCCTTCTGCCCACCGAGTCTGTGCCGACCATCAACCAACCATTTTAGACTGATCATACACAAATCCCATATTCCTACCACTTCCCCACCTGTCCCTATATTTCCCTGCCACCTACCTTCACCATTTGCAATTTATAATGGCCAATTTACCAACCAACCTGCAAGTCTTTTCGCTTGTGGGAGGAAACCGGAGCACCCGGAGAAAACCCACGCAGACAAAGGGAGAACTTCCAAACTCCGCACAGGCAGTACCCAGAATTGAACCCGGGTCGCTGGAGCTGTCAGGCTGCGGTGCTAACCACTACGAAACTGTGCCACCCTAAAGAGAGAGAGGAAGCTCTGGTAAACTATCTTGCTGGTAATCTCTCTCCATGTCTATCTCTCGCTTCCCCTCTCTTCGACACTCTGAAACCCTATTTCTTCTCTCTGTTACTCACTTTCCAAGTCTATCTCTCTCTTTTCGCTCTCCATCTCCCTCTGCACACTATCTCAATCTCTCCCTCTTGCTCTCAGGATGGGAAGAGGGAGAAAGAGAGGCAGAGAAAGGGCGTCGTGGGCAGTGAGAGATGAGGAGAAAGAGGCAGAGGAACAGTGAGTCTGGCATTGGTAGATAGATCTTTACTCTGTATCTAACCCCGTGCGTACCTGCCCTGTGAGTATTCGATGGGGAGATTCTCGGACGGGGGGGACAGTCTGAAAATCAAACATTAGTCGAAAGCCCTTTCAAAGATGAAATTCAGAAACACTTCTACATACAAAGGGTGGTAGAAGTTTGGAACTGTCTTCCACAAATACACCAAGCCTATCTCTGCAATCTCCTCCAGCTCCACAATCCGCCAATATCTGCGATCCACTAATTCTGGCCTCTTGACCATCCCCAATTTGAATTGTTCCAACATTGGTGTCTGTGCCTTCAAGCTGCCAACACCCTAACTCTGGAATTCCTTTCCTAAACCACTCCGTCTCACTAATCCTCTTTCCTATTTGAAGACGCTCACTCAAACCAACCTCTTTGACCACGTTTTCGTTCGTCTCATCTAATATCTCCTTAAGTGACTCGGTGTCAACTTTTTATTTGCCTTATTTATTTGTTGGATGTGTGCATTACTGACCAGGCCAGCATTTATTGCCCATTCCTAATTGCCCTTGTGAAGGTGGTTTTGAGCCTCCTTCCTGAATCGCTGCAGTCCATGTGGGGTAGGTACACCCACAATGCTGTTAGGAAGGGAGTTCCTGGATTTTGACCCAGTTATAGTGACGGAATGGCGATATAGTTTCAAGTTAGGATGCTGTGTGATTTTGGTTGTTGTGTGGACAGTATTTTCAGTGCGCGGTCTATTTAAATGTTTAATTATTTATTTTTTCACGTGGTTAGATGTAAAGTTTCTCCTACAATCTGCCTGCCTCCCCGTATCTCCTCACTCTTTCTGCCCATCTCTCCCTCCTTCTCTAAATCCACTGCTTTACTCTGTATCTAAACTCACACTGTAACTACTGTGGGAGGTCTCATTCTGGTGCTTAAGCAATGAGTTATACACTTCCAGCATAACCTCCCTGCTCTTATATACTTTAACAGCCTTGTTGGGAATGTCACTGATGTTTGAAAGTATGAAACACTGATCCAACATTCACCCCTAAAACACTCACATTATCCTCCAAAGACAGGACTGGGCAGATAATGAGGATTGTTAATGATTGTTACAACTTGTCTCATCCTCTCTCTGTCTCTCCCTCTCATGTCAGTTTCTTCCCATCTTTCTCTCTCTCTCTCTCTCTCCCTCGCCCTCTCCCTCTTTCTCTGCCTCTTTCCATGACTCTGTCTCAAGCACCATCTCTCTCTCTCCTTGGACAGAAATGTTTTTATCCATTTCTTGGTTAATTTTGAATCTGTCAATCTTGCCCTTGCTGGGAACGTCACTGCAGTTTGAAAATATCAAACACTGTTCAACACAGGCCTCCTAATTTCTCAAAGTAAACCCCCAATACAGGTCTGTGCAGATAATGGGGATTGTTACTGAGGTTCTGTCAAGGTCCCCTCACACACTGTATCCCATGTCCCCTGCTTCTAAGGTTTGTCAGTGTTTAATAATATTTTTTTCAATAATATTAAATGTCACTTCAGATTGAAAATATGATCCAACAGTGGCCCCAAAACACTAACACAAAACCCCTCATCTTTCCTTTCAAAATTAGTTCTTGCACACAGCCAGTTTTACTTTTTAATTCTATCTTTTTTCAACATTATTAGATTAAAATTCTTTCCTATCATCTCGCCCTCCCTCTCTCTCTCTCTGTCTGCCTCTCCCTCTGTCTCTTTTTCTCCCTCTGTTTGTCTCTCTCCTTCTCTCTCTCTGACCCTTTCTCCCTATGCATCTGTCTCTCTCCCTCAGTATCTGTCTCAGTCGCTTTCTCCCTGCCTCTCTCCCTCTGCATTTGCCTGCCTCACTTTCTGTCTGTCCCCCTCTGTCTCTGTTTCTCCTTTTTTCTCTATCATTCTAGCTGTCTCGCTCTCTTCCTCTGTCTCTGTCCCACTCTGTTTGTGTCTCACTCCCTCCATCTCTCCATCCCTCTGTATATGGACAGCAATGCTTTGAGCCATTTGTTTGTTAAATTTTGAATCTTTAACTCTTGCATTTGTTGGGAATATCAATGCAGTTTGAAAATATCAAACAGGCATCTAACACCCAGCCCTAAAACTCTCACATTAAACCCCAAATACCGACTGGGCAGACAATGGGGATTGTTACTGCGGTTCCGTCAACATCTCATTTCGCTATGTCTTGTGTCTCTCACTGTCTTCCACTTTGTCCCTCACTCTTCATTTCCCCATTTGTTTCCGTTTCCCTCTCTCCTCTTTCCTTCATCGCCCCCAACTTTATAAATAGAGAGGGTGCTCCTTCCACTTTATAAATAAAGAGGCAGCTCCCTCCACTTGAGACATAGAGAGCGCGCTCTCTCCACTTTATACATTGAGAGTGTACTCCCTCCACTTTATACGTAGAGGCGGAGCTCCCTCGACTTTCTGCATGGAAAGGGAGCTTCCTCTGTTTTATATAGCTGCCGTGTTGGGATTTGAACCCCTGTCCCCAAGCCATTAGATTGGGCCTCTGGATTACGTGACCATTGATATTATCACTACCCAACTGCCTCCCAAATGGATGCGTACAGTGTCTGTCCCATGATATCAATCACAGTAGTTTCTGGGCTGTAACCCTGAACATGGTCCCGAATCAGAGACTCAAAGTCCACATTTTTACTGGGAAAAGGCAGGAACAGAGTGAAATGGGATTGCTTATTCCCTGGATTCAGTGTCCACTGCAGACAGATCAGTTACATTTACAGCAGAAATGCAAGGAGTGAACAAGGTCAATACAATAATATGGAAAATGTAAATGACGCCTCTCATAATTGTAGGATCCGTCCACGATGAGTACAGATTTCAGGTTTATTCCAGAGAGAGTTCTTACTCAGAAAATGTCATTGATATTGAAATGATTGTGTTTTATCCACCACATTATTTTCATCAGAGTCAAAGCTGCTGATGTAATGTGTTTGTTCAGGTGAGTGTGACTAAAAGCAATGATCAGGGTATAACCGTGTCAGTGGAGACTTATCCCCTGTATAAATCAGGACCCATTGGAATGGATCAGCTCAGAGTGCCTGGTGGAGCTGTGGATTCCAGGCTAACAGAAGTCTCTGCTTCTCACAGAAATGGGATATCCAGCAATCTATCCGATAGAACGCATTTATTATCCTGTACTTGCAGCAATTGGAGTTGCTGGTAAGCCAGTATCTCAGCTGTTAATGGTCTAAATCGATGTTAACTGTGCTGCTGTACTCGGTATTATTTCCCTCTGTGTGTGTTCCACAGCCACCTGTTCTTTTCCAGCAATTTACTGATGGAATCTCCTCATTGTCCAATCTTTCATTCTTGTCAGAGATGTGTTATGTATTTAATGGTATTGTTTTAAGTAACTGTGGCTTTGTTATTGGATTATTCTGTGTATTGAATGTTTGGAATGCGATGTTTCAGTTGGGATCAATAATCAGACCATGAGGACTTTTTAATATTTTCGTGATCTGGATCTAACCAGTCCTGGAATATATTTATGATTTGTTTTGATTGATAATGAGACATCTGACAGTCTCAGTGTTACAAGGGGACAGCAGAATGTCCTTCCTCCACAATGACGTGGCTCAGTTTAAGTGGGATTTCAATGTATTTATTGATTATCCTTGTTATCAAATATTATTTCACTCTGTGTGTTTCTGACGCTGCTTCAGAAGTCTGGCTACTGAACTGAGTTTGCTGCTGACACTTTCACTTTCCCTTCTGTGCTTCACTGTGGACCCTTCACTGTCACTGGAATACATTGTAAAATAGAAAGAATCGATGTGATGATTTATTGGTTTTCACTCTGTCAGTTGGAATCAAGAGTCTTTCCATTTATCTGTAGATTATCAGCTGCAGCGCTGGTTTTGCTGTTTTATTAATTAAACAATCCCCCCTTCTAACGAATTACTTTATAATTCCAGGAGAAGGAATTTCAATGATTGTGAGGTTTGTCTGGAAGTAGCTTTCGATCCTGTTTATTCCATGTATTGTAGATGAAGTGAAGAGTGTAGGTGAACAGGTGGAGACTTGAGTGTTCTGTCGATACATTACATTATTCACAGAGGTTTCACCATTGAACAACTGACTCTGAGAATAGAATCATTGAACCTGGTGCTGGTGAACAGAACACAGACACAGAAATTTAGGAAAAAATCATATGTGAAAAGCAGCATTAAGTAGCAATTTACAGGGTGTGAGTACTCCAGAGAGACAGGGAAGGAGAAAATGAGCAAGGAGAACGAAACCGATTGGAAAAGAAAAGCAGAAGTAAAGAGAAAGAAGCAGCAGTGTAAATAATTCACTATCATGAAGTGCTGGCATGTCCAGAACAATTAGCGGATAGATTGGAGAAGCTGGGGTTGTTCTCTGTGTCTCTCTTTGTCTTCCTCTCTCGATCTCTCCCTCCTGCTATCTCTGACACTAAGAGGGAGACAAAGGGAGAGAGGTTTAGATATGCAGGCAGAGAGAGGGCTGACGAGTGGTACAAGGTTGGAGAGAGAGAGAGATTGTTGGGGTGGATTGAAAGGGAGAATGTAAGATATATTCATTTGATGTAATCCTTCACTACTGTGTATGCAAACAGAGAAAGATAGGTATGGAGAGTGAAATATTGGTGGAGTAGGAGAAATGTAGATGAAGTTGGGGCCCAGGCGGCAAGTTTTAATGATCAGGAAGGAGAACGCACAATTGTAATCATCCTGCAAGGTATTCCACCATGGAAGCCATCACACCCTCATGATATTGGTGTGGAAATCTTGTAATCTATGCCCATGGTTATTGACCCCTCTGTTAAGGGAAATGGGTCCTTCCTAGCCACTCTATCTAGGCCCGTCATTATTTTATACACCTCAATTAAATCGTCCCTTCAACCTTCTCTGTTCCAAAGAAAACAATTCCAGCCTATCCAATCTTTGCTCATAGTTAAAATTCTTCATTCCTGACAACATCCTCTGCAAATCTCCTCTGTACCCTCTCTAGTATGATCACATCCTTCCTGTAATGTGGTGACCAGAACTGTACACAGTACTCTCGCTGTGGTCTAACTAGTGTTTTGTACAGTTCCAGCATAACCTCCCTGCTCTTATGTTCTCGACATCGGCCAATAAATGGAAGTATTCCGTAAGCCTTCTTAACTATCTTATCTATCTGTCCTGTTACCCTCAGGAATCAGTGGAAGTCTCTCCAAGGCCCCTCTGTTCACAGTCTGAGAGATTGTTCAGTTTGATTGAAAGAGCAAATGTAAAACATAATAATTTGATGTAATCCTTCAATGCAGTATACACAGACAATCGAGCGAGAGGCATGGAGTGTGAAACATCGGGGTAGAGGGAGAAAAATAGATGGAGGTGGTAACAAATTGGAAAGGAGTGACAGGGTATCAGAGAGAGGTAATCTCTGGTAAACGCTCTTGCTGGGAATTTCTCTCCATCTCTCTCTCTCTTCCAATCTCTTCTGCTGTCTGAAACCCTATTTCTTCACCCAGTTGCTCACTTTCCAACTTTATCTCTCTACTTTTCTCCCTCCATCTCCATCTCACTCTGCACACTATCTCAATCTCTCCCTCTTGCTCTCAGAATGGGAAGAGTGAGAAAGAGAGGCAGAGAAAGTGTGTTGCAGGCAGTGAGAGATGAGGAGAAAGAGACAGAGGAACAGTGAGTCTGGCATTGATAGCTGGATCTTTACTCTGTATCTAACCCCGTGCGTGCCTGTCCTGTGAGTATTCAATGGGGACAGTCGCAGACGGGGGGGACTGTCTAAAAATCAAAAATCAGTCGAAAGCCCTTTCAAAGATGAAATTTAGAAACACTTCTACATACAAAGGGTGGTAGAAGTTTGGAACTGTCTTCCACAAATGACCCCTTCCTATCTCTGCAATCTCCTCCAGCTCCACAATCGACCAATATCTGCGATCCTCTAATTCTGGCCTCTTGATCATCCACAATTCGAATCGTCCCACCATTGGTGGCCGTGCCTTCAAACTGCCAAGACCCTAACTCTGGAATTCTTTTCCTAAGCCTCTCCGTCTCACTAACTCTCTTTCCTCTTTGAAGACACTCCCTCAAGCCAACCTCTCTGACCAAGTTTTTGTTCGTCTCGTGTAATATCTCCTTAAGTGACTCGATGTCAACTTTTTATTTGCCTCATTTATTTGTTGGATGTGTGCGTTACTGGTCAGGCCAGCATTTATTGCCCATTCCTAATTGCCCTTGAGAAGGTGGTGTTGAGCCTCGTTATTGAACCGCTGGAGTCCATGTGGGGTAGGTACACCCACAGTGCTGTTCGGAAGCAAGTTCCAGGATTTTGACCCAGTAACAGTGAAGGAATGGTGATATAGTTTCAAGTTAGGATGGTGTGCGACATTCGTTGTTGTGTGCGGACAGTATTTTCAGTGCGCAGTCCATTTAAAATTGTAATTATTTATTTTTTCACGTGGTTAGATGTAAAGTTTCTCCTCCAATCTCCCTGCTTTCCCGTATCTCCTCACTCTTTCTGCCCTTCTCTCCCTCCTTTGCTAAATCCACTGCTTTATTCTGTATCTAAACTCACACTGTACCTGCCCTGGGAGGTCTCATTACGGTGCTTAAGCAATGAGTTATGCATTTCCAGCATAACCTCCCTGCTCTTATATACTTTAACAGCCTTGTTGGGAATGGCACTGCAGTTTGAAAATATGAAACACTGATCCAACATTCACATCTAAAACACTCACAGTAACCTCCACAAAACAGGGCTGGATAGATAATGAGGATTGTTAATGATTGTTACAACTTGTCTCATCCTCTCTCTGTCTCTCTCTCTCATGTCTGTTTCTTCCCATCTCCCTCTCTCTCGCTGCCGCATCCTCTCCCTCTTTCTCTGCCTCTTTCCATGACTCTGTCTCTAACACCATCTCTCTCTCCTTGAACAGAAATATTTCTCTACATTTCTTGGTTAATTTTGAACCTGTAAATCTTGCCCTTGCTGGGAACGTCACTGCAGTTTGAAAATATCAAACTTTGATCAACACTCGCCCCCTAAACTCTCACACTAAACCCCCAATACAGGACTGTGCAGATAATGGGGATTGTTACTGAGGTTCTGTCAATGTCCCCTCACACACTGTATCCCATTTTCCCTGCTTCTAATCTTTGTCAGTGTTCAATAATATGTTTTTCAATGGTATTTCATCTCACTTCAGTTTGAAAATATCAATCACTGATGCAACACTTGCCCCCAAAACACTCACACTAAACCCCTGATCTTTACTTTCAAAATTAGTTCTTTCACACAGCCAGTTTTAATTTTTAATTCTATCTTTTTTCAACGTTATTAAATGTACCGTTTTTCCTATAATCTCGCCCTCTCTCTCTCTCTCCCTCTCTCTCTATTTCTCCCTCTGTTTGTCTTCCTCCCTCTCTCTCTGCCCCTTTCTCTCTCTGCATCTGCTCTCTCCCTCTGTATCTGTCTTCCTCGCTTTATCCCTGTCTCTCCCTCTGCATTTGCCTGCCCCCCTTTATGTCTCTCTTCCTCTGAATTTGACTGCCTCCCTTTCTGTCTCTCTCCCTCTGTCTCTGTCCACTCTGTCTGTGTCTCTCTCTGTCTGTGTTTCACTCCCTCCATCTCTCTGTCCCTCTGCACATGGACAGCAATGCTTTGAGCCATTTATTTGGTTAATTTTGAATCGTTAACTCTTGCCTTTGTTGGGAATGTCAATGTAGTTTGAAAATATCAAACACTCATCTCACACTCATCCCTAAAACACTCACATTAAAGCACAAATACCAGACTGGGCAGACAATGGGGATTGTTACTGGAGTTCCGTCAAGGTCTCATTACACTATCTCTTCTGTCTCTCACTGTCTTCCACTTTGTCCCTCCCTCTCCATTTCCCCATTTGTTTTTGTTTTTTGCTCTCCTCTTTCCTTCATCGCCCCCAACTTTATACATAGAGAAGGTGCTCCTTCCACTTTCTAAATAGAGAGGGAGCTCCCTCCACTTTATACATAGAATGGGAGCTCCTTCCCCTTATGCATAGAGAGGGAGCTCCCGCCACTTTATACGAAAAGGCGGTGCTCCCTACCTTAAATATCGAGAGGGAGCTCCCTCTGTTTTATTTGGCTGCCGTGGTGGGATTTGAAGCCCAGTCCTCAGGCCATCAGGTTGGGCCTCTGGATTACGTGACCAGTGATATTATCAATGCCCAACTGCCTCCCAAATGGATGCGTACAGTGTCTGCTCCGTAATATCACTCACAGTAGTTTCTGGGCTGTTACCCTGAACATGGTCCGGAATCAGAGACTCAAAGTTCACATTTTAACTGGGAAAAGTTAGGAACAGAGTGAAACGGGATCGCTTTTGTCCCAGGATTCAGTGTCCACTGCAGACAGATCAGTTACATTTACAATAGAAATGCCAGGAGTGAACAAGGTCAATACAATAATACGGAAAATGTAAATGATGCCACTCATAATTGAAGCATCCGTCCAGTATGAGTACAGATTTCAGGTTTATTCCGAGAGAGGTCTCACTCAGAAAATGTCATTGACATTGAAATGATTGTGTTTTACCCACCACATTATTTACATCTGAGTCAAAGCTGCTGATGTAATGTGTTTGTTCAGGATTCTTTTGGGCCTCCTTATCTCGAGAGACAATGGATACGCGCCTGGAGGTGGTCAGTGGTTTGTGAAGCAGCGCCTGGAGTGGCTATAAAGGCCAATTCTGGAGTAACAGGCTCTTCCACAGGTGCTGCAGAGAAATTTGTTTGTTGGGGCTGTTGCACAGTTGGCTCTACCCTTGCGCCTCTGTCTTTTTTCCTGCCAACTACTAAGTCTCTTCGACTCGCCACAATTTAGCCCTGTCTTTATGGCTGCCCGCCAGCTCTGGCGAATGCTGGCAACTGACTCCCACGACTTGTGATCAATGTCACACGATTTCATGTCGCGTTTGCAGACGTCTTTATAACGGAGACATGGACGGCCGGTGGGTCTGATACCAGTGGCGAGCTCGCTGTACAATGTGTCTTTGGGGATCCTGCCATCTTCCATGCGGCTCACATGGCCAAGCCAGGATACTGCAACTAATAGCAATGATCAGGGGTATAACCATGTCAGTGGAGACGTATCCCCTGTATAAATCAGTACCCATTGGAATGGATCAGTTCAGAGTGCCTGCTGGAGCTGTGGATTCCAGGCTAATAGAAGTCTCTGCTTCTCATAGAAATGGGATATCCAGTAATGTATCAGATACAAGACATTTATTATCCTGTACTTGCAGCAATTGCAGTTCCTGGTCAGCAGTATCTCAGCTGTTAATGGTGTAAATCGATGTTAACTGTGCTGCTGTCGGTATTATTTCTCAATGTGTGTGTTACACATCCCACAGCTCTTTTCCAGCAATTTACTGATGGAATTTCCTCACTGTCCACACTTTCATTCTTGCAGGAGCTGCATTATGTCTTTAATTGTATTGCTTTAAGTAACCCTGGCATTGCTACTGGATTATTCTGTGTATGGAATGTATTTGAAGAAACGGTCTTGGTTAGGATCAAGAATCAGACCATCAGGAGCTTTTAACAGTTTCATGATGTGGATTTAACCAGTCCTGGAATATTTTTATGATTTTGTTTTCAGTGATAGTGAATGAAAAATCTCACGGTCTCAGTGTTACAAGGGGACAGAACAATGTCCTCCCTCCCCAATAACATGGCTCAGTCTATCTGTGATTTCAATGTGTTTATTGATTATCACTGTTATCAAATATTATTTCATTCTGTGTGTTTGTGACGCTGCTTCAGAAGTCTGGCTACTGAACTGTGTTTGCTGCTGACACTTTCACTTCTCCTTCTCTGCTTCACTGTGGACCTTCACTGTCACTGGACTACATTGTAAAATAGAAAGTATTGATGTGATGTTTTATTGGTTTACATTCTATCAGTTGGAATCAAGAGTCTTTCCATTTATCTGTAGATTATCAGCTGCAGCGCTGATGTTGGTTTATTATTAATTAAACAATCCCACATTCTAACGGATTACTTTATAATTCCAGGAGAAGGAATTTCAATGATTGTGAGGTTTGTCTGGAAGTAGCTTTCGATCCTGTTTATGCCATGGATTGTAGATGAAGTGAAGAGTGCAGGTGAACAGGTGGAGACTTGAGTGTTTTGTAGATACAGTAATTTATTCACAGAGGTTTCACCATTGAACAAACTGACTCTGAGAACAGAATCATTGAACCTGGGGCTGGTGAACAGAACACAGGCGCAGAATGTTAGGAATAAATCATATGCGAAAAGTAACTTTTAGTTAACGTTTTCAGAGGGTGAGTGGTCCAGGGACATAGCAAAGAAGAAAAGGAACAGAGAGAACAAAACCGAGCGAAAGAGATAAGCAGAAGTAAAGAGAAAGAGAAAGAAGCAGCAGTGTAAATAATTCACTATCATAAAGTGCTGGAATGTCCAGAACAATTAGTGAGAGAAACTGTGAGTTGAAGTTGTCTGTTTTCAGATTGTGTTCATTTTCCTGTTGGACTTGATCCACTGTGTTGATTTCTGTCAAGTCCTCATTTTGTTCTGTAGAAAGTTCCTATTCCTTACTTAGTGACTGAATAAACAGAACAGAATCAGTTCTTCACTGATGGTAATTCATTATTTAAATACTGCACTTTAAAATCTCTGTGACTGCTGAATTCAATAAAGAGCGAGGCTGATATCAGAAATATATTTAAATTTATATTTAATAGCCTGTACAAACTAAGCATATTGACTATATTGTATAAACAATGAACTGTTTTCCAACACCCATAACCACAGGGATTATTGTTTGTATGTATGAATTGAGTTGTATTACTGGGATCTATGAAACAATGAATGTTGGCATGATATTTCGTTTGTGTCCCTTCACAGCAGTATTTGAACATTTCTCAGCTGATAATAAGCGTGGACTTAGGAGAGGCACTTGATAAAAATCTGGACAAGGAACGGTCCCTATGTATATTTTTCTGTCAAGTAGAGTTGCTGATCTGAATTATGCCTCAGACTGCATTACAGCATAAGCACATGGGTTCCATGTTATTGTGATTCAGCATTAAATATGATGGTTTTGGGCATATGCTCTCTATGGGGGTTTTGAATCACAAAGACCAAGAAGTTTGCTCATTGATTTCAATCAGGGGTTGGGAGCAAGCTCCAGAATTTACTTGGCATGGGGTTTATCAGGGGACAGACTATTGTGTCCCATGCATTCCCCTTCTGGGTAGTATCTGCATGGGTGTCATGATGACAGGATTGGAGTTGGCTCTTTCTTCCCTTACTTGAATTGCTAGGTGATGCATCATCTGGATTTGGATTGTAGGGTAGCCATTTGTTCCGAAGATGACACCAAACTCCCAACGACAGCTTGGGAAGAGGACTGCATGGAGAGAGAAAAATGAAATTTCTCTCCACTTTTTTAATAAGCCATATTTTAGTAGCCATGATAATTTGACCTTAATCAGGGAGCTTTTGTTCCAAGATGGTGATGTGAGGAAAGAGCCCTATTTTAACTATGCTGTCGGACAAGTCTGTTTCCATTTAAGTGATTTTACATTAAGACTGGGCCTATATTCTCTGGAGTTTAGAAGAATGAGAAGTGATCTCATTGAAGCATACAAAATTCTTATAGGGCTCGACAGGATAGATGCAGGAAGGATGTTTCCTTTGGCTGGGGGTCTAGAATCAGGGGGCAGTCTCAGAAGAAGAGGTAGGCCATTTAGGACTGAAATGAGGAGGAATTTCTTCATTCAGAGGGTGGTGAATCTGTGGAATTTTCTACCTCAGAGGGCTGTGGAAGCTCAGTCATTGAGGATGTTCAAGACAGAGATTGATAGATTTCTAGATATTAAAGATATTGAGGAATATGGGGATCGTGCAGGAAAATGTTGTTGAGGTATTTATCCCTCAGATTGGTCATTTATCTCATTGTGGAACTTTGCGTGTAGATTAACTGCCCTATTTCCTTAGCTTGGGTTGTCCTGAGGTCGTGAAAGGTACTGTATGAAGACAAGTTTGTTGCTTATATGGTCAACTGTAACAACAATTGCTTGCATTTTTCTATAGAACCTTCTAACAGATGAACATCCAAAGGTGTTTTACAGAATGGGGGAGGAGAGAGCGGGGAAAGGTGGCTGAGATGAAGATGGAGAGATTAACAGGGGTACCCAGAAGCTTGATCTAAGAGGTGGTTTTGAGGTAAAGATTAGGTAGGGCAAGAGGATTTAGAAAGGCAGTTCCACAGAGTGGGAACTGGGTGGCTGAAGGCATGGCGACCAGACATTGGGGCTATGAAAGATATTGAGGTGGAGTAGGTTGTAGTGTTAGGGAGGGGTGAGCCCACAGAGGGAACAGTCTGGTTCAAGCTGTGAGTGGCTCAGGAGGGGCATGGAATTTAGGCAGGGGCTGAAGATAATGTTTTTTCCACTATTTAGCTGGAGGAAGTTGCAGCTTTTCCAAGATTGAATGTTGGACAAGCAATCTGCCAGCACAGGCGGAGTTGCTTTTATTGGTTAAGACATCTGTATTGTGTTTAAATGGCTGTGCTATTTCAGTGGACGTGTAGCATATTGTTACTGTCTTTGAAAGTAAAACCTTGATTTTCAAAGTTGCTGGAAAAAAATTCATTTGGAAAACACAAGGATTAGGATTGTAATGATGATTTGGAACGTATGCATGAAAGCTACATATGGTGTCATTATGTTTTATAAAATAAAAAAAACCTTTCAGGTAGATATTTGGTAACATTTGAGATAGGCAATTATATTTGTGATCAGATGAAGCCCGGAGTGGTTGGGCAGGTTTTTTTGGTGCATATAAAGTGATTTTACAAACCCCTTGCTGTTTCTGCGAACTAAGGAATTAAAAAAAAAATGCATCCTAAGATCTGCATTGGCCAATCTTTGCAAGATGCAAATTAAATGATTCTTTATTCTTGCCATCTTTTACACTGGTATAGTTGCAGGGGGAGCAGGTCGATGTTTTGCATAAGTAGGATGCGAAGCAAAATTCCAAACTCTTTGGGAGCATAAACAATCAGTAGAGTTGAGCTGCATTTTTCAGTGAATTGCCTGTTGTTTGCAAAAGTTATTATTTGCTCTGATAATCTGAGAGCATGCTGCATGCCTTTATTTAAACCACTGCAAAAAAAAAAACCCTTAGCAAATGTAATCACCTCTAAGTCTGCCAAATGATGCTTCACCTCCCGAAGGACGTGGATGAGCTTTCCGGACGTCGATGGTGGGCACTGAGGAAATGGCTTATTACCTGCACCAGATTCCACCCCCCCTCCCCTTCCCTGCTCCACCCTCTCAGCTCACCCCCTCACAACCCCGTCCCAGCCCGCCCCCCCCTCGCACCATCTTCACCCCGCACCCCCTTCCCCTGCACCCCCCCTCCTCCCTCTACCCCTCCCCCTTGCATCCCCTCCTCCCACCGGCACCATCCTACACCTGTGTAGGGGCCCCAACAACCCCACTGCCTTGTGGGCGTCTCGGGAGAGACCAAGGCTAAGGGAGTAAACCCTAACAGAAAATCCGGAGCGGAACCCCGTAGGCGGTCATGTGTCACCTTTGGCATGTTTCCGGCAGTTCCTGCAGCCATACTGGTGCCAAACGTCGTGTCCTGCACTCCTTTGGACCCCACCAGAAAGGCCGAGAGGGGGGTTTTGACGACTGGGCAACTCTCAACCTCCATAAATTTGCCCAGGCATGCGCCATGGAGAGGTCACTCCATAACCACTGACCACCTCCAGGCGCGTATCCATTGTCTCTCGAGATAAGGAGGCCCAAAAGAAAAGAAAGACTGGGATCTATAGATTAGATTTCCTCTAACACTCTGCTGCAGTCTCTCCCTGTGAATCTCAGCCTCTCCTCTCACTGTATTGAATCCTCAGTCTCCTCATCCATTGCTTCTGTTTATCCACTTTCCCAAACCATCTGCTCCAGTCTCCCGTCCTGCTCCAACATGACCTTTCCCTGGAATGTACAAGGTTATGGGGTGATTTGATGAATGTATTCAGGCTAATAAGGGAAACTGAACAAGTGGACAGAGAGGAACAATTCCCACTGGCTGCGGAGTCAGGAACTTGGGGGCATAGGCTGAAAATCTAAACGTAGTCGAAAAACCTTTCAGGAGTGAAATGAAGAAATACATCAACACACCAGGTGTGGTATCAGTTTGGAACTCTCTTCCACAAATGGCAATTGATGCTGAGACACTTGTTCGATTTTAAATCTGAGTTTGATAGATTTTTGTTAACCAAAGGTATTAAGGGGCAAAGATAGGTACATGGAGTTAGATCACACATCAGCCATGAGCTCATTGAATGACAGAAGAGGGTTGAGGGGCCAAATGGCCTCCTCCTCTTCCTCTGTATTCTCAAATATATTGCTATCACTCTCTGTGTCTTGGTCTGTGTCTTTCTCCTTGTCTCGCTTTCTGTCTGTCTGTCTGTCTGTCTGTCTCTCTCTCCTCTCTCAAATATCTGTGGAAATCCACAAACATTAGTCAGCCTCTTTAGGCTGTTTCTCCGTGGCCATTTTATGTTACCACAACACTGGGACATTTATTCCAAAGACGGACTCCTCACCAATGTAAGGGAAGTAATCAAATTGTGACAGAGACACAGACATGGAGACACTGAGAGACACAGTACTAGAAAGGAAATAATCATTCCAATGTGCCCAATAAATTGCCCTCCACTGTGATTAGGCTGGGTGGCCTGTAATTACTCAGTCTATTATTTTCTCCCTTGTTAATCAACAGTACAACATATGCAATCCTCCAGTCCTCTGGCAGCATGACTATAACCAGAGAAGATCGGAAAATGATGGTCAGAGCCACTGATATTTCCTCCCTTGTACCTCTTAACAGCCTGAGCCTGGTGAATTATCAGTTTTCAAAGATGCTAAACCCCTTAATATTTCCTCTCTCACTGGTTATCCCATTCAATATTTCAAGCCCCTCCTCATTGGCTACAATGTCTGTGGCGTCCCCTCTTTTGTGGAGACATTCGATAAGGATTCATTCAGAACCATGCCCGCATCTTCCGCCTCCACGGTTAGGAGAAAGGAGGAGAGACGATATAAAGTAAAGGATCGAATTCTAAAGGAGGTGCAGGAACAGAAACATCTGGGGGATATTTGTGCACCAATCACTGAAGGTGGCAGGGCAGGTTCAGAAAGTGGTTACAAAAACAAGAAATGCTGGATTCACTCAGCAGGTCTGGCAGCATCTGTGGAAAGAGAAGCAGAGTTAACGTTTCGGGTCAGTGACCCTTCTTCGGGACCCTTCCGAAGAAGGGTCACTGACCCGAAACGTTAACTCTGCTTCTCTTTCCACAGATGCTGCCAGACCTGCTGAGTGAATCCAGCATTTCTTGTTTTTGTTTCAGATTTCCAGCATCCGCAGTATTTTGCTTTTATCAGAAAGTGGTTAAACGGCAGAAGGGATCCTGAGATTATAAATAGAGACATTGAATACAAAAGCAAGGAAATTATGACCTTTGTAAAACGCTGGTTTGCCTTCAACTGGAGCATTGTCCAATTCTGGACACCGTACTTTATGAAGAATGAGGGGGCATTAGAGAGGGTGCAGAAAAGATTCACAAGAATGGTTCCAGAGATGAGCGACTTCAGTTACGTGGATAGATTGGAGAAGCTGGGGTTGTTCTCTGTGTCTCTCTCTGTCTCTCCCTCCTGCTATCTCTGACACTAAGAGGGATACAGATGGAGAGAGGCTTAGATATGAAGATGGAGAGAGTGCTGTTGAGAGGGACAAGGTTGGAGAGAGAGAGATTGTTGGGGTGGATTGAAAGGCACAATGTAAGATCTATTTATTCAATGTATTCACTGTTGTGTACGCAAACAGAGAAACATAGGTATGTGGAGTGAAATATTGGTAGAGTGGGAGATATGTAGATGATGTTGGGGCCCAGGCGGACAGTTTTGATGATCAGGAAGGAAATCGCTCCATTGTAAATATACAGCCAGTTATTCAACCATTTGAGCCATCACACCCTCATGATATTGGTGTGGAAATCTTGTAATCCATGCCCATGGTTATTGACCCCTCTGATAAGGTTTTTCCTATCCACTCTATCTTGGCCCGTCATTATTTTATACACCTCAATTAAATCTTCCCTTCAACCTTCTTTGTTCCAAGGAAAACTATTCCAGCCTATCCAATCTTTACTCATAGTTAAAATTCTCCATTCCTGACAACATCCTCTGTAAATATCCTCTGTACCCTCTCTAGAGTGATCACATCCTTCCTGTAATGTGGTGACCAGAACTGTACACAGTACTCTAGCTGTGGTCCAGCTAGTGTTTTATAAAGTTCTAGCATAACCGCCCTGCTCTTATATTCTCGACATCAGCCAATAAAGGAAAGAGTTCCGAAGAAGGGTCACTGACCCGAAAAGTTAACTCTGCATCTCTTTTCACAGATGCAGCCAGACCTGCTGAGTGGTTCTAGCATTTGTTGTTTTTATTTTAAAGTATTCTGTAAGACTTCTTATCCACCTTATCCACCTGTCCTGTTCCCCTGAGGAATCAGTGGACATTCACTCCAAGGCCCCTCTGTTCACAGTCGAAGAGATTGTTCAGTTCGATTGAAAGAGCAAATGTAAAACATAATAATTTGATGCAATCCTTCACTGCAGTATACACCGACATACGAGCGAGAGGCATGGAGTGTGAACCATCGGTGTCGAGGGAAAAAATAGATGGAGATGGTAACAAATTGGAAAGGAGTGATAGGCACAGACAGAGAGGTAAGCTCTGGTAAACTCACTTGCTGGTAATCTCTCTCCATGTCTATCTCTCTCTTCGCCTCTCTTCGAAACTCTGAAACCCTATTTCTTCTCAGAGAGTGTCAGAGAGTGTCAGAGAGTGTCAGAGAGAGTCAGAGAGTGTCAGAGAGTGTCAGAGAGAGTGTGAGAGTGTCAGAGAGTTTCTGAGAGTCTCTGAGAGTGTCCAAGTCTATCTCTCCCCTTTAGCTCTCTATCTCCCTCTGCACACTATCTCAATCTCTCCCTCTTGCTCTCAGGATGGGAAGAGGGAGAAGGAGAGGCAGAGAAAGGGCATCGCAGGCAGTGAGAGATGAGGAGAAAGAGGCAGAGGAACAGCGAGTCTGGCATTGGTAGATGGATCCTTACTCTGTATCTAACCCCATGCGTACCTGCCCTGTGAGTATTCGATGGGGACAGTCTGGGACGGGGGGGGACTGTCTAAAAATCAAAAATTAGTCGAAAGCCCTTTCAAAGATGATATTCAGAAACACTTCTACATACAAAGGGTGGTAGAAGTTTGGAAATGTCTTCCACAATTGACCCCTCCCTATCTCTGCAATCTCCTCCAGCTCCACAATCCACCAATATCTGCGATCCTCTAATTCTGGCCTCTTGAGCATCCTCAATTTGAATCGTCCCACCATTGGTGGCCGTGGCTTCAAGCTGCCAATGCCCTCACTCTGGAATTCCTTTCCTAAACCTCTCCATCTCACGAACTCTCTTTCCTCTTTGAAGACGCTCCCTCCAACCAACCTCTTTCACCATTTTTTTGTTCGTCTCGTCTAATAGCTCCTCAAGTGACTCAGTGTTAGCTTTTTATTTGCCTTATTTATTTGTTGGATGTGTGCGTTACTGGCCAGGCCAGCATTTATTACCCATTCCTAATAGCCCTTGAGAAGGTGGTCTTGAGCCTTCTTCTTGAACCGCTGCAGTCCATGTGGGGTAGGTATACCCACAGTGCTGTTAGCAAGGGAGTTCCAGGAGTTTGACCCAGGAACAGTGACGGAATGGTGATATAGTTTCAAGTTAGGATGGTGTGTGACTTTAGTTGTTGTGTGCAGATAGTATTTTCAGTGCGCTGTCCATTTATATTTTTAATTATTTATTTTTTCATGTGGTTAGATGTAAAGTTTCTCCTCCAATCTGCCTACCTCCACGTATCTCCTCACTCTTTCTGCCCGTCTCTCCCTACTTCTCTAATTCCACTGCTTTACTCTGTCTCTGAACTCACACTGTACCTGCCCTGGGAGGTCTCACGATGGTGCTTGAGCAATGAGTTATACACTTCCAGCATAACCTCCCTGCTCTTATATACTTTAACAGCCTTGTTGGGAATGTCACTGCAGTTTGAAAATATGAAACACTGATCCAACATTCACCCCTAAAACACTCACACTAACCTCCAAAAACAGGACTGGGCAGATAATGAGGATTGTTAATGATTGTTACAACTTGTCTCATCCTCTCTCTGTCTCTCCCTCTCATGTCTGTTTCTTCCCATCTTTCTCTCTCTATCTCTCTCTCCCTCACCCTCTCCCTCTTTCTCTGCCTCTTTCCATGACTCTGTCTCTAACACCATCTCTCTCTCCTTGGACAAAATTTTTTTTATCCATTTCTTGGTTAATTTTGAACCTGTAAATCTTGCCCTTGCTGGGAACGTCACTGCAGTTTGAAAATACCAAACACTTTAGCACTCGCCCCCTAAACTCTCTCACTAAATCCCCAATACAGGACTTTGCAGATAATGGGGATTGTTACTGATGTTCTACAAGATCCCCTAACACACTATTTCCCATTTCGCCTGCTTCTAAAGTTTGTCAGTGTTTAATAATATTTTTTCAATAATGTTAAATGTCACTTCAGTTTGAAAATAACAATCACAGATCCACCAATTGCCCCCAAAACACTTACACAAAACCCCTGATCTCTCCTTTCAAAACTAGTTCTTGCACACAGCCAGTTATACTTTTTATCCTTTTTTGATCCTTTTTCAACATTATTGGATGTAAAGTTTTTCCTATTTTCTCGCCCTCCCTTTCTCTCTGTCTGTCTCGACCTCTGTCTCTGTTTCTCCCTCTGTTTGTCTCCCTCCCTCTCTGTCTCTCTCTCCCTTTCTCCCTCTGCATCTGTCTCTCTCCCTCTGTATCTGTCTCACTCGCTTTCTCCCTGTCTCTCTCCCTCTGCAGCTGCCTGCCTCCCTTTCTGTCTGTCTCACTCTGCATTTGCCTGCCTCCCATTCTGTCTCTCTCCCTCTCCCTCTGTCTCTGTCCCACTCTGTCTGTGTCTCTCTCCATCTGTCTCTCACTCACTCCATCTCTCCGTCCCTCTGTACATGGACAGCAATGCTTTGAGCCATTTGTTTGGTTAATTTTGAATCTTTAACTCTTGCTTTTGTTGGGAATGTCAATGCTGTTTAAAAATATCAAACACTCATCTAACACTCATCCCTAAACCACTCGCATTAAAACCCAAATACCGGACTGGACAGACAATGGGGATTCTACTGGGGTTTCGTCAAGTTCTCATTTCGCTGTCTCTTCTGTCTCTCACTGTCTTCCACTTTGTCTCTCTCTCTCCATTTCCCCATTTGCTTTCGTTTCCCTCTCTCCTCTTTCCTTCATCGCGCCCAACTTTATAAATGGAGTGGAAGCTCCCTCCACTTTATACATAGAGAGGGAGTTCCCTCCACTTTGCAGCTGGAGAGCGAGCTCCCTCTACTTTATAAAAAGAAAGGGAGCTCCCTCTCTTTTATGCAGCTGCCGTGGTGGGATTTGAACCCCTGTCCCCAGGCCGTCAGGTTGGGCCTCTGGATTACGTGACCAGTGATATTATCACTACCCAACTGCCTGCAAAATGGATGTGTACAGTGTCTGTCCCATCATATCACTCACAGTAGTTTCTGGGCTGGAGCCCTGAGCATGGTCCCGAATCAGAGACTCAATGTTCACATTTTAACTGGGAAAAGGCAGGAACAGAGTGAAATGGGATTGATTTTGTCCCTGGATTCAGTGTGCACAGCAGACAGATCAGTTACATTTGCAATAGAAATGCCAGGAGTGAACAATGTCAATACAATAATATGGAAAATGTAAATGACGCCTCTCATAATTGTAGGATCCGTCCACTATGAGGACAGATTTCAGATTTATTCCAGAGAGAGGTCTTACTCAGAAAATGTCATTGATATTGAAATGATTGTGTTTTATCCACCACATTAATTACATCAGAGTCAAAGCTGCAGATGTAAAGTGTTTGTTCAGGTGAGTGTAACTAATAGCAATGATCAGGGGTATAACCGTGTCAGTGGAGCCATATCCCCTGTATAAATCAGGACCCATTGGTAAGGATCAGCTCAGAGTGCCTGGTGGAGCTGTGGAATCCAGGCTAATAGAAGTCTCTGCTTCTCACAGAAATGGGATATCCAGTATTCGTTCAGTTCATATTCATTTATTATCCTGTACTTGCAGCAATTGGAGTTCCTGGTTGCAGTATCTCTGCTGTTAATGGTCTACATCGATGTTAATTGTGCTGCTGTACTCGGTATTATTTCCCTCTGTGTGTGTTACACAGCCGCCTGTTCTTTTCCAGCAATTTACTGATGGAATCTTCTCATTGTCTACTGTTTCATTCTTGTAGGAATTGTATTATGTATTTAATGGTATTGTTTTAAGTAACTGTGGCATTATTACTGGATTATTCTGTGCATTGAATGTAATGGAATGAGATGTTTCAGTGAGGATCAATAATCAGCCCATTAGGAGATTTTTACATATTCATGATGTGGATCTAACCAGTCCTGGAATATTTTTATGATTTTTTTCAGTGATTCATAATGAGACATCTCACGGTCTCAGTGTTCCAAGGGGACAGAACAATGTCCTCCCTCGCCAATAACATGGCTCAGTTTAACTGTGATTTCAATGTGTTTATTGATTATCACTGTTATCAAATATTATTTCACTCTGTGTGTGTCTGACGCTGCTTCAGAAGTCCGGCTACTGAACTGCGTTTGCTGCTGACACTTTCACTTCTCCTTCTCTGCTTCACTGTGGACCTTCACTGTCACTGGACTACATTGGAAAATAGAAAGTATTGATGTGATGTTTTACTGGTTTTCACTCTGTCAGTTGGTATCAAGAGTCTTTCCATTTAGCTGTCAGTGCTGATGTTGGTGTTTTATTAATGAAACAATCCCACATTCTAACAGATTACTTTATAATTCCAGGAGAAGGAATTTCAATGATTGTGAGGTTTGTCTGGAAGTAGCTTTCGATCCTGTTTATTCGATGTATAGTAGATGAAGTGAAGAGTGTAGGTGAACAGGTGGAGACTTGAGTGTTCTGTAGATACATTAAATTATTCACAGAGGTTTCACCTTTGAACAAACTGACTCTGAGAATAGAATCATTGAACCTGGGGCTGGTGAACAGAACACAGACACAGAATGTTAGGAATGAATCATATGTGAAAAGTAGCATTAAGTAACAGTTTACAGTGTGAGAGCACTCCGGAGAGATAGGGAAGGAGAAAAGGAGCAGGGAGAACGAAACCGATGGGAAAGGAAAAACAGAAGTAAAGAGAAAGAGAAAGAAGCAGCAGTGTAAATAATTCACTGTCATAAAGTGCTGGAATGTCCAGAACAAGTCGTGAGAGAAACTGTGAGTTGAAGTTGTCTGTTTTCAGATTGTGTTCATTTTCCTGTTGGACTTGATCCTCTGTGTTGATTTCTGTCAGGTCCTCATTTTCTTTTGTAGAAAGTTCCTATTCCTTACTTTGTGACTGAATAAACAGAATATAATCAGTTCTTCACTGATGGTAATTCATTATTTAAATACTGCACTTTAAAATCTCTGTGACTGCTGAATTCAATAAAGAGCGAGGCTGATATCAGAAATATATTTAAATTTATATTTAATAACCTGTACAAACTAAATATATTGACTATATTGTAGAAACAATGAACTGTTCTCCAACACCAATAACCAAAATGATTATTGTTTGAATGTATGAATTGAGTTGTATTTCTGGGATCTATAGATTAGATTTCCTCTAACACTCTGCTGCAGTCTCTCCCTGTGAATCTCAGCCACTCCTCTCACTGTATTGAATCCTCAGTCTCCTCATCCATTGCTTCATTTTTTCCACTTTCCCAAACCATCTGCTCCAGTCTCCCCTCCTGCTCCAACATGTCCTTTCCTTCTCTCCCTCCCAATCTCTCTCACTGGCTCCACCTCCAGCTCCTTGTCCTACCTGATAGGAATGCAGTAACATGGGAGCAGGAGGAGGCCATTCAGCCCTTCGAGCTTGCTCCACCATTCTAGATCATGGCTGACACTCAAACTCAGTTCTGCAGTTTTCTGCCTTTTCCTAATTGGTAACATTCCCTGTCAGAGCAACAAACCAGCTGCACATCCCGCTCACGCCAACCAACAGTCTGGAGACACATTCCCAATTAACACATTGGCTTCCATCTCTGTAAAACAGCTTCTCATTCCTCAGTGACACTGCATCCTCACTCAGTACTTCCGTTCGATCCGTTGCTGACTTTATTCACTTTCTGCATGAATTTCCCAATTCATTATTAATAACTGTGTTTTCAAACATTTCACTGTGACAAAGCACTGCCCGGGTCAATGAATCAGTTTTCACTGCTCGATGCAGCAACAAAGCTGGAAATTTCAGCCCAGATGCTGCCAAACTGCTGCTTTGTCTCCAGGTCTGATCAGTAATTTCTCTGCTTCCTTTTCTCTCTCTCTTCCAGTTAACTTGGTGGCGATTGTGATCCTGTCCCGAGGAAAGAGCGGTCTCTCCAAATATATCAGTGTGTACCTGGTGGGAATGGCAGTGACTGATCTCCTGGTCGTTAACACTGATCCCATATTGAACTGGATTGTTCAAATTTATTTCCCATATTCATTCCTGAGAATTACTCCTGTGTGTTCTCTCATTGCCGTTCTGCTTTCTGCATCCACAGTTGTTTCTGTATGGCTCACAGTCACTTTCACCTTTGATCGATTTGTGGCCATTTGTTGTGAGAAGCTGAAAACAAAATATTGCAGCGAGAAAACGGCGGCTGTGGTTGTGGGAACAGTGAGTGTGCTGGGCTGTTTAGTGTCTCTCCCTTGGTACTTTCCACGGGAACAAAAATACATTATTGATAATGTTCGCATGGGTTGTGTTAATAAACTGAGCTTCTTTAATTCCCCCATATGGAAGGCATTTGAATTGTTTGACATCATTTTAACCCCTTGTGTCCCGGTCTTTCTGATTTTGCTGCTCAATGTTTTGACTGTCAGACGTATTCTATTCTCCAGTAAAGTCCGCAGGGGATTCCGGCGCCACATCAATGCAGAGAATCACAAGGACCCAGAGATGGAGAATCGCAGGAAATCAATTATTTTACTCTTCAGCATATCCGGCAGTTTTATAATGTTATGGATGACACTGTTTGTGTTTATCATTTATCGGAGAATTACAGATAATTATTATTATTCCTCCTACACTGGCCCTCTCTTTATCACAGATCAAACATCACAGATGCTGCAGATTCTCAGTTCCTGCACCAACACATGTATTTACATTGTGACCCAGACTAAATTCAGACAGGAGCTGAAGAAGGGGGTGAAATACCCTCTCAATCTCATTGTTAAATTAGTGAAATCATAGAAAGACCTGAAGGGTTTCAAACACTGGAACTAAATCCCATTCCCCCTCCTCCTCCCCGAGTCCCCCAGCTCCACCTCCCACCCTCCACCCGCCTCTGTGATTATTTGACCGGCGCCATCTTTAGTCCTGGCAGCGAATGAACGTGCAGACCCTGATGGTTAACGGGAATAGGATACGTTTGCGCATGTGCCAGTGCAGCGCCACCTCGTGGTTGCTGTTGTCAACAACAGCAGCCAGTGGACAAAGCTGCAAATCGGAGTGAATGTGAGGTCGTGAGCAGGGCAGTAACTGCAGTGTGTCAGGGACACCAGCAGATGGTGTTGGACAGAAGGGAGCAGTAACTGCAGTGAGACAGGGACACCAGGAGATGGAGATGGTGAGAGGGGGACATTAACTGCAGTGAGGCAGCGACACCAGGAGATGGAGATGGTGAGGAAAGGACAGTAACTGAAGTGACACAGGGACACCAGCAGATGGCGATGGTGAGAGGGGGCAGTAACCGCAGTGAGGCAGGGGTACCAGGAGATGGAGATGGTGAGGAAAGGACAGTAACTGAAGTGACACAGGGACGCCAGCAGATGGATATGGTGAGAGGGGGACAGTAACTGCAGTGAGGCAGGGGTACCAGCCTATCGAGATGGTGAGAGGGAGACAGTAACTGCTGTGAGACAGGGACACCAGGAGATGGAGATGGTGAGAGGGGACAGTAACTGCAGTGACACAGGGACACCAGCAGATGGAGATGCTGAGCCATTATTGATGGGAGATTCCCTTGCTGAGTTTGAAAGTGTCCACAAGTCAGAAGAATTTACTTTATTGCAAACTTGAGATGCTGAATAAAATAATTTCAATGCAACTTTTGTAAAATGGCTATTTTTCTACTATGTGAACACTTGTAACATGAAACTCGTTCCTGTTTGGAAAGTTATATTGAGTGATTAAAGGTAATGTATAAATAAAACAACAGGATCAAATAAAACTGAAACAGTTATTTAGAAATAAAAACTCTCAATATAAGTTGTGTTGAGTTCTTGATCACCTACGTTATGACATCTCTCTCTCTCTCTCACTTCTCTTTCTATCCTGGTATCTTCTCTACTATAACTACGAGTAGTTGAAATTTTACTCCAATTGACCTTTGAAAGTTAATATTGAATCTGCTTTCAGAAACCTGTCAGACAGTGAATTCCAGACGATAATAACACCCTGCCCATTTGCTTCAACCGTCTACTAGTGTAAACAGTCTCTCCTCATATCTCCAAAATGAGGGAATGATTTTGAATGCAATGCAATTAATTTCTCCAGGACAGCAGCTGCAGAGGATCTGGAACCTCCTGAATGTGGACAAACAATGAACAAAAATCCATCTGAATCCCTCAGGAGAGCAGAGGATAGAAACAGTCTGGAAGCAAATGGAAACAAGTGACACTTTATTGCAGCAGTAAAAACTCTTTGTCAGAAAGTAGAGGTCTTTATTGCTGAACTTTATGTAAACTGGAGGTGAAAAGTGGAAGATCTTTAATACCATTTGTGTTAAATGGCAATTTCCCAGCTTTGTGAACCCTTGTCACATTAAACTGGTGAATGTTAAGAAGGTTTTATTGATTGATTACAGTTAATACATAAATACAGCAGCATCAAATACAGGGCAAAGAATCATTGACGAATACAACTGTAAATATGGGTAAGAATTGTTGTGTGAAATGTCATTGGTTATAAAAGTTCTCTTGGCTGCATCATTAACCTGGCTCTAGTTTCAGTCTTTGTCACACAGTGGAAATGAAAAACCGAATAAAAACCACATGTTTGTACTGCATTCAAACAGGCCTCTCCAGCAATCACACTTTGTCTGAATTTCAAGGTAATTGCAATGAGTCATTTTCTGAACTTTCTGTTAAGTGGAGGTGAATAGTGAAAGATATTTAATACAATCAGTGTGAAATGGTTATTATCCAAACCGGTCCCTCCAGGTTTTAAATTACAGCAGCTTTTCTGCTCTGTTCATGAGATTTTGGGGGGAGGGGGAGAGAGAGACACAGACAGACAGGTTTCTATCTGGAATGGCCCATTTGGGATATGTCTGGACTATCCCTCTCTCCCCCATTCGATGTTTACACAGAGACTCACCTTGGACTGTCCCATACCTGGGAGGGAGTGTCCAGATGGAGGAAGCTGAGAGCTGGTTGGTTAAGCTGCATTTTGGGTAGACTGTCTGTTTTGAGTGACAGGTTCTGGGACATATTCGGACAACATCAGACCACATTCTTTCCTTCCATGCGGCTGGTTTCTGAAGGTGAGTTTCTGTGTCTCAATCTCTGTGCCCAGGTGAATTGGAACTGATTACAGTGTGTTTGTGTGTGTGAGAGAGTCCAGTCTGAATCCCCCGCTCTCTCTGTCCCAGTCCTGACGCTTTTCTCCAAATCCCACCACAATGCCCCTCTCCAGGATCTCTTCCCCATGGGTGAGCTGATGGCGGGATGGTGTTAGTGTCCAACGATGGAAAGCAGACGGTGTGGGATGGAGAGTATCACATCTTTATTGTCTGTTTCTGCTTTTATCCCTTCTTCTGACTCAGTCTCTTTCACTAATTCTCTCTCACTCAATCTCTCTCTCACTCAATCTCTCTCTCATTGAATCTCTCTCTCACTCAATCTCTCTCTCACTCAATCTCTCTCTCACTGAATCTCTCTCTCACTCAATCTCTCTCTCATTGAATCTCTCTCTCACTGAATCGCTCTCTCTCTGAATCACTCTCTCTCTCACTCAATCTCTCTCTCACTCAATCTCTCTCTCACTCAATCTCTCTCCCACTGAATCTCTCTCCCACTGAATCTCTCTCTCACTCAATCTCTCTCTCACTCAATCTCTCTCCCACTGATTCTCTCTCCCACTGAATCTCTCTCCCTCACTGAATCTCTCTCTCACTCAATCTCTCTCTCTCACTCAATCTATCTCTCACTCAATCTCTCTCGCACTCAATCTCTCTCGCACTCAATCTATCTCTCTCACAGTCTCTCTCTCACAGTCTCTCTCGCACAGTCTCTCTCGCACTTAAAAATCCTTCGAACTGAATCTCCCTCGCACTGAATCTCCCTCTCACTCAATCTCCCTCTCACAGACTCTCCCTCTCACAGACTCTCCCTCGCACTCAATCTCCCACGCACTCAATCTCTCCTCACTCAATCTCTCCTCACTCAATCTCTCTCCCACTCAATCTCTCTCCCACTCAGTCTCTCTCCCACTCAATCTCTCTCTCACTGAATCTCTCTCTCACTGAATCTCTCTCTCTCTCTCTCAATCTCTCTCTCTCAGTCTCTCTCGCACTGAATCTCTCTCTCACTCTCTCTTTTTCTGTATCTCTCCCTCACCTTGTATTTCTGTCTCTGTCTTTCTCTCCCTCTCTGTTCCTCCATCTCTCTCTCTCTCCCTCACTTTGTGTTTCTCTCTCTCTCTGAGTGATTGTGCGTCTTTCTGTCTCAATGGCTTTCTCTGTCCTCTCTCTCAATCTCTCTGTGATTCTCTGTCCTCTCTCTCAATCTCTCTGTGATTCTCTGTCCTCTCTCTCAATCTCTCTGTGATTCTCTGTCCTCTCTCTCAATCTCTCTGTGATTCTCTGTCCTCTCTCTCAATCTCTCTGTGATTCTCTGTCCTCTCTCTCAATCTCTCTGTGTTTCTCTGTCCTCTCTCTCAATCCCTTCGAGCTTGCTCCACCATTCTAGATCATGGCTGACACTCAAACTCAGTTCTGCAGTTTTCTGCCTTTTCCTAATTGGTAACATTCCCTGTCAGAGCAACAAACCAGCTGCACATCCCGCTCACGCCAACCAACAGTCTGGAGACACATTCCCAATTAACACATTGGCTTCCATCTCTGTAAAACAGCTTCTCATTCCTCAGTGACACTGCATCCTCACTCAGTACTTCCGTTCGATCCGTTGCTGACTTTATTCACTTTCTGCATGAATTTCCCAATTCATTATTAATAACTGTGTTTTCAAACATTTCACTGTGACAAAGCACTGCCCGGGTCAATGAATCAGTTTTCACTGCTCGATGCAGCAACAAAGCTGGAAATTTCAGCCCAGATGCTGCCAAACTGCTGCTTTGTCTCCAGGTCTGATCAGTAATTTCTCTGCTTCCTTTTCTCTCTCTCTTCCAGTTAACTTGGTGGCGATTGTGATCCTGTCCCGAGGAAAGAGCGGTCTCTCCAAATATATCAGTGTGTACCTGGTGGGAATGGCAGTGACTGATCTCCTGGTCGTTAACACTGATCCCATATTGAACTGGATTGTTCAAATTTATTTCCCATATTCATTCCTGAGAATTACTCCTGTGTGTTCTCTCATTGCCGTTCTGCTTTCTGCATCCACAGTTGTTTCTGTATGGCTCACAGTCACTTTCACCTTTGATCGATTTGTGGCCATTTGTTGTGAGAAGCTGAAAACAAAATATTGCAGCGAGAAAACGGCGGCTGTGGTTGTGGGAACAGTGAGTGTGCTGGGCTGTTTAGTGTCTCTCCCTTGGTACTTTCCACGGGAACAAAAATACATTATTGATAATGTTCGCATGGGTTGTGTTAATAAACTGAGCTTCTTTAATTCCCCCATATGGAAGGCATTTGAATTGTTTGACATCATTTTAACCCCTTGTGTCCCGGTCTTTCTGATTTTGCTGCTCAATGTTTTGACTGTCAGACGTATTCTATTCTCCAGTAAAGTCCGCAGGGGATTCCGGCGCCACATCAATGCAGAGAATCACAAGGACCCAGAGATGGAGAATCGCAGGAAATCAATTATTTTACTCTTCAGCATATCCGGCAGTTTTATAATGTTATGGATGACACTGGTTGTGTTTATCATTTATCGGAGAATTACAGATAATTATTATTATTCCTCCTACACTGGCCCTCTCTTTATCACAGATCAAACATCACAGATGCTGCAGATTCTCAGTTCCTGCACCAACACATGTATTTACATTGTGACCCAGACTAAATTCAGACAGGAGCTGAAGAAGGGGGTGAAATACCCTCTCAATCTCATTGTTAAATTAGTGAAATCATAGAAAGACCTGAAGGGTTTCAAACACTGGAACTAAATCCCATTCCCCCTCCTCCTCCCCGAGTCCCCCAGCTCCACCTCCCACCCTCCACCCGCCTCTGTGATTATTTGACCGGCGCCATCTTTAGTCCTGGCAGCGAATGAACGTGCAGACCCTGATGGTTAACGGGAATAGGATACGTTTGCGCATGTGCCAGTGCAGCGCCACCTCGTGGTTGCTGTTGTCAACAACAGCAGCCAGTGGACAAAGCTGCAAATCGGAGTGAATGTGAGGTCGTGAGCAGGGCAGTAACTGCAGTGTGTCAGGGACACCAGCAGATGGTGTTGGACAGAAGGGAGCAGTAACTGCAGTGAGACAGGGACACCAGGAGATGGAGATGGTGAGAGGGGGACATTAACTGCAGTGAGGCAGCGACACCAGGAGATGGAGATGGTGAGGAAAGGACAGTAACTGAAGTGACACAGGGACACCAGCAGATGGCGATGGTGAGAGGGGGCAGTAACCGCAGTGAGGCAGGGGTACCAGGAGATGGAGATGGTGAGGAAAGGACAGTAACTGAAGTGACACAGGGACGCCAGCAGATGGATATGGTGAGAGGGGGACAGTAACTGCAGTGAGGCAGGGGTACCAGCCTATCGAGATGGTGAGAGGGAGACAGTAACTGCTGTGAGACAGGGACACCAGGAGATGGAGATGGTGAGAGGGGACAGTAACTGCAGTGACACAGGGACACCAGCAGATGGAGATGCTGAGCCATTATTGATGGGAGATTCCCTTGCTGAGTTTGAAAGTGTCCACAAGTCAGAAGAATTTACTTTATTGCAAACTTGAGATGCTGAATAAAATAATTTCAATGCAACTTTTGTAAAATGGCTATTTTTCTACTATGTGAACACTTGTAACATGAAACTCGTTCCTGTTTGGAAAGTTATATTGAGTGATTAAAGGTAATGTATAAATAAAACAACAGGATCAAATAAAACTGAAACAGTTATTTAGAAATAAAAACTCTCAATATAAGTTGTGTTGAGTTCTTGATCACCTACGTTATGACATCTCTCTCTCTCTCTCACTTCTCTTTCTATCCTGGTATCTTCTCTACTATAACTACGAGTAGTTGAAATTTTACTCCAATTGACCTTTGAAAGTTAATATTGAATCTGCTTTCAGAAACCTGTCAGACAGTGAATTCCAGACGATAATAACACCCTGCCCATTTGCTTCAACCGTCTACTAGTGTAAACAGTCTCTCCTCATATCTCCAAAATGAGGGAATGATTTTGAATGCAATGCAATTAATTTCTCCAGGACAGCAGCTGCAGAGGATCTGGAACCTCCTGAATGTGGACAAACAATGAACAAAAATCCATCTGAATCCCTCAGGAGAGCAGAGGATAGAAACAGTCTGGAAGCAAATGGAAACAAGTGACACTTTATTGCAGCAGTAAAAACTCTTTGTCAGAAAGTAGAGGTCTTTATTGCTGAACTTTATGTAAACTGGAGGTGAAAAGTGGAAGATCTTTAATACCATTTGTGTTAAATGGCAATTTCCCAGCTTTGTGAACCCTTGTCACATTAAACTGGTGAATGTTAAGAAGGTTTTATTGATTGATTACAGTTAATACATAAATACAGCAGCATCAAATACAGGGCAAAGAATCATTGACGAATACAACTGTAAATATGGGTAAGAATTGTTGTGTGAAATGTCATTGGTTATAAAAGTTCTCTTGGCTGCATCATTAACCTGGCTCTAGTTTCAGTCTTTGTCACACAGTGGAAATGAAAAACCGAATAAAAACCACATGTTTGTACTGCATTCAAACAGGCCTCTCCAGCAATCACACTTTGTCTGAATTTCAAGGTAATTGCAATGAGTCATTTTCTGAACTTTCTGTTAAGTGGAGGTGAATAGTGAAAGATATTTAATACAATCAGTGTGAAATGGTTATTATCCAAACCGGTCCCTCCAGGTTTTAAATTACAGCAGCTTTTCTGCTCTGTTCATGAGATTTTGGGGGGAGGGGGAGAGAGAGACACAGACAGACAGGTTTCTATCTGGAATGGCCCATTTGGGATATGTCTGGACTATCCCTCTCTCCCCCATTCGATGTTTACACAGAGACTCACCTTGGACTGTCCCATACCTGGGAGGGAGTGTCCAGATGGAGGAAGCTGAGAGCTGGTTGGTTAAGCTGCATTTTGGGTAGACTGTCTGTTTTGAGTGACAGGTTCTGGGACATATTCGGACAACATCAGACCACATTCTTTCCTTCCATGCGGCTGGTTTCTGAAGGTGAGTTTCTGTGTCTCAATCTCTGTGCCCAGGTGAATTGGAACTGATTACAGTGTGTTTGTGTGTGTGAGAGAGTCCAGTCTGAATCCCCCGCTCTCTCTGTCCCAGTCCTGACGCTTTTCTCCAAATCCCACCACAATGCCCCTCTCCAGGATCTCTTCCCCATGGGTGAGCTGATGGCGGGATGGTGTTAGTGTCCAACGATGGAAAGCAGACGGTGTGGGATGGAGAGTATCACATCTTTATTGTCTGTTTCTGCTTTTATCCCTTCTTCTGACTCAGTCTCTTTCACTAATTCTCTCTCACTCAATCTCTCTCTCACTCAATCTCTCTCTCATTGAATCTCTCTCTCACTCAATCTCTCTCTCACTCAATCTCTCTCTCACTGAATCTCTCTCTCACTCAATCTCTCTCTCATTGAATCTCTCTCTCACTGAATCGCTCTCTCTCTGAATCACTCTCTCTCTCACTCAATCTCTCTCTCACTCAATCTCTCTCTCACTCAATCTCTCTCCCACTGAATCTCTCTCCCACTGAATCTCTCTCTCACTCAATCTCTCTCTCACTCAATCTCTCTCCCACTGATTCTCTCTCCCACTGAATCTCTCTCCCTCACTGAATCTCTCTCTCACTCAATCTCTCTCTCTCACTCAATCTATCTCTCACTCAATCTCTCTCGCACTCAATCTCTCTCGCACTCAATCTATCTCTCTCACAGTCTCTCTCTCACAGTCTCTCTCGCACAGTCTCTCTCGCACTTAAAAATCCTTCGAACTGAATCTCCCTCGCACTGAATCTCCCTCTCACTCAATCTCCCTCTCACAGACTCTCCCTCTCACAGACTCTCCCTCGCACTCAATCTCCCACGCACTCAATCTCTCCTCACTCAATCTCTCCTCACTCAATCTCTCTCCCACTCAATCTCTCTCCCACTCAGTCTCTCTCCCACTCAATCTCTCTCTCACTGAATCTCTCTCTCACTGAATCTCTCTCTCTCTCTCTCAATCTCTCTCTCTCAGTCTCTCTCGCACTGAATCTCTCTCTCACTCTCTCTTTTTCTGTATCTCTCCCTCACCTTGTATTTCTGTCTCTGTCTTTCTCTCCCTCTCTGTTCCTCCATCTCTCTCTCTCTCCCTCACTTTGTGTTTCTCTCTCTCTCTGAGTGATTGTGCGTCTTTCTGTCTCAATGGCTTTCTCTGTCCTCTCTCTCAATCTCTCTGTGATTCTCTGTCCTCTCTCTCAATCTCTCTGTGATTCTCTGTCCTCTCTCTCAATCTCTCTGTGATTCTCTGTCCTCTCTCTCAATCTCTCTGTGATTCTCTGTCCTCTCTCTCAATCTCTCTGTGATTCTCTGTCCTCTCTCTCAATCTCTCTGTGTTTCTCTGTCCTCTCTCTCAATCTCTCTTTGATTCTCCGTCCTCTATCTCAATCTCTCTGTGTTTCTCTGTCCTCTCTCTCTCAATCTCTCTGTGATTCTCTGTCCTCACTCGCAATTTCTCTGTGATTCTCTATGTCTTTCTCACTGGCTTTCTGTCTGTCTCTTTGGTGCCTTCAATTTCTTTGTGTCTCTGTTATTTCCCTCCACTTTTTTCCCTTCTCTTTTTCTCTCTCTTCCTTTGCATCTTTCTGTCTTCTCTATTTCTCTTTCCATCATTTCTCTCCATCTTTCCAAATTTTTCTGTCTTTTCCTGACGCAATCCACCACCCTCAATTTATCCACCAACCTCAATTTATCCACTGCCCTCAATTTATCCACTGCCCTCAATTTATCCACCGCCCTCAATTTATCCACCGCCCGCAATTTTTATCCACCACGCAAATCTTTTTCCTGCAATGCCACCCACCAGAACACATCCCCCCTTGTACAGACTACCCCGATCTAAATAATCCTCATCTGCAGACAACTGTCAGATATCCCCTGTTAAATGACCCCCATCTAATACCCTCATTATCAACAGACCGCCATCTAATTATCCCCTTCCCTCTGTTACAAGACAACCCATCAAACTACCACCTGCCCAGGACAGATTCCCATCTAAATAGACCCCGGGAACAAACACCCATTTAAATTCCACCCCGGGAACAAACTCCCATCTGAATAACACCCCCCAGGAACAGACCCCCATCTAAATACCCCCCGGGAACAAACTCCCATCTTAATAACCCCACCCCGTAACAGACTGCCATCTAAATACACCCCCCAGAACAAACTGCCATCTAACTACACACCACGAACAAACTCCCATCTATATACCCTCCCAGGAACAAACTCACATCTAAATACCCCCCGGGAACAAACGCCCAACTGAATACATCCCCAGAACAAACTCCCATCTAAATACACCCCCAGGAACAAACTCCCATCTAAATACCTCCCCATGAACAAACTATCATCTAAATACCCCCAGGAACAAACTCCCCTCTGAATAACCCCCCAGGAACAAACTCCCATCTCAATACCCTCCTGGAACAAACTCCCATCTCCATACCCTCCTGGAACAAACTCCCATCTAAATACACTCCTGGAACAAACTCTGCTCTGAATACCCCCCCTGGAACAAACTCCCAACTAAATAACCCCCGGGAACAGACTCCCATCTCTATACCCTTCTGGAACAAACTCCCCTCTGAATAACCCCCCTGGAACAAACTCCCATCTGAATACCCCCCGGGAACAGACTCCCATCTCCATACCCGCCCGAAACAGACCCCCATCTAAATACCCCCCGTTCTGTGAACAGACTCCCATCTAAATACCGCCCCATTAACTGAACCCAATCTAATTCTTCCCCCGCTCTCCACTGTAAGCTCTCCCGGTTTCTAAATACCCTCCCTGTCCTGTAAAAGCCCCCTCTACTAATTTCCACCCTGTATCATCACCCCCGTGAACAGCCCCCTACCCCCCTCACCACCCGCCGTGTTATTCCCACCTCCATCACTTTCCTGGGTTTGGCTCCGTCTCCCGACAATCTTTCGTTCATTTTAATTCCAGATCTGGATAAGCCACTGCAATTCCAACAACTTGCTCCCATATCCCCGGCACCTTTAACTCCTGTCCGGCCAAAATCAGGGCCGGGCATCGAGCAAGGACCTTCAGAGGCTAACTGGCATTCTGAGCCTTAAACGCACAGGAAGATCCCAGCCACAGACACAGCCCTCTCTGCAGAAAGGTGTTTCACCTGCTCTCCCCATCGGCTTCAGGGAATCAAACAGAGGGTGACACACACAAACGCTCACAAATTGATTTTGCACAGGGACGGGAAGAGGCCATTCAGCCCTTTGACCCTGTCCCTCCTTTGTTAGACAATGGCTGACTTGTCCCTTCCCCCATTGAACCACAAGGAGACAGGCAGAGGCAGTCGGGGAGCAGATACACAGAGAGTCAAAGAAACACTGGGCTGGACTCGGACTTGGTGCCAATGGTGCAAACCAGGGTGGAGGGGAGGAGAGTGGTTGTGAATCGGCTGTCCGTTCAGCATCTCTCCCCTGTTTTTACCTCAATGGGAGCAAAACTGGGCAGAGATGGAAAGCAGGATCCCACTTCACAATCACCCTGTACAACACCAAGGCTGCAAGTTCAAATCCACCACCTGACAGAGGGACAGAAACACAGAAAACAGATCCCGGGATTAGGAGTGAACAGCGAGAGAGAGAAAAATAAATGGAAAGGGAGATGGAGAATGAGATGCAGGGAGTCCGACACCAGTGAGAGAAACTGAGACCAGAGGGTCGGAAATACTGAGAAGGGCAGAGAGAGAGAGTGAAATGGGGATATTGAGAAAGATCCCAGACCAAGAGAGAGACGCGGAGACAGAAAGATGTGGAGGGGCAGAGATGCAAACTAAGGTGCGTTTACAGAATAGAGAGGGATGCTGCGGGATGGGGGAAATGCAGAGATAATCTTGCAGGAAAGGAGGAGCAGCGATGGAAAGATTCAGGGATTTGGAAGTGAGTGAGAGAAGAAATGGAGTGAGAGAGAGACAGAGAAAGATGCAGAGAGTCGCAGAAAGAGAATGACAATGGAAACCTGTGAGACTCCAGAGAGAGGCAGAGATAGAAAGGATGTTGAGAGATGTAGAGATAGGGATTTAAAGATGTGATGAAACAGAGCTAGGAACAAGGAGGAAGGTGCAGGGAACAAGTTGCAGCAAGAGATGAAGAGAGGGAAAACTATGGGATTACATTAACTGTTCTGGAGCAGCACTTCCCAAACTATTCCCTTTGGAGCACCATCCAGCCCCCTCCTTTGTGGTAAAAAAAATCCACAGACCCCCGAAAACACAAACTCAAAATACTGAGGATGCTGGAAACCTGAAATAAAAACTGTTCTGGAAATACTGAGCATTTCCAGCACTTTGTTTTTCTATCAGCCCCGAAAACGCAAACAGTTTTCTTTTCTGCATTTAGAAATGAATTTGACAATGAGAAATATATATGTATTATTATTTTCCCTCCCTGGTTGAAGCTCTTGTCTGAGAATTCCACGTGGCCAAAAGATTCTCCCTCTGCATCATCATAGCTGCAGCTTCATAAAAGATTCTCCTTGGGAATAAGAGAAATAACATTGATTCAAACAAAGCAAAGCATTTTTGAACAGAAATAAAACGCAGCAAGAGCCCAGGACTCTCTCTCAAACTCACTGACATAAAACAATCTCTCAGTGACTCCTCACCTTACAAACACATCCCCTGACACAGAGCAAGAGACTGGGAAGTGTGGATGTGTTTACCCTGTCATTTCCTGCTCTCGCTCTCTCTATTGCTCTCTGTGTGTCTCGACATCTGTTCCTGCCTCATTGCAAAAACACACAGACCCTGGAGACCCCCATCCCCTCTCCTGTAGAAGGATAGAGAGAGAAATCCACATTCCCATCCCTGAAAAACTGAATTCAAATGGTCCCCCGGTGTTTCATTTCACTGTCAAATTCAGCCCACAGCCGAAAACACCAGCAATATTCGGGAATGAGAACAAGCCTTTACAAACCTTCACATTTCACCCATTTCATTGCTGATTCCCAGAAGTATTTGACACTCAATGAATTAATTTTTAAAGTGCTCGTCACTGTTGCAATGTTGGAAATGCTGCAGGTCATTGGTGCACAGCAAGATCCCACAAGCAGCAGTCTGATAACAGCCTGCAAGCTGTGCACAGCAAGATCCCAGCAATGGTGACACTTCAACCAAGGTTTGAGTGTGGATTTCTCTCTCTCTCTGTCTTTCTCCATCTTTGTCTGCCTTCCCTCCCTCAGCCACACTCCGCCTGTCTCTCTCTCTCTCTCTCTCTGTTTAACCTGCCACCTCCAGCTGTTTCGCACTCTCCCTCTTTTTCTCTCCACCTGCTTCTGCCTCAGTGTTGTAATGTAGAAATTGATGCAGGGAATGTATGCACAGCAGGATCCCACAATGCGATCATAGCCAAATATCCCATCACAGTCCTCAGAAAATGCTGAACTCCATCGTTAAACTGAAAACAACCTTTATGCAGCTTCACTTTCAGCTCTTGTAATTATTGGCCCTCAGGAGCAGTTGACACTCAATGAATTAATTTTGAAAGTGGTCCACTGTTGCAATGCAGGAAACCTGCAGGCAGTGTGTGCACAGCAAGATCCCAGCAATGGTGACACTTCAATATTCAGTTTAACAAGGTTTTGAGTGTAGATTTCACTCTCCCTCTCTCTGTGTCTCTGTCCATCTTTCTCTGCCTTCCCTCCCTCACTCACCTGTCTCTCTCTCTCTCTGCATTTAACCTGCCACCTCCAGCTGTTTCTCACTCTCCCTCTTTTTCTCTCCATCTGTTTCTGCCTCAGTGTTGTAATGTAGGAATTGATCCAGGGAATGGATGCACAGCAGGATCCCACAATTGATTAAAAGGCATTGGTAAGCAACATAGCAGAGCAAGAGCCCAGGAATTGCCCTCAGTGACACAGACACTCGCTCAGCAATACCCAAATACAGACAAATCACAGTTAATAAACCAGAGGATAAAAGGGTTCAGACAGCAACCTCCACCTCTCTGTGTCTGTCTCTGTATCTCTCTCCCCTGTCTCTGTATCTCTCTCCCTGTCTCTGTATCTCTCTCCCCTGTCTGTGTATTTCTCTCCCCTGTCTCTCTCTCTCCGTTTTTATCCCTCTATCTCATATGTAATCTTGACTGAAAATAGCTATGAAATATTTCTGTCTCACCATTTAAACCAACAACAAATCACACAGCTGTGTGTGTTTTTCACTATTACAAGTTGAAATAGAGAGACAGAGGGAAAGAATTCTGGAGAAAGACAGAGAGAATTCGAAACTCAGAACTTCAGTAAACTGAATTGTTTGATTCGGGAACATTTGACACTCAGTGAACTGTTTCAGTGCTCGTCACTATTGCAATGTTGGAAACATTGCATGCCATATGTGCACAGCAAGATCCCACAATTTATTTCACCCTCAAATTCACGTCACTACCCAAAATACCAGCATCACTCTGGAATTATACCGGCTCCAAGCTCAGGACTTTAATTCCAGGCCTTCAGGGGAGCTTTACACAAAATGAATTCACTTCTAAAATGGTGTGACAGGGAGGGAAGTGTCCTCATTGTTGTCATGTAGGAAATGCTGCAGGCCACTAGATGCACAGCAAGATCCCACAAGCAGCAATGTGATAATAGCCAGATTTCAGTCCCTAGAAAGGGTGAAACTCCCTCTTTAAACTGGGAACAAGCTGCTGATTCCGTCTCACCATTTCAAATAACGACAAATCACATTGCTGTGTGTGTGGTATGTTTATTTTTATTTATTAAAGGTTTCGGTGGCGATGGAGAGTGTGTAACCGAGACACAGTGTGGATTGTAAAATCTCTGTGTGTGTGTGTGCGTGTGTGTGTGTGTGTGTATCTGTGTGTCGCTTTATGTATGTGTCTGTGTGTGTCTGGATGTGTGTGTGTGTGAGAGAGAGAATATCAGGGTCACCTCGCTACATCTCTATCTCTCCTTCTCTCTCTGTTTCTCCTTCTCTCTCCCTCTCTCAATCCGCCTCTCTCATAGAACATAGAAAATAGGAGCAGGAGCAGGCCATTCCCCCCTTTGGGCCTGCTCCGTCATTCAATAAAGATCATGACCGATGGTCTAATTCAGTACCCTGTTCCCACTTTCTCCCCATACCCCTTGATCCCTTTGACATTAAGAAATATATCTCTCTCCTCCATGAATATATTTAATGACTTGGCCTCCACTGCCTTCGGTGGTAGAGAATTCCAAAGGTTCACCACCCTCTACCCCATCCATCTCTCCCCCTCTATCTCCGTCTACACCCTCTATCTCCCTCTCCCCTCTATCTCGCAATCCCCCTCCATCTCCCAATCCACCTCTATCTCCCTCTCCCGCTCTCTCTCCCTCGCCCCCTTCTATCTCCCTCTCCCCTCTATCTCCCTCTCCCCCCTCTATCTCCCTCACCCCCTCTCTATCTCCCTCACCCCCTCTATCACCCTCACCCCCTCTATCTCCCTCTCCCCCTCTATCTCACACTCCCCCTCTATCCCCCTCTCCCGCATCTCCCAATCCCCCTCTATCTCCCTCTCCCACTCTCTCTCCCTCGCCCCCTCTATCTCCCGCTCCACCCTCTATCTCCCTCTCCCACTCTATTTGACACATCCCCTCGATCTCACTCTTCCCCTCTATCTCACTCTCCTCCTCTATCTCACTCTCTCCCTCTAACTCATTCTCTCCCTCTATTTGTCTCCCCCCTCTATCTGTCTCTCCCCCTCTATCTCCCTCTCCCCCTCTATCTCCCTCTCCCCCTCTATCTCACTCTCCCCCTCTATCTGTCTCTCCCCCCACTATCTCACACAACCCCACTATCTCACACACCCCCACTATCTCACACACCCCCTCTCTCTCCCTCTCCCCCTCTATCTCCCTCTCCCCCTCTATCTCACTCTCCCCCTCTATCTCACTCTCCCCCTCTATCTGTCCCTCGCCCTCTATCTGTCTCTCGCCCTCTATCGCACTCTCTCCCTCTATCTGTCTCTCCCCCTCTATCTCCCTCTCTTCCTCTTCCGCTCTCTCTCCCTCTCCCGCACTCTCTCCCTCTCTCCCCTCTATCTCCATCTCCCCTCTATCTCACTCTCCCCCTCTATCTGTCCCTCGCCCTCCATCTGTCTCTCGCACTCTATCTCACTCCCTCCCTCTATCTGTCTCTCCCCCTCTATCTCCCTCTCACCCTCTTCCACTCTCTTTCCCTCTCCCGCTCTCTCTCCCTCTCACCCCTCTATCTCCCTCTCCCCACTCTATCTCCCTCTCCCCACTCTATACCCCCTCTATCTTCCTCTACCCCCTCTATCTCACTCTCCCCATCGATCTGTCTCTCGCCCTCTATCTCCCTCTCTCCCTCTCCCACTCTCTCCCTCTCCCCCTATATCTCCCTCTCCCCCTCTATCTCCCTCTGCCCCTCTATCTCCCTCTGCCCCTCTATCTCACTCTCCCCCTCTATCTCAGTCTCCCCCTGTATCTCACTCTCCCCCTCTATCTGTCTGCCTCTCCCTCTATCTGTCACTCTCCCTCTATCTGTCTCTCCCCCCTCTATCTCCCTCTCCCCCTCCTCCTGACACTCCCTCTCTCTCCTTCTATCTCTGTCTCTGCCACTCTCTCTGTCTCTCTCTCTGTCCCTCCTTCTGTCTTTCCCTCTCTGTCTCTATGTCTTTCTCCTTCTATCTCTCTCTCTTAATCTCTCTCTCACTGCCCGTCCATCTGCCTTTTCCTCTCTGTCTCTCCCTCTTTCTCCTTCTATCTGTGTGTGTCTCTCTCTCTGTCTCTCCATCTGCCTTTTCCTTTCTGTCTCTCGCTCTCTCTCCTTCTCTCTCTGTCCCTGCCTCTCTCTCTGTCTCTACCTCTCTCCCCTTCTCTCTCTGTCTCTCCATCTGTCTTTCCCTTTCTGTCTCTCCCTCTCTCTCCTTCTCTCTCTGTCTCTGCCTCTCTCTCTGTCTCCCCTCTCTCTCCTTCTATCTGTGTGTCTCTCTCTGTGTCTCTCCATCTGTCTTTCCCTTTCTGTCTCTCCCTCTCTCTCCTTCTGTCTCTGTCTCTGCCTCTCTCTCTGTCTCTCCCTCTCTCTCCTTCTTTCTCTGTCTCTGCCTCTCTCTCGGTCTCTCCCTCTCTCTCCTTCTCTCTCTGTCTCTGCCTCTCTCTCTGTCTCTCTCTCTGTCACTCCATCTGTCTTTCCCTCTCGGTCATTCCCTCTCTCTCCTTCTATCTCTGTCTCGATCTCTGTTCCTCCAACTGTCTTTCCCTCTCTGCCAATCCCTCTCTCCTTCTCTCTGTCTCTCCCACTCTCTCCTTCTCTCTCTCTCGGTCCCTCCATCTGTATCCCCCCCACCACCTGTCACTCCCTCTCTCTCCTTCTATCTATGTCTCTCGCTCTCCATCCCTCCATCTATCCTTCCGTCTCGGTCCCTCCATCTCTCTCCTTCACTCCCTTTCTCTCTCTCTCTGTCTTTCCATCTGTCTTTCTCTCCCTGTCACTCAATCTGTCTCTCCGTCCATTTCTGCCTCTCTCTATCTCTGTCTCTCCATCTGTCTTTTCCTCTCTCTGTCTTTCCATCTCTCTCCTCTCTCTCTCTGTCCCTCCATTTGTCTTTCCCTCTCTGTCACTCCCTCTCACTCCTTCTATCTCTGCCTCTCATTCTCTATCCCTCCATCTGTCCTTCCCTCCCTTTCACTCCATCTCTCTCCATCTATCTCTGTCTCTCTCTCTATCCCTCCATATGTCTTTCCCTCTCTGTCTCTCCATCTCCCTCCTTCTATCTCTGTCTCTGTCTCTGTCTCTCTCTCTCTCTCCATCTGTCTTTCTCTTTCTCTCACTCCCTCTCTCTCCTTCCATCTCTGCCTCTCTCTGTCTCTCCATCTGTCTTTCCCTCTCTGTCTCTCCCGCTCACTCCTTCCATCTCTGCCTCTCTCTCCCTCTGTGTCTCTCCATCTGTCTTTACCTCTCTGTCTCGCCCTCCCTCTCCATCTATCTCAGTCCCTCTCTCTCTGTCTTTCCATTTGTCTTTCCCTTCCTGTCGCTCCCTCTCTCTCCTTCCATCTCTGCCTCTCTTTCTCTCTCTGTCTCTCCAACTGCCTTTCCCTCTCCGTCTCACCCACACTCTCCTTCTCTCTCTGTCTCTGCCTCTCTCTCTGTCTCTCTCTCTGTCCCTCCATCTGCCTTTCCCTCTCGGTCACTCCCTCTCTCTGCTTCTATCTCTGTCTCGATCTCTGTTCGTCCAGCTGTCTTTCCCTCTATGCCAATCCCTCTCTCCTTCTCTCTGTCTCTCCCACTCTCTCCTTCTCTCTCTCTCGGTCCCTCCATCTGTATCCCCCCCACCACCTGTCACCCCCTCTCTCTCCTTCTATCTATGTCTCTCGCTCTCTATCCCTCCATCTATCCTTCCCTCTCTGTCACTCCATCTCTCTCCTTCTCTCCCTTTCTCTCTCTCTCTGTCTTTCCATCTGTCTTTCTCTCCCTGTCACTCCCTCTCTCTCCGTCCATTTCTGCCTCTCTCTAACTCTGTCTCTCCATCTGTCTTTTCCTCTCTCTGTCAAGTTGAGGGGTGATAGATATAGGACAGATGTCAGAGGTAGTTTGTTTACTCAGAGAGTAGTAAGGGCGTGGAATGCCCTGCCTGCAGCAGTAGTAGAATCGCCAACTTTAAGGGCATTTAAGTGGTCATTGGATAGACATATGGATGAAAATGGAATAGTGTCGGTCAGATGGTTTCACAGGTCGGCGCAACATCGAGGGCCGAAGGGCCTGTAGTGCGCTGCAATGTTCTAATTCTAATTCTAATTCTAATTCTAATTCGAATCGGCCTATCCCCCTCTATCTCACACTCCCCCTCTATCTCACACTCCCCTTCTATCTCACACTCCCCCTCTATCTCATACACCCCCTCTATCTCATGCACCCCCTCTATCTGCCTCTCCCCCTCTATCTGCCTCTCCCCCTCTGTCTCACACTCCCGCTCTATCTCACACTCCCCCTCTATCTCACACTCCCCCTCTATCTCATACATCCCCTCTATCTCATACAGCACCTCTATCTCACTCTCCCCCTCTATCTCACTCTCCCCCTCTATCTCACACTCCCCCTCTATCTCATTATCCTCTCACTCTGCCTCTCTCTCTACCTCTTCCTGTCTCTCTCTCTCTCTGTTTCTCTCTCTCATTGTGTCTCTCTGTCTGTTGCTCTCTCTCTGTCTCTCCTCTCTCTCTCTGTCCATGAAACTGTTTGTGTCTCTCTCACACCATTTCTCTCTCTCTGCCTCTGTCTCTCTGCCTCTCCCTGTCTCTATCTCTCTCTCTGTCTCTCCGTTTCCCCAATCTCTCACCATAGGATGTCCCGTCATCTCGGGAACAAGTCTGGTGAACCTTCATTTCACTCCCTCTCTGGCAATGATATCCTTCCTGAGGTAAGGGGACCAAAACTGCACACAGGAGTCCAGGTGCGGTCTAACCAAGGTTCTATGTGATTGAAGCAAAACTTCACTACTCCTGTACTCAAATCGTCTTGTGATAAAGACTAACATCCCATTAGCCTTCTGAATTGCATTCTGCACCTGCATGTTAGATTTCAGTGACTTCTTGACGGGGACACCCAGGTCGCTTTGTACATCGACGCTTTCTAATCTCTTACCATTTAATAAATACTCAATTCCCCCATCCCGGGTATGATCAGATACTCTGTCCCTTCGTAAACCATTTCCTGTCCCTCCAACAGCTTGTGCCACTGCCCTATTTATCGGTGTGTTTGACCCTTCTGATGATGTTGAATTTGTTAGTGGCTTTTCTCCGACTGAAGTTGTTGTATTTGTTAGGTTTTTTTAGTCCTCGGGAAGCTGTTCTTTTCCTGTTGAAATTGTTGCATTTGTTGGTGTTTTTTTCTCCTGTTGAGGTTGTTGTTGCCTTTGTTGGTGTTTTTTCTCCTGTTGAGGTTGTTGTTGCATTTGTTGGTGTTTTTCCTCCTGTTGAGGTTGTTGTTGCCTTTGTTGGTGTTTTTTTCTCCTGTTGAGGTTGTTGTTACATTTGTTGGTTGTTTTTTCTCATGTTGAAGTTGTTGTTGCATTTGTTGGTGTTTTTCCTCCTGTTGAGGTTGTCGCGGAATTGATTTGAAAAACATGTTTGCTAACACTTTTCGGGATGAGAAGCTACATTCAACTGAACCCCAGGACCCGTTTCTCTCACGTTTAAAGCACTCACCTTGCATTTCTGAGGAGTCAGTCTCTGAAATAAATGTCCCAGTGCTGCTGTAACATAAAATGGCCACCGTGAAGAAACCTAAAATGGCTGACTGATGTTCTGAGAGAGGAGGGAACGAGAGACAGACAGACAGACAGAAAGAAAGACAATCTGTAACCTCATGGCCCGGCATATCCCCCACTCTACCATTACCATCAAGCCAGGAGACCAACCCCAGTTCAGTGAAGTGTGCAGGAGGGCATGCCAGGAGCAGCACCAGGCATACCTCAAAATGAGGTGTCAACCTGGTGAAGCTACAACCCAGGACTATCTGCGTGCCAAACTGCGTAAGCAGCATGCGATAGACAGAGCTAAGCGATCCCATAACCAACGGATCAGATCTAAGCTCTGCAATCCTGCCACATCCAGAGAAAAGGAGTGATCAACATGAAGAGACTGCTGGAGATTTATGTTCCTGGTAATCTCTCGATCTCTATCTCTCCTTCCTCTGTCTTTTACTCTCTCAAGCCCTGTCTCAGCTCTCTGTTCCTCTTCATCCATGTGTTACGAACACTGGACTTTGTCTTTCTCCCATCTTCACTCTTCATCTCTACTTCTCCCACTGTTACCCTCTGAATCACAGTCTTTCCCTCTCCATTACCCTCTGAATACCAGTCTCTCCCTCTCCATTACCCTTTGAATCCCAGTCTCTCCTTCTCTGTTACCCTCTGAATCCCAGTCTCTCCCTCTCTGTTACCCTCTGAATCCCAGTCTCTCCCTCTCTGTTACCCTCTGAATCCCAGTCTCTCCCACTCTGTTACCCTCTGAATCCCAGTCTCTCCCTCTCTGTCTCTCTCACCCTGCCTCTCTGTTTCTTTCTCTCTCTCTGGCTCTCTCTGTCTCTCAGTGTCTCTCCCTCTCTCTCTCTGCCTCTGTCCATGCCTCTGTCTCTCTCACACCATCTCTCCCTCCCTCTCTCTGTCTCTCCCTCTCTCTGCCTCTCCATCTCTCTCTCTCCTTCATTTACTTTGTCTCTCCCTATCTCTCTTTCTCACACTCTGTCCATGACTCTGTTTACATCTCTCTCTCTCTCTCTCTCTCTCTGTCTCTTTCCATGACTCCATTTGTACCTCCCTTAGACCATCTCTCCCACTCACTCTTTCACTCCCTATCTCTCTCTGTATCTCCCTCTCCCTCTCTGTCTCTCCCTCTCCCTCTCTGTATCTGCTTTCTCTCTCTGTCTCTCCCTCTCTCTGCCTCTCCATCTCTCTCTCTCTCTCTCTCTCTCTCTCTCTCTCTCTCTCTCTCTCTCTCTCTCTCTCTCTCTCTCTCTCTCTCCTTCTTTTACTTTGTCTCTCAATTTCTCTCTTTCTCACCCTCTGTCCATGACTCCATTTGTGCCTCCCTTACACCATCTCTCCCACTGTCTCTGTCTCTCTCTGTCTCACTCTCTGTCTCTCTCTCTCTGTCTCTCTCTCAGTCCCTCCATCTGTCTTTCCCTCTCTGTCACTCCCTCTCTCTCCAAGTATCTCTGTCTCTGCCACTCTCTCTGTCTCTCTCTCTGTCCCTGCATCGGTCTTTCCCTCTCTGTCACTCCTCCTCTCTGCTTCTATCTCTGTCTCTCTCTCTCTATCCCTCCATCTTTCCTTCCCTCCTCCCTGTCACTCCATCTCTCTCCTTCTCTCTCTGTCTCTCACTTTGTCCCTCCAACTGGCTTTCCCTTCCTGACACACCCTCTCTCTCTCCTACTCTCTCTGTCTCTGCCACTCTCACTGTCTCCCTCTCGGTCCCTCCATCTGTTTTTCCCTCTCTGTCTCTCCGTCTCACTCTTTCTATCTCTGTCACGCCCGCTCTCTCTCTATCTCTCTCTCTGTCCCTCCATTTGTCTTTCCTTCTCTGTCTCTCGCTCTCTCTCCTTCTCTCTCTGCCTCTCTCTCTGTCTCTCTCTCTCTGTCCCTCTATCTGTCTTTCACTCTCTGTCACTCCCTCTCTCTCCTTCTATCTCTGTCTCTCTCTCTCTGTCCCTCCATCTGTCTTTCCCCCCTGTCACTCCCTCTCTCTCCTTCTTTCTCTGTCTCTGTCTCTCTGTCTGTCTTTCCCTCTCTGTCACTCCCTCACTCTCCTATCACTGTCTCTCTCTCTCTATCCGTCCATCTGTCCTTCCCTCCCTGTCTCTGCATCTCTCTCCTTCTATCTCTGTCTCTCCATCTGTCTGTCCATCTCTGCCTCTCCCTATCTCTCCTTCTCTCTCTGTCTCTCAATTTGTCCCTCCGTTTGTCTTTCCCTCCCTGTCACTCCCTCTCTCTCCTTCTATCTCTGTCTTTCTCTCTGTCTCGCCATCTGTCTTTCCCTCCCCATCACTCCCTCTCTCCACTTCCATCTGTCCCTCTCTCTCTGTCCCTCCATCTGTCTTCCCACCCCCACCCCATCACTCCATCTCTCTCCTACCTCTGCCTCTCTCTCTCTTTCCCACCATCTGTCCGTACCTCCCTGTCACTCCATTTCTCTCCCTGTCTCTCTCTCTCTATCCCTCCATCTGTCTTTCCCTCCCTGACACTCCCTCTCTCTCCTTCTCGCTCTGTCTCTCTCTATCCCTCCATCTGTATTTCCCTCCCTGACATTACCTCTCTCTCCTTCCATCTCTGCCACTCTCTCAGTCTTTCCCTCCCTGTCACTCCCTCTCTCTCCTTCCATCTCTGCCCCTCTCTCTCTCTCTCTGTCTCTCCAACTGCCTTTCCCTCTCTGTCTCTCCCAATCACTCCTTCTCTCTCTGTTTCTGCCTCTCTCTCTGTCTCTCTCTCTGTCCCTCCATCTGCCTTTCCCTCTCTGTCTCACCCTCTCTCTCCTTCTCTCTCTGTCTGTCTCTCTCTCTGTCCCTCCATCTGTCTTTCCCTCCCTGTCACTCCCTCTCTCTCCTTCCAACTCTGCCTCTCTCTCTGTCTCTCCATCTGTCTTTCCCTCTCTGTCTCTCCCTCTCTCTCCTTCTATCACTGTCTCTCTCTCTGTGTCTTTCCATCTGTCTCACCCTCCCTGTCACTCCCTCTCCCTCCTTCCATCTCTGCCCCTCTCTCTCTCTCTGACTTTCCAACTGCCTTTCCCTGCCTGTCTCTCCCAATCTCTCTTTCTCTCTTTGTCTCTGCCTCTCTCTCTGTCTCTCCATCTCTCTTTCCCTCCCAGTCACTCCCTCTCTCTCCTTCTCTCTCTGTCTCTCTCTCTGTTCTTCCATCTGTCTTTCCCTCCATGTCACACCCTCTCTCTCCTTCCATCTCTGCCTCTCTCTCTCTGTCTTTCCATCTGTCATTCCCTCCCTGCCACTCCCTCTCTCCTTCCATCTCTGCCCGTCTCTCTCTCTCTGTCTCTCCAACTGCCATTCCCTCTCTGTCGCTCTCTCTCTGTCCCTCCATCTGTCTTTCCATCTCTGTCTCTCCCTCTCTCTCCTTCTATCTCTGTCTCTCTCTCTCTATCTCTCCATCTCTCTTTTCCTCCCAGTCACTCCCTCTCTCTCTTTCATCTCTGTCTCTCCCTCTCTCTCCTTGTATCACTGTTTCTCTTTCTCTCTGTCTTGCCATCTATCTTTCCCTCCATGTCACTCCCTCTCTCTCCTTCCATTTCTGCCCATCTCCCTCTCTGTCTCTCCAACTGCCTTTCCCTCTCTGTCTCTCCCAATCTCTCCTTCTCTCTCTGTCTCTGCCTCTCTCTCTGTCTCACTCTCTATCACTCCATCTGTCTTTCCCTCCCTGACACTCCGTCTCTCCTTCCATCTCTGCCTCTTTCTCTTTCTCTCCATCTGTCTTTCCCTCTCTGTCTCTCACTCTCTCTCCTTCTTTCACTGTCTCTCTCTCTATCCTTCCATCCGTCCTTCCCTCCCTGACACTCCCTCTATCTCCTTCTCTCTCTGTCCCTCCATCGGACCTTCCCTCAATGTCACACCCTCTCTCTCCTTCCATCTCCGCCTCTCTCTCTGTCTTTCCCTACCTGTCACTCCCTCTCTCTCCTTCCATCTCTGCCCCTCTCCCTCTCTCTCGGATTCTCCAACTGCCTTTCCCTCTCTGTCTCTCCCAATCTCTCCTTTCTCTCTGGCTCTGCCTCTCTCTCTGTCTCTCTCTCTGTCCCTCCATCTGTCTTTCCCTCTCTGTCTCACCCTCTCTCTCCTTCTCTCTCTGTCTGTGTCTCTCTCTGTCTCTCCATCTGTCTTTCCCTCTCTGTCTCTCCAACTCTCTCCTATCACTGTCTCTCTCGCTCTGTCTTTCCTTCTGTCTTACCATCCCTGTCACTCCCTCTCTCTCCTTCCATCTCTGCCCCTCTCTCTCTCTCTCTGTCTCTCCAACTGCCATTCCCTCTCTGTCTCTCTCTATCCCTCCATCTGTCTTTCCATCTCTGTCTCTCCCTCTCTCTCCTTCTATCTCTGTCTCTCTCTCTATCTCTCCATCTCTCTTTCCCTCCCAGTCACTCCTTCTCTCTCTTTCAATCTCTGTCTCTCCCTCTCTCTCCTTCTATCACTGTCTCTCTCTCCCTGTCTTTCCATCTGTCTTTCCCTCCCTGTCACTTCCTCTATCTCCTTCCATCTCTGCCCATCTCTCTCTCTGTCTCTCCAACCGCCTTTCTCTCTCTGTCTCTCCCAATCTCTCCTTCTCTCTCTGCCTCTGCCTCTCTCTCTGTCTCTCTCTATCCCTCCATCTGTCTTTCCCTCTCTGTCTCTCCCTCTCTCTCCTTCTATCTCTGTCTCTCTCTCTCTCTCTATCTCTCCACCAGTCTTTCCCTCCCAGTCACTCCCTCTCTCTCCTTCAATCTCTGTCTCTCCCTCTCTCTCCTTCTGTCACTGTCTCCCCATCTTTCTGTCCCTCTCTGTCTCTCTCTCTGTCCCTCCATCTGTCTTTCCCTCCCTGTCACTCCCTCTCTCTCCTTCTCTCTCTGTCTCTCTCTCTGTTCTTCCATCTGTCTTTCCCTCCATGTCACACCCTCTCTCTCCTTCCATCTCTGCCTCTCTCTCTGTCTTTCCATCTGTCATTCCCTCCCTGCCACTCCCTCTCTCCTTCCATCTCTGCCCGTCTCTCTCTCTCTGTCTCTCCAACTGCCATTCCCTCTCTGTCGCTCTCTCTCTGTCCCTCCATCTGTCTTTCCATCTCTGTCTCTCCCTCTCTCTCCTTCTATCTCTGTCTCTCTCTCTATCTCTCCATCTCTCTTTTCCTCCCAGTCACTCCCTCTCTCTCTTTCATCTCTGTCTCTCCCTCTCTCTCCTTCTATCACTGTCTCTCTTTCTCTCTGTCTTTCCATCTGTCTTTCCCTCCATGTCACTCCCTCTCTCTCCTTCCATCTCTGCCCATCTCCCTCTCTGTCTCTCCAACTGCCTTTCCCTCTCTGTCTCTCCCAATCTCTCCTTCTCTCTCTGTCTCTGCCTCTCTCTCTGTCTCACTTTCTATCACTCCATCTGTCTTTCCCTCCCTGACACTCCCTCTCTCTCCTTCCATCTCTGCCTCTTTCTCTTTCTCTCCATCTGTCATTCCCTCTCTGTCTCTCACTCTCTCTCCTTCTTTCACTGTCTCTCTCTCTCTATCGTTCCATCCGTCCTTCCCTCCCTGACACTCCCTCTATCTCAAACAAAAACAAGAAATGCTGGATTCACTCAGCAGGTCTTTCAGCATCTGTGGAAAGAGAAGCAGAGTTAACGTTTCGGGTCAGTGACCCTTCTTCCCTCCCAGTCACTCCCTCTCTCTCCTTCAATCTCTGTCTCTCCCTCTCTCTCCTTCTGTCACTGTCTCCCCATCTTTCTGTCCCTCTCTGTCTCTCTCTCTGTCCCTCCATCTGTCTTTCCCTCTCTGTCTCACCCTCTCTCTCCTTCTCTCTCTCTATGTCTCTCTCTCTATCTCTCCATCTGTCTTTCCCTCTCTGTCTCTCCCTCTCTCTCCTATCACTGTCTCTCTCGCTCTGTCTTTCTTTCTGTCCTTCCTCTTTCTGTCTGTCCTTCCCTCCCTGACACTCCCTCTCTCTCCTTCTCTCTCTGTCTCTCTCTCTGTCCCTCCATCTGTCTTTCCCTCCATGTCACACCTTCTCTCTCCTTCCATCTCTGTCTCTCCCTCTCTCTCCTTCTGTCACTGTCTCTCCATCTTTCTGTCTCTCTCTGTCTCTCTCTCTGTCCCTCCATCTGTCTTTCCCTCTCTGTCTCACCCTCTCTCTCCTTCTCTCTCTCTATGTCTCTATCTCTGTCTCTCCATCTGTCTTTCCCTCTCTGTCTGTCCTTCTCTCTCCGATCACTGTCTCTCTCGCTCTGTCTTTCCATCTTTCTTACCCTCCCTGTCACTCCCTCTCTCTCCTTCCATCTCTGCCCCTCTCTCCCTCTCTCTCTGTCTTTCCAACTGCCTTTCCCTGTCTGTCTCTCCCACTCTCTCTTTCTCTCTTTGTCTCTGCCTCTCTCTCTGTCCCTCCATCTGTCTTTCCATCTCTGTCTCTCCCTCTCTCTCCTTCTATCTCTGTCTCTCACTCGATCTCTCCATCTCCCTTTCCCTCCCAGTCACTCCCTCTCTCTCTTTCAATCTCTGTCTCTCCCTCTCTCTCCTTCTTTCACTGTCTCTCTCTCTGTCTTTCTATCCGTCCTTCCCTCCCTGACACTCCCTCTCTCTCCTTCTCTCACTGTCTCTCTCTCTGTTCTTCTATCTGTCTTTCGATCCAAGTCTCACCCTCTCTGTCCTTCCATCTCTGCCTCTCTCTCTGTCTCTCCTTCTGTCTTTCCCTCTCTGTCTCTCCAACTCTCTCCTATCACTGTCTCTCTCGCTCTGTCGTTCCTTCTGTCTTACCCTCCCTGTCACTCCCTCTCTCTCCTTCCATCTCTGCCCCCTCTCTCTCTCTGTCTCTCCAACTGCCATTCTCTCTCTGTCTCTCTCTATCCCTGCATCTGTCTTTCCATCTCTGTCTCTCCCTCTCTCTCCCTCTATCTCTGTCTCCCTCTCTCTCTCTCCATCTCTCTTTCCCTCCCAGTCACTACCTCTCTCTCTTTCAATCTCTTTCCCTCCCTCTCTCTCCTTCTATCACTGTCTCTCTCTCTCTGTCTTTCCATCTGTCTTTCCCTCCCTGTCACTTCCTCTCTCTCCTTCCATCTCTGCCCATCTCTCTCTCTGTCTCTCCAACCGCCTTTCCCTCTCTGTCTCTCCCAATCTCTCCTTCTCTCTCTGTCTCTGCCTCTCTCTCTGTCTCTCTCTATCCCTCCATCTGTCTTTCCCTCCCTGTCACTCCCTCTCTCTCTTTCCATCTCTGCCTCTTTCTCTGTCTCTCCATCTGTCTTTCCCTCTCTGTCTCTCCCGATCTCTCCTTCTACCTCAATCTCTCTCTCTCTATCTCTCCATCTCTCTTTCCCTCCCAGTCACTGCCTCTCTCTCCTTCAATCTCTGTCTCTCCCTCTCTCTCCATCTGTCACTGTCTCTCCATCTGTCTGTCCCTCTCTGTCTCTGTCTCTCTCTCTCTCTCCTTCTCTCTCTGTCTCTCACTTTGTCCCTCCGTCTGCCTTTCCGTCCCTCTCTCTTCTTCTATCTCTGTCTTACTCTCTGTCTCTCCTTCTGTCTTTCCCTCCCCATCACTCCTTCTCTCTACTTCCATCTGTGCCTCTCTCTGTGTCCCTCCATCTGTCTTCATACCCCCACCCCATCACTCCATCTCTCTCCTATCTCTGTCTGTCTCTCTCTATCCCACCATCTGTCCTTCCCTCCCTGTCACTCCATTTCTCTCCCTGTCTCTCTCTCTCTGTCCCTCCACCTGTGTTGAAGGAAATCCAGATTGTGCCCAATTGTTGAACAAATTCTCCGGACTCAGACGTTGAGAATTAAACCCTTTATTGCATGATATCATGGGGGAGCTCACCTTACCTAAATGCGGTCCTGCGCTACTCCCAAAGAGCTACAGATCGCCGTGGACTTATATAGTATAAAAAAGGCAGAGCTAACAGTTTCACAATTCGATAAGCACCCACAAGACTGCCTACGTAACGGTCAGCGAAACATCAGTTTCAACAATAACAAGCTAGTTCCTTAATTCAATGCCCACTCCAGACAACATATCTGGCCGTAATGTCTGATTGTGGTTAGCTGTTTTGTCTACAATTTATGACAGTTGTTTGTGGTTCGATTAGCTAAAAGCTGTCTCCTGCTTTTCTGCTTCTACAAAGTTAAGTAATAATTAGCAAAGCAAAGAACATTTCTCCAACAATCCCTCCTTTTATCAGACCATGAGAACACAATATCATCGTATGTGGAGGGGAGAGGTATTTAAAGTAGTCATTGCAGCATAATATCTTTCCTACCATCACGCTGTACCAGCCGCAAGGCCAAGCTAGCAATACATGATTGATTAATCTCAGCTTAAATGTTCCCATAATCTCTGTTCTTAAAATTGTAAAATTCTGTTCTCACAGTCCCCTCTCTACTCTTCTGCAACCCTTTTCAGAATCCTTCCCTTGATCCCATCTTGGTGCCTTTAATGGTCTCTATTGTCTAGAAACAGCCTTCAACACCCAGAGGGGTCGCACTCAATACGTCGCCTGCTTATATCACAAGGGGGCAGCGGAAACTCATAAAGTATGTAAAGGCATAAGTTTTGCAGGGGCTTCAATCACTTGTTTACAACATAAAAGGTGGTACACTTGTACATTTACCATCTCATTTAAACACCATTGTTACCTAATCGATTGCAGAAACATAATACAATTTCATTAAGTACATTGATCATTCATTTGATCACTTTAAGTATATATGAAAAGGTTATCCAATTACCCTTTTATGGCATAACTAATTGTCCCTCCTTTTACGGAGCAAGTTCGATCACTAATTGCTTTTCGGGTAGCTGTCCAACCTGTGCTCATACAACCTCTTGCATTGCCTAATTAATTTCTTAAGTTGCCAAATTAAGAATGTCACATCTAACACCATGATAGACACAACCACTACCAGGACAAGGGAGATAATTCTAAACCAGGGGTGTATCTGCACATCTGACCCCCAGTTCCATAAGTCCTCCTGCCAGGTAGAATCATTTATCTTGTCAATCTCATCTTGTAGCATCTTCGACTGTTGTTCCAGCTTGCAATGGCTTCCAGCTGCTGCCTCTCTTTACCCAAGCGTGTGAGCAATGGCTGAATAGTATATTCATAGTCCCGGAGGTAATTTGTCAAATCCTCCTTAATACTTTCTGTCACAGTTATTGTTTCTGTCTTTTGTTCATGTATCTGTACCAACTCCATTTTCCCTACTCGTGTTGGTATTTGTGGGTTGAACCAAAATGTACTGTTGCTCACCGGACAAGTCCGTTTATGTCCATACTGGTACTCCTTCGCTGTGGTGGTTAAGCGATATCTCCCCTTTCCCATATAGGCCACATGGGTTAGTCCTGGCAATGCTTTCCTAGTTTCCATGGTGCAATTTACAGTGGCATTAAATCCACATTTTGATTCTGCCGTTTTATACATAGGATGAGGACATATGATCACCTGGTTTTCCAGACTACACTCAGACAATGGACAATGTTGTTCCAATTACCTCTTTTCCAATTTCCACAACATATGGTAAAATATCATTGTCTTTTAATAATCTTTTCCCCTTATCACTCCTATATTTTCTACTTCATGTAATTGTATCCCTAACTTATCTCTCAGAATTACAGGTATTCCCAACACGACTCCAATACTCATAGATCCTGTATTTACACATTCCTGACCTTTCCATACCTTAAGTTTTCCAAGTTGGCACCTGATAATTTTATCATTTGTGTGACTAGCTAAGTACTCCAACTGGGTGTAATTGATCCAAACTGGTACCTGTCCGGCATCAATTTGCCTCCAATTTTCCTTCGTTTGTTCTAATCATCCACGGACCATATGTACTACAAACACTTTCATTATTTGAAATGTCGTGGACCTCCTTTACCTTTTCTATGATATCATTAATAGTATGAGCATGACCTTCCCGTACTCTCACCAGTCCTGTCACTTTTTTTTTGACAGATCCTGTCCTACTTTAGCTACACCACTTCTGTGCCTTTTGTTCCTTTTTTTAAAAAAAATATCCTTTTTACTAGCTGACTGCGAGTTCTAACCTTCTGGTCCCCATTTTCCAAATCTATAGTATTGACAATTGAAGTTCCTGTGTTAAGGACTGTGGCTGCGTCATTCACTAAACTGCGTTTATGGCTCTTTCCCTTTATTATTTTCTCATTACCAAATTCCTGTCTCAACAATTGTTACAGTAATACCTTGTACAACTCTCGGGTCTTCTCAGGGCACCAGTCAGGTAGCTGGATATCTGAGAAAATCAATATTACCGGTACCAACTCAAGCTTTATATTATCATATACAATTTTATTAGGTTTTATTATCACATGTCTATTTTCTAGTCCTGTAGTCAAGACCGGGCAAGGGAGACCAGTCACTTGTGGCTGCTGGGTCGTAACCTTACGACCTCGGTAATTCGGATGTGGGGTTAACTGTGGGGGTTGGTGCTTCTTGTCTGTTTAATCTCACAACCTGAAATAGGAACTGTCCTTTTTTTTAAATCTTACAGCTTTAATCTCTTGCGCTAGGGGAGTTCGAGGATTGTCTGCAATCAATTTTGCTCTGTCTCATGCTTTCCCTGTGTTATCATTATTCCCAAATAAGAAACCTTTTCCTTCATTATCGGTGCCATTTTCAGCTTAACTTTCACTCTAACCTTCTGAAGGAAGGTGAAATATCGATGGATTATTATAAAATCCCTGGGAGAGACACGTCCAGATGTACTGTTGTCCCTTGAACGTAAATGCAAATTTATTTTGACACTCTTGTGCCAACTGTATGGACCAGAACCCATTGCTAATGTCCAACACAGTAAACCACTGATTTGTTATTTTCTAAAACCTTGATTGCCCTCTTAAATATCAGATAGATTTCCTTTTTAGTGCTTTAAAATAACCACTCATATCAGTTAAATTTTGTTTATTGATTCCAATTTCTTATGCCCAGACTTGGTTGTACTTTTTGTACGTTAAGGACAGAAATGCTTGCAACTATCTTTCCTTTTCAAGCATTTTGTCTCATTGATAAAGATGCTATGATATTTGATGTCTGCAATTAAGTTTTAAATTCTCAAAGCTGCTGGATCTCTTGTTGTGGCATCAGTTCTCATGTGGCCTTGGAACCTGCCGTCACCTGCTTAAAAAGAATCCATTGTGGATCTGCCCCTGAGCCCAATTGGTTAATTTGTCCAATTCTATCTGTCTATTAGAAATGTAAAATTTGGCAATGTCCAATATGTATAAATTTGACTCTCAGCAATGCAAAAAGCTGCAGCGGGTTAAGTTCTTTGTTTGTCTCCAAGGGGGCGGAGCAAAACATTCTCAGCTACGTCACTTAATGAAACTTTTTTTTCTGATCGAAAATAACTATCCATTTAAAATTTTTTTCAATCCTTTTGGTATCCTTAGGGTTTAAAAACAACAAAATCATGTGTAACATTTTCAACTTCAAAGGAAAGCATCTCCATCAGGAAAGACAGCATTTTAGATTAAACTCCAATTGTTTCCAAATTTTTTAGTATCTTTTGTAAGAGGTTCCTAATCCAAGGAATTTTACAACAAAGATGATTCCAATTCCAATTCACTGCAATAATATTTAAAAATCAAAACTGCCGATGTTATATGAGTGAGTCCTCTGTCCAGAACTTAAGACTCCTCCAAAACTCGACATGCTAAACTGGAAAGTTCATTGTGGTTGCAAATGAGATTTCCAGTTCTTTAGCTTAAACAGGTCAATTAACCTGAACAGTGTTAATTCAATTCAGACTTATTAACTTATAATACTTATTAACGACACACAGAACAGAATAGCACGTGCTTATTTTAAAAGATAGGTAAATTACATCATTTTCTTGCTCTTTCTTCAGGCGCCTTTTCAAATGACTGTAATAAAACCAAAAACTAAAGAAAAAGTTATTTAACATTCTTACAACAAAAGACTTAACACTAGGTCCTTACACAAACGTTAATCTTTTTAAACAGACAGAATCTTTCCTATATCTCCTTTTCTATCCTTTCTTTCCCTTAAAACAAGATAAGTCAGTAAAACATGTCTTCAAATTTAGACTGTAAAATAAAACAATAGCAGAGTTCCCAATTAAAACAATGTTCCAAACCCCAAATTAGATTTCTGCCAGACATCTTCAGACCTTCAAGGCTGAAGCTTATCCCTCAGAAAATTGTTCATTGCCTTTTCACAGTTGCAAAACCAACTAAAAATAAAACTTTAACTTAAAATATAATTCAATTTTATATCCCACTCCTGGGTGCACAATCTTAAATCGAAATGAACACACTCAACAATCACTTTGCACACTCATTCAATTCCAAACAACTTAATAGACTCATGCTTTTAACATTAAAGCCAGACAACAAAGAGTTGACAACAGTCAGTTCTTCCCAGATATTCAATTCATTCGCGGAAGCTTCCGACATTCTCACAGTCGAATCAAAGACACAGTTACTTGTTTTTACTCTAAAACATTCCTATCTTTAAAACACATATTTACCGTGGCGCTTCTGCGTCTCCTTCGAGGGGGCAAACGGACGTGGGTTGCCTTTCTCCAGAGGACATGGCTTACTTGTCCCCGGGGGCAACCCTTCCTTCTTGGAAGCCGTTGAGTCTACTCTTACTTCTACTTTCTCAAAACCTTCTAAATTTACGAGTTCTTTTCTATGAATCAAGTAGCATTAAAACACAGGAAAACAAACAAGACACAACAAAACGAATAGACACAAGGATACGAACAGGCGCAGTTAATGTTAAATTCTCAAGGTCAGCTAACCGGCACACCCCTGTCTCTCAGGCCAACGCTCTTTCGTTCTCCCTCCATCCCACAGCCTCTCTCTCGAGGGCCAGATTCCGGCTCGTGTGCTCAGGAGCAACGATCACGTGACTGTCGGGTCAATTTGATAGTTTAGTTACAGCCCCAGTCGTTCACCGTCCCAGACGGTTGTCCTAACTCCTTTTGTCCCACAGCCTCTTTAATCCACCCGGTGGAGGAACAGCTCGTGCAAACTCAAATTAGGATCACCAAATTCCCGGAATTTGGTACTACTACTACACCGAATTCGCCACATTTTACTGGATTTTCTACTTATCTCCTTTTCAACTTCCCTTCGCGGAATTTTAGATCTTTTCTGATCAGGTTTCAGCCAATTCTTCCTTGACCCCTTTAGTCCGCCTCTCCCAGTTATCTGACCTTCACGTGGGGCCCAGTCGCCCTCTTAATTCCGGCTCAGGCTGGGTGATTGAGACACTAGGGTCGCAGAAAAGTTGACTTACCCCTGATCCTGTCGATTAGTTTTTTTCAGTAGGTTCTTTTGGATCCCGTGAACTCAGGGATCCTGCCGAATACGCCAAACTGTTGGAGAAAATCCAGATTGTGCCCAATTGTTGAACAAATTCTCCGGACTCAGACCTTGAGAATCAAACACTTTATTGCATGATATCATGGGGGATAACACCTTACCTAAATGCGGTTCAGTGCTACTCCCAAAGAGCTACAGATCGCCGTGGACTTATATAGTATAAAAAAGGCAGAGCGAACAGTTTCACAATTAGATAAGCACCCACAAGACTGCCTACGTAACGGTGCACCATGCCGGGTCCGAGGTCAGCAAAACATCAGTTTCAACAATAACAAGCTAGTTCCTTAATTCAATGCCCACTCCAGACACTATAACTGGCCGTAATGTCTGATTGTGGTTAGCTGCTCTGTCTACAATGTATGACCGTTGGTTGTGGTTAGATTAGCTACAAGCTGTGTCCTGTTTTTCTGCTTCTACAAAGTTAAGTAATAATTAGCAAAGCTAAGAAAATTTCTCCAACACTATGCCTCTCAGAATTTTATATAACTCCATCATGTCCCCCTCGCTCCAGGGAAAATAGACCAAGCCTATCCAACCTCTCGTTAGAACCGAAGCCGTCCAAACCAGGCAACATCCTTGTGAATCCTTCCTGCACCCTCTCCAGCTTAATCACATCTTTCCTGTACTGTGGCGACCAGAACTGCACACAGTACTCCAAATGCGGACGAACCATCATTATGTACAACTGTAACATGACGTCCCAACACTTGTACTCAATACCTCGGTCGATGAAGGCAAGCATGAAATACGCCTTCTTCACCACCCTGTCTACCTGCGTTGCCACTTTCAGAGAACTATGTAATTACACCCCAAGGTCTCTCTGCTCAACAACGCACCCAGGGCCCTGCCATTCACTGTATATTTCCTGCCCTTGTTTCACTTCCCAAAATGCATCACTTCGCACTTGTCTGCGTTAACTTCCATTTGCCAATCCCTTGCACACTTTCCCTGTTGACCTATATCCTGTTGTAACCTTGGACAGCCTTCTTCACTGTCCACTATACCACCAATTTTGTTATCATCTGCAAACTTACTAATCGTGCCCCCTACATTAACATCCAAGTCATTAATATCTATGACAAACAACAGAGGGCCCAGCACCGATCCCTGCGGCAAACCACTGTTCAAAAACCTGCAATCTGAAACACAACCCTCCACTACCACCCACTGCCTCCTATCACCAAGCCAATTTTGTATCCAATTGGCTAGCTCACCGTGGATCCCATGTGTTCGAACCTTCTGGACCAGCCTTCCATGCGGGACCTTGTCAAAGGCCTTGCTAAAGTCCATGTGGACAACGTCCATTGCCCTGCCCTCGTCAATACTCTTGGTCACTTCCTCGAAAAACGCAATCAAATTCGGGAGACATGATTTCCCATGCACAAAGCCATGCTGACTATCCCTATTCAGATAATGCCTTTCCAAATGCATATAAATCCTGTCTCTCAGCATCCCTTCCAGTATCTTTCCCACCACTGATGTAAGGCTCACAGGCCTTTAGTTCCATAGCTTATGCCTGCTGCCTTCTTAAATAAAGGCACAACATTTGCTATCCTCCAGTCTTCTGGTACCTCACCCATGGCTAACAATGATACAAAAATCTCTGCCAGGGCTCCAGCAATCTCCTCCCTTGCTTCCCATAGCATCCTAGGATACACCTGGTCAGGCCCAGAGGATTTATCCACCTTAATGCGCTTCACAATCTGCAACACCCTCGTCTTTTGTCATGTTGACATGCTCCAGGATACCGGTGTTCCCTCCCTTGAACTCACGAGCTTCCATGACTTTCTCCACGGTAAATTCAGACGCGAAGTATTCATTTATGATTTGTCCCATTTCCCGTGGCTCCACACATACATTGCCACACTGATCCTTAACGGGACCTAATCTCTCCCTAGCTACCCTTTTACTCTTAATATACCGATAGAATCTTTTAGGATTCACCTTTATCTTATCTGCCAGGGAAATCTCATAGCCCCTTCTTTTCCTTCTTAAGTGTCGTCCTTCATTCACTATACTCCTCTAGGGACTCGCTTGAGCCCAGCTGCCTATACCTGACATATGCCTCCTTCTTTGTCCTGAGCTGACCCTCAATATCCCTCGTCAACCAAGGTTCCCTCAACTTGCCAGCCTTGCTCTTCCATCTAACAGGAACATGCCGGCCCTGAACTCTTCCTATCTCACTTTTAAAAGCCTCGCACTTGCCAGACATCCCTTTACCTGTACGCAGCCTCTCCCATTCAACTTTTGAGAGTTCCTGTCTGATGCCACCGAAATTAGCCTTCCCCCAATTTAGGACTTCAACCTGAGGACCAGTCCTATCCTTTTCCATAACTATCTTGAAGCTAATAGAGTTATGGTCACTGGTCCCAAAGTGCTCCTCCACTGACACATCAACCACCTGCCCATCCTCATTTCCTAAGAGGAGGTCGAGTGTAGCCCCTTCTCTGGTAGGGAAATCCACACACTGCTTCAGAAAACTATCCTGGACACACCTACCAAGTTCTTCCCCATCTGTTCCTTTAGCACTAAGGCAGTACCAGTCAATATTAGGAAAGTTTTAACCACCTACTGTTACAACCCTATAATTCCTACAACTATCTGTGATTTCCACACATATATGCTCCTCCACTTCCCCTTATTGGGGGCCCTGTAGTATAATCCCATCAAAGTGATAACCCCGTTCTTATTTATAGGTTCTACCCATATGGCCTCGCTGGACATTCCCCCCGGATATCCTCTCTAAGCACTGTCGTGATGTCCTCCCTAATCAATAGTGCAACTCCCCCTCCTCTCCTACATCCACCTCTGTCACGCCGGAAGGATCAGTACACCGGAACATTGAGGTGCCAGTCCTGCCCAACCTTCAACCACGTTTCTGTAATGGCTGTAATATCACACTCCCGTGTCCGATCTATGCTCTGAGCTCATATGCCTTATTTGTAAGGCTTCTTGGATTAAGGTAAATGCAGTTTAGCCTACCAGATCTTTCACGCTCCCTGTTCTGTCCCTGTGCGGCCTGCCTACTGGACTTGCTTGTGTTAACCTCAATTATCTCATCATAGAGACTACTTCTTTAGGTCAGACCCCCTTGCAAGACTAGTTTAAACCCTCCCGAGTAGTTCTAGCAAACCTCCCCGCAAGGATGTTGGTCCCCTTCCAGTTCAGATGCAACCCGACTTTCTTGTGCAGGTCACCTCTGCACCAGAAGAGATCTCAATGATCCAAGTAGATGGAGCCCTCCCGCCTACACCAGCTCTTCAGCCACACATTGATTTGCCTTGCCCTCCTATTCTTACCCTCACTGGCACGTGGCACAGGGAGTAATCCTAAGATTACAATCCTGGAAGTCCTGCTTTTTAAGCTTCTGCCTAACTTCCGATATTCACTTTGCAGGACATCATCTCTCTTCTTGCATATTACTTATTTATTTATTTTTGTTCATTCGTGTCGCTGGCAATGCCAGCATTTATTGCCCATCCCTAATTGCCCTTTGAGAGGGTGGTGGTGAGCCACGTTCTTGGACTACTGCAGTCCATGTGGTGTAGTTAAACCCACTGTGCTGGTAGGAAGAGATTTCCAGGATTTGACGCAGTAACAGTGATGGAACGGCGATATAGTTCCAAGTCAGGATGATGTGTGACTTTAGTTGTTGTGTATGACCAATATTTTCAGTGCGCTGTCGATATAATTTTTTAATTCATGTTTTGACATGGATAGATGTAAAGTTTCTCCTACAATCTTGCTGTATCTCCCCGTCTCTCCCTCCCTCTCTCCCCTTGTTCAGACCAAGATCCCTTTTGTTTTGCTAATTATTCTCTCCATTTGTCCTGCCGACTTCAAAGATCACTGCTCGTAAACCTCCAGTTCCCTCGAAACCTGCACACTCTTGAGAACTGTGCCTTAATATAATCAAACAAAGTCAACATGGTTTCACTGAAGGTAAAGTGCGTCTTTTCAGGATGTAACTAGTAGGCTAGATAAAGAGGATCCAGTAGATGTTTTATACTTGGATATCGAAAATGCTCCACACAAAGGGTTAAACTGAAAGATAAGGCTCATGGAGTCGGAGGTAATATATTAACATGGGTGGAGAATTGGTTAATGGGCATGAAGCAAAGAGTAGGGGTAAACAGGGCATTTTCAAGTTGGCAGACTGTGACCTTTGGGGTTCCTCAAGGATCAGTGCTGGTGCCTCAGATATTTGTTCTGAACATATTTGTTCTGAACCCTCACTAACTCTCACAGCCTCTTTCAGACCCTTGGCCTCTCTTTGTCACTCTCCCTCTGTCCACTTCTCTCTCTGAACCTCTGTCTAAATCCTCACGTAGAACCTCAGTAACAAAACACAATCATAACATTCACCATCCAGACGATTGATATTAGTTTACGAACATCAGACAACCATTTTAGGTTTTGTTCTCGGTGGCCATATTATGTTACCACAGCACTGGGACAGTTATTTCAGAGACTGACTGATCACTAATGTAAGGTTAATGCTTAAAACGTGACAGAGCCAAAGACATGGAGACACTGAGATGCATAGTACCGGACAGGAGTGAATCATTCCTTTGTACTCATTGTGTACTGTATGTGTACAGCAGCTGACACTGTATTAAATTCATTCACGGGATCTGGGCATCAGTGATAAGACCAGCCTCTGCTGCCGAATTTCCCTCAGAAGTTGATGATCATCTACCCTCCTTGTTACCCCCAAGAAAAAAATCAATCAAGTTAATCTGACACAATTTCTAAATGGTGATTAATATTGTTTACCAGAATTTTTCCCAATAATTAGCCCCCCCACTAATGTTAGGCTGCGTGGCCTGTAATTACCCAGTCTATCCCAGTCTCCCTTTTTAATCAACAGTACAACATTAGCAGTCCTCCAGTCCTCTTGCATGTAACGAGAGATGATTGGAAAATGATGGTCAGAGCCTCCCCTCTTTCCCCCCTTGTACCTCATAACAGCCTGAGCCTGGTGAATTATCAGCTATCAAAGATACTAAACCCGTTAATATTTCCTCTCTCACTGGTTATCCCATACAATATTTCAAGCCCCTCCTTCTTGAATACAATGTCTGCATTGTCCATTTTTTTGTGAAGACTGCTGGAAAATATCCACTTGGAACCATGCCCACATCTTACGCCTCCACAGGTAGGAATAATGAAAAGAGGCGGTATAAACTAGAGGTTTCAATTCTAATGGGGTGCAGGAAGAGAGATCTCGGGGGTATATGTACAAACTTCATTGAAGGTGGCAGGGCCGGTTGACAAAGTGGTTAAAAAGCCACACAGGATGCTGGGCTTTATAAACAGATGGAGACGTGGAGTACAAAATCAAGCACATTATGGTTGCCTCTGCAAAGCAGTGGTTCGGCCTTAGCTGGAGTACTGTGTCCATTTCTGGGCACCACACATTGGGAAGGATGTGAAGGCTGTGGAGAAGGTACAGAAAAGATAGACGAGATTATTCCAGACAAAATGAACAGCCTGACTTTTGTCCACAGTATATTCCATCAGCCACATTCTTGCCCACTCAACGAACATGCCCATACTCCATACACTCTCTGTGTTCGACACACAGCTTATTGTCTCACGTGAATTTGTTTTATCAGCTGGCTGGAAACATTCCACTCCATCCTTTCATCCCCCAATCATTTACCCCCACGATTAGCGACCTCACTTTGAAATGTTAAGACTAAAAATCTGTTTCAGTTATAACTGCACTAGATCCAGCCTCTGTTCATAAAACACTAGACCCTTCCTCCATTATTACTGCACTAGACAACATCTCGGTTTGTTAAACTAGGTCAGGTCTCTGCTTATGCTGCGTTTCACCTGATCTCACTTTGTGCTGCACACGACCATTTCTCTATTTCTAATACAATAGGCGCTGTCTTGACTCGATATCTAACCGCATGCTGCCCATGCCCTAGGAATGTTTGATGGGACAGAACAGAGGGAAACTTGTTTCTTTGGCCTCCTTGTCTCGAGAGACAATGGGTTAGCGTCTTCAGGTGGTCAGTGGTTTGTGGCGCAGCGCCTGTCGAGCGATAAAGGCTAATTCTAGAGTGACAGACTCTTCCACATGCGCTGCAGATAAAATTGGTTGTCGGGGCTGTTACACAGAGGGCTCCCTCCTTGAACGTCTGTCTTTTTTCCTGCCAACTGCTAAGTCTCTTTGACTCGCCACTCTTTAGCCCAGCCTTTATGGCTGTCTGCCAGCTCTGGCGATCACTGGAAACTGACTACAATGTTTGTCGTCAATGTCACAGGACTTCATTTCGCGTTTGCAGACGTGGAGACTTGGACAGCCAGTGGATCTGATACCAGTGACGAGCTCGCTGTACAATGTGTCCTTGGGGATCCTGCTATCTTCCATGCAGTTCACATGGCCAAGCCATCTCAAGCGCCGCTAGCTCAGTAGGGTGTATATGCTGGGGATGTTGGCTGCCTCGAGGACTTCTGTGCTGAAGCTAAGGTCCTGCCATCTGATGTCAAGGATTCTCTGGAGGCAGCGAAGATGGAATGAGTTGAGATGTCGCTCTTGGCTGACATAAGTTGTCCAGGTCTCTCTGTCGTAGAGCAAGGTACTGAGGACACAGGATCGAAACACTCAGACACTTGTGTTCCGTGTCAGTGCGCCATTTTCCCACACCATCTTGGCCTGGCTGGACATAGTAGCAAACGCCTTTCCCATGCGCTTGTTGATTTCTGCATAAAGCGACAGGTTACTGGTGATAGTTGAGCCTAGGTAGGTGAACTCTTGAACCACTTCCAGAGCGTGGTCGCCGATGGAGGGAGCATTTCCGACGTCCTTTCCCATGAATTTCGTTTTCTTGAGGGTGATAGTTAGGCCAAATTCTTTGCAGGCAGCCGCAATCCTGTTGATGAGTCTCTGCAGACACTCTTCTGTGTGGGATGTTAATGCAGCATCGTCAGCAAAGAGCAGTTCCCTGATGAGGACTTTCTGTACTTTGTTCTTCGCTCGAAGACGGGCAAGGTTGAACAACCTGCCACCTGATCTTGTGTGGAGGAAATTCCTTCTTCTGAAGACTTGAACGCATGTGAAAGCAGCAGTGAGAAGAAGATCCCAAAAAGCGTAGGTGCGAGAACGCAGCCCTGTTTCACGCCACTCAGGATAGGAAAGTGGTCTGATGAGGCAACGCTATGCTGAATTAAGCCTTTTATATTGTCATGGAATGAGGTGATGATGCTTAATAGCTTTGGTGGACATCCGATCCTTGCTAGTAGTCCGAAGAGACCACATCTGCTGACGAGGTCAAAGGTTTTGGTGAGATTAATGAAAGCAATGTACACGGGCCTCTGTTGTTTCTGTCATTGCTCCTGTAGCTGTTACAGGGAGAACAGCATATCAACGGTGGATCTCTCTGCTCGAAAGCCACACCGTGCCTCAGGGTAGACACGCTAAGCCAGCTTCTGGAGTCTGTTTAGAACGACTCGAGTGATGACTTTCCCCAGCAAGCTGAGCAGGGAGAATCCACGGTAGTTGTTGCAGTCACTGCGGTCACCCTTATTCTTATAAAGGATGATGATACTGGTATCGCGCATGTCCTGTGGTACTGCTCCCTCATCCCAGCACAGGCAAAGCAGTTCATGGAGTGCTGACAGTAGAGCAGTCTTGGCACACTTGATTATTTCAGGGCTAATTCCCTCCTTTTCAGGGGCTTTTCCACTGGCTAGAGAATCAATGGCATAACTGAGTTTCGATTTTGTTGTCTGTTCGTCTAGCTCATCCATGAATGGCAGAGACTGGGCTGCATTGAGGGTGGTACCAGTGGCAACATTTTCCCTGGAGCACAGTTCTCGGTATTGTTCCACCCAGCGGTCCATTTGCTTGCGTTTGTTAGTGATTGTTTCCCCTGATTTAGACTTGAGTGGGGCGATCTTCTTGATGGTTGACCCAAAAGCTCTCTTAATGCCGTCATACAGTCCTCTGATGTTTCCGGTGAGGGAGACCAACTGAATACGACTGCATAAGTGTTCCAGTAGTCATTTGCGCATCGCCTGGCTATTCTTTGTGCAGCACCTCTGACTACTTTAAGTGCTACAGATGTTAACTCGCTGGGGACATTCTTGTAGATCAGCAGTGCAGTGCGCTTAGCGGCTATGACAAGTTCCAGCTCTTCAAAGTGAGATTGAAACCAGTCTACATTCTGTTTCTTACGTTTGCTATAGGCGGTCATTGCTGAGTCATAGATGGCGTCTCTGATGTGGGCCTACTTCGTCTCTGCATCCTTGCAGGAGTCTTTATTTTTAGAACATTACAGCGCAGTACAGGCCCATCGGCCCTCGATGTTGCGCCAACCTATGAAACCATCTGCCCTACACTATTCCATTTTCATCCATATGTCTATCCAATGATCACTTAAATGGCCATAAAGTTGGCGAATCTACTACTGCTGCAGGCAGGGCGTTCCACGCCCTTACTACTCTCTGAGTAAAGAAACTACCTCTCACATCTGTCCTATATCTATCACCCCTCAACTTGAAGCGATGTCCCCTCGTGTTTGCCATCATCATCCGAGGAAAAAGACGCTCACTATCCACCCTATCTAACCCTCTGATTATCTTATTTGTCTCTATTAAGTCACCTCTCCTCCTCCTTCTCTCCAACGAAAACAACCTCAAGTCACTCAGCCTTTCCTCGTAAGAACTTCCCTCCATACCAGGCAACATTCTAGTAAATCTCCTCTGCACTCCTCTGTTTTGAAGGGCTTTTTCAAGTGAATTTAGAAATTTGTGTAACAGCTGTCGATAAGAAATTATGTTAGTGCTGATGCATGGGTGGCTTTTCTGCTTGGAGTGATGTAGCTTCTTTGGTTTGAGTCCAACTTTGCTGCACACCAGGGAGTGGTTGGTGTCGCAGTCCGTACTGTGGAAGCTGCGTGTGATTTTGACACTGTTTAGGGAGGCTCGACTTCTGATGATGAGATCCAGCTGGTGCCAACAACGTGATCTTGGGTGCCTCCATGAAACCTGGTGACAGGGTTTAGTATGAAAGAACACATTTGTGATGCAGAGGTGGTGATTGGTAGAAAACCACAGCAGTCTCTGTCCATTTTCATTCATTCTCCTCCCAAGGCAGGAGGGCCATGAGTCATGGTCGGCCCCAACCCTGGCGTTCAAGTCCCCCAACAGGAACAAATGTTCGGTATTAGGAATTCTACTAATGATATTATCGAGTTCCTCGTAAAACTGGTCTTCAGCTGGTCTTTTACTTTGTGCCTAACCCCACACTGAGCTTGCATTGGTAGTGTTTAATGGGACAAAGTAGATAGAGCTTTACTCTGTATTCCTGAAATTTAGAAGGGTGATTTGACCGAAGCTTTCAAGATAATAACGGAAACTGATAGGGTAGAGAAAGAGAAACTATTCCCACTCGCTGCGGATTCTGGGACTTGGGAACATAGTCTAAAAATCTAAACACAGTCTAAAAACCTTTCAGCAGTGAAATGAAGAAACACTTTAACGTATCAGGTGTTGTATCAATTTGGAACTCTCTTACATACACTGCAATTGATGCGGAGCCACATGTTTACATTTACTTTACATTTAATGTGGTTGAATAAATATTATTTAAAACTGACGCACTTTCGAAGCAGGGGAAAGGGGAGATAGGTTGCGAGGGGACATTGACAGTACCTCAGTAACAATTCCAACTTTCTGACCAGTCCTGTGTTGGGGGCTTAGTGTGAGTCTTTTACGGGCACGTGTTGATCAGTGTTTGATATTTTCAAGCTGCAGTGACATTCCGAGAAAGGGCAAAAATTACAGTTCAAAATTAACCAAGATATGACTGAAAGCATTGTTGTCCTGGGAGAGAGACAGGAAGAGAGAGATGAAAAGAGAGGGAAAGGGTGAGGGAGAGATGGTGTGAGAGAGACACAGACAAAGTCATTTACAGATACCGAGAGAGACAGAGAGAGAGGGACAGAGGCAGAAAGAGAAAGGGAGAGTCGGAGACAGTGATAGGGAAAGATTGTGAGAGAGACAGAGTTGGAGGGAGAAACAGAGCCAGAGGGAGAGACAGATACAGAGGGACAACGAGATAGATTGTTTCCAAAATTGTGTGAAACGCTGCATGGGGAGAGAGGGTGTGATGAAACACTGGGGTAACATTGTGGAACCAGTGACACTGATGTACGCGCACATACACACACACTGACGTACACACACACTGGCGCACAGACACACATGCACACACGCTGTCACACAGACAGACGCAGATGCAGAGAGAGAAACACACACACTGACGCACACACACACTGGCGCACAGACAGACGCACACAGACAGAGACACGTTATCATCCACACTGAAGCCAGTAAATATTGTCAAACAGGACCTCAGTAACTACCCCGATTCTCTGCCCATTCCTGTGTTGGGGGATTAGTGTGATTATGTTGCATCAGTGTTTTTGGCATTTTCAAACTGCAGTGACGTTCCCAACAAGGGCAAGAGTTAAAGTTTTACTATTAGCACAGAAATGGCTGAACCATTGTTCTCCAGGAAGAGAGAATGAGGGAGAGAGAGGGAAAGAGAGAGAGGGAGAGACAAAACCCAAAAGGAGAGTGACAGAGAGAGAGAGATTGATCGAGAGAGGGAGAGACACAGACAGTGACTGGAAAAGACAGTGAGGGAAACGAAGACAGACAGAGACAGCGACAGAAGGAGGGAGAGATGGAGTTAGGGGGGAAGAGAGACAAAGGAGATCCTGGGGTTATATTGTGGAACCAGTGACTCTGACAACACAGACACAGAGACAGACACACACACAGACACACACACTTTTCAAGCCACAGTGAAGTTACTAAATGTCACCAAACATAACCTTATCGAACAATCTCTATTGTCTGCCCGCTCCAGTATTTTGGGGTTTAGTTTGTGTGTTTTACAGGTAAGTGTTGTATCAGTGTTTGATATTTTCAAACTGTAGTGATGTCCCAACAAGGGCAAAGGTTACAGGTTCAAAATTAACCAACAAATGGCTGACAGTATCGCTTTTGTAGGAGAGGGGGAGGCAGCGAGAGTTGAAAAGAGAGAGAGAGGCAGAGAGTGGGGGAGTGATGGCATGAGAGAGACACAGACAGAGACATGGACAGAGTTAGAGGGAGAGACAGAGAGTGGGAGAAACAAGGACAGTGATCGGTAAAGGCAATAAGAGAGACAGAGATCGGGGAGAAACAGAGACATACAGGCAGTAACATACATTCCTGATTAACAGCATAGATTTGCTCAGAAAGGGTATTAATGTTTATGGAACCGAGGCAGCTTGATGTGGATAAGGAGCAGATCAGCCATGACCTGAGTGAATGGGATGGGACAGGTTCTGTCCTGGAATGAAGAAGGTCGTGATGGTAATTTTCAACAAATAAAATGGAATTAATTCACAATAGGTTCTTCTTCAAAATGATTGATCCTAGTTCACAGTATTACTTGTGTGAATTTGAGATTGGCAGAGACATTTCTGTCTATCAACCTCGTCGAATAAATGAATAGTGAAAGATTAATTGTCATTATCTTACTGTCCTTGTTCAAAATCACCCTAAGGACGAAAACTAAGGAGAAGTTCTGGCGGTGCAGGGTCCCTTTAAAGGTTGGGACTAACCCTCTCCATGCAGCAATTCCCCCCCCCCCCATCACCCCCGCCCCCTGCAGCCTGGGATCACAGCGCTGGGTCAGCTTAATAAACTGCACGGACACTGGAGATGACCCATGACCTCCTGTCCCCAAAGTCAAGCAAAGGAAAACAAAAACTCTACTGGTCCCTGTGGAATCAAGGGGACAATAAATTGAAGCCTGATTGTGAAATAAGAAAAGGAGAAAAGAGAGATTTTGATAGTGGTAAAAGAACATTATTTACACAGAGGGAAGTGTTTGTGCCTATCTGTCTAAGTTGATCATTGTGAATATGTGTTTCCCTGTGTGGGTTCCTCTCTCTCTCTCTTTGTGAGTGGGAATGGATGTGCCTATGTATAGATGTCCAAGTGTGGGCGTTTGTGTTTCTATGAGCATGTTAGCCTGCCCGTGGTTACTTGGCTCTGTTTGTACCTGTGTGTGAGTTTGTGTCTCTCTCTGTTTGTGTTTCTAATGCTGGATGTGAGCGTGGTAGAGGACACAGAAGGAGGCTCTCTTATCCCGCTACAACGATTTTTCATTTTAAACAACTCTGGTAAAAACACACAAATATCCTCAACAACATATCAACCAGTTGTATCTTAATATTTGTCAGGACAAAAGTGCCCGGCTTAGAAACACTGCCTATGTTGTGTTTATTTGGGCCGATGATACAAAGTTAGGTGGGACAGTAAGCTGTGAGGAGGACAGAAAGAAACTGCAAAGGAAGATGGACTGGTTAAGTGAGTGGGCAACAAAGTAGCATGTAGCATATAATGCGGACAAATGGCAGGAAGAATACAACACAGATCATTTTTATAAATGGCGTGAAAGGATGAATGTTGGTGTTCAGAGGGATTTGGATGTCCTTGTACACAAATCACAGGAAGTTAACATGCAGGTACAACCATAAATTAAGAAGGTAAAGGGAGTGATGTCCGTTATTGCAAGGGGTTTAGAGTGCAAGAGATGGGAAGTCTTGCTGCAATTGTACAGGGCTTTGGTGAGCCCACACCTGCAGTACTGTGTACAGTCCTGGTCTCAGTACTGAAGGAAGGATATACTTGTCTTAGAGGCAATGCAACAAAGGTTCACCAGAAAATGCAGAGCAGGCTTAAGGGGCCGTATGGCCTCGTCCTATTCCTATGGGGTTTTGAAAGAGGGAGAGGGCAGCGCCCGATTTGGGAGAGGCAGTGAGTAATTGTGGAGAGTTAGTGAGTGAATGGAGAGAGGCAGCGAGTGACTGGAGAGAAGCAGCGAGTGACTGGGGAGAGGCAGTGAGTAATTGGGGACAGTTAGTGAGTGAATGGCGAGAGGCAGCGAGTGACTGGAGAGAGGCAGTGAGTAATTGGGAAGAGGCAGTGAGTGATTGGGGAGAGGCAGCGAGTGATTGGGGATAGGAGTGAGTGATTGTGAAGAGGCAGTGAGTGACTGGGGATCGGCAGCGAGTGATTGGGGATAGGAGTGAGTGATTGGGAAGAGGCAGTGAGTGATTGGGGATAGGCGTGGATGCTTGGGAAGAGGCAATGAGTGATTAGGGATAAGAGTGAGTGCTTGGGAAGAGACAGTGAGTCATAGAGTCATAGAGGCATAGAGTGAAACAGCACAGAAACAGGCCCTTCGGTCCATCGTGTCCGCGCCGACCATCAAGCACCTAACTATTTTAATCCCATTTTGCAGCAATTGGCCCGTAGTCTTGTATGTTAAGGCGTTTCAGGTGCTCATTTAAATACTTTGCAAATGTTGTGAGGGTTCCTGCCTCAACACCACTTCAGGCAGTGCGTTCCAGATTCCAATCACTCTCTGAGTGAAAAAATATTTCCTCAAATCTCCTCTAAACCTCCTGCCCCTTATCTTAAATCAATGCCCCCTTGTTATTGACCCCTCCAATAAGGGAAAATGTTTCTTCCTATCTAACCTAGCAAGGTCCCTCATAATTTTGCATAACTCAGCCTTCTCTGCTTGAAGGAAAACAACCCCAGCCTTTTCAGTCTCTCAGGGTGCTGGGCCCTCTGTTGTTTGTCATATATATTAATGACTTGGAAGTGAATGTAGGGGGCATGATTAGTAAGTTTTCAGATGACACCAAAATTGGTGGTATAGTGGACAGTGAAGAAGGTTGTCTAAGGTTAGAACAGGATATAGATCAACTGGGAAAGTGGGCAAGGAATTGGAAAATGGAAGTTAACGCTGACAAGTGCGAAGTGATGCATTTTGGGAATTTAAACCAGGGCTGGCCATATACAGTGAATGGCAGGGCCCTGAGGAGTGTTGTTGAGCAAAGTGACCTTGGGGTGCAAGTACATAGTTCCCTGAGAGTGGCAACACACGTAGACAGGGTGGTGAAGAAGGCGTATGTCATGTTTGCCTTCATCGGCCGAGGCGATGAGTACAAGAGTTGGGAGGTCATGTTACAGTTATACACAATGTTGGTTAGGCCGCATTTGGAGTACTGTGTGCAGTTCTGATTGCCGCACTACAGGAAAAATGTGATTAAGCTAGAGAGGGTGCATAAAAGATTCACAAGGAGGTTGCCAGATTTGGAGGGCTTGAGTTATAAAGAGAGATTGGACAGGCTGGATCTGTTTGCCCTGGAGCAAAGGAGGCTGAGATACAGGTATACAAAAGTATGAGAGGCATAGATAAGGTAGATAGACAGAGTCTGCTTCGCATGGTAGGGGTGACGAAAACAAGAGGGCATCGATTTAGGTTGAGTGGGAGGAGATTTAAATGGGATCAAAGGGATAAATGTTTCACACAAAGAATCATGAGTATCTGGAATGAGCTGCCAGAAGAGGTGGTGTAGGCAGGAACAGTAGCAACATTTAAGAGGCATCTGAACAGGTACTTGAATGAGCAAGGCATCGAGGGACATGGAATTAATGCACGCAGGTGGGATGAGTATAGATAGGCATTATGGTCGGCACCGACACGGTGGGCCGAGGGCCTGTTTCTATGCTGTCCGACTCGAATACTCTATGACTCTCTTCATAGCTGAAATGCTCCTGGCCAGGCAACATCCTGATGACTCTCCTCTGCACCCTCTCCAGTGCAACCACATCCTTCTTCCAGTGTTGCACCCAGTACTCCAGCTGTGGCCTAACTAGCGTTTCATACAGCTCCATCATTTTTTTTTTTTAGAAATACAGCACTGAAACAGGCCCTTCGGCCCACCGAGTCTGTGCCGACCATCAACCACCCATTTATACTAATCCTACACCAATTCCATATTCCTACCACATCCCCACCTGTCCCTATATTTCCCTACCACCTACCTATACGAGGGGCAATTTATAATGGCCAATTTACCTATCAACCTGCAAGTCTTTAGCATGTGGGAGGAAACCGGAGCACCCGGAGGAAACCCACGCAGACACAGGGAGAACTTGCAAACTCCACACAGGCAGTACCCAGAATTGAACCCGGGTCGCTGGAGCTGTGAGGCTGCGGTGCTAACCACTGCGCCACTGTGCCGCCCTAAACATAACGTCATAACGTCACTGCACTTATATTCAATGCCTCCGTTGATAAAAGTAAGTATCCCATGTTCCTTCCTAACCACCTGTGATTGGGGATAGGAGTGGGTGATTGGGAAGAGGCAGTGAGTGATTGGGACGAATCACAGAGTGATTGGAGAGAAGCATTGAGTGAGTGGGAAGCGGCAGTGAATGATTGGGGGGAGGCAGCGAGTGATTCGAGAGAGGCAGCGAGTGATTGGGAAGAGGCAGCGAGTGATTGGGGAGAGGCAGCCAGTGATTGGGGAGAGGAAGCGAGTGATTGGGAAGAGGCAGCGAGTGATTGGGGAGAGGAAGCGAGTGATTGGGGAGAGGCAGCGAGTGATTGGGAAGAGGCAGCGAGTGATTGGGAAGAGGCAGCGAGTGATTGGGGAGAGGCAGCGAGTGATTGGGGAGAGGAAGCGAGTGATTGGGGAGAGGCAGCGAGTGATTGGGAAGAGGCAGTGAGTAATTGGGAAGAGGCAGCGAGTGATTGGGGAGAGGAAGCGAGTGATTGGGGAGAGGCAGTGAGTGATTGGGGAGAGGAAGCGAGTGATTGGGGAGAGGCAGCGAGTGATTGGGAAGAGGCAGCGAGTGATTGGGAAGAGGCAGCGAGTGATTGGGAAGAGGCAGTGAGTGATTGGGGAGAGGCAGCGAGTGATTGGGGAGAGGCAGTGAGTGATTGGGGAGAGGCAGTGAGTGATTGGGGAGACTCAGCGAGTGACTGGAGAGATGCAGCGAGTGAAAGCAAGACCTCGAGGCCATGCAATCATGCGTTTCTGTGGAATGTTGGTATAAGGGGAAACAAAGAAATAAAAGACTACAGTTTGGAGCGTTCTGGTTTGCGTATTGATAAGGCTGAGGAAGTGTGCTGATCGGAATGTGGAATCAATCATCCATTGTTTTAATTAAAGTGTCTGTTCAATCATGTCAATCATCCATTGGTTGAACACACTGTATGTACAGAACAGTATAAATGTCTGTGGTCCTGCATGTAAAGTTAGAGTATTACCTGAATGCCCGAGGTGATGTCTATCCCTGCGTACGCTTGAATAAATTGATTGAACTGAGTCTCCTCGTGTGGGGTGTGAGTTGTCCCACTGGAGGGCCAATCAGTTAGATGAAGATGAGGAGAAATTACTACACTCAAAGTGTTGTGAATCTTTGGAATTCTCTACCCCAGAAGGTAGTGGCTGCTCCCTCATTGAATACATTCAAGGCTGGTTTAGATAGAGTTTTGCTCTCACAGGGAATTAAGGGATATGGGGAACGGGCAGGAAAGTGGAATTGAAGCGCAAGATCAACCATGATCGTAGTGAATGGCAGAGCAGACTCGATAGATCAAATGGTCTACTTCTACTCCTTTGCCTTGAGTTCTTGTGCTCTTGTATATACTACCATATGTTGATAGATACAATATTAATGGCATATTACATACAAGAGCAAGACTCTTCAAAATTGACGGACAGACTCTCATATGTGGCCACGTATAGATTCAGTTTCACAGTCGCCGACAGCACCAGAGATTTTGAGCTAAAGCATTCATCTAACTCTCACACAGTACTGTAGACTGATATTTACATAACTATTCACACACCCACATAGAGCACCAGAAACTTACAGAGATTAAAATTACTGTCACAATGACACATCGGAAGACAGACTGCAAAATATTTTTTTAAAAATCCCAGTTTGACACAAATTAACACAGAGACAAAGAATAGATAAATGACAAGGTACTGACTGACTGACACTTACTGAATCTCTCCATCTCTCTCTCACACACACACAGGCAGCCTCAAGGAGTATCAGCTTTCGACCGTGACCGCTATTAAATAACAGGAAATATGATACTCATTGAAAATTTGTCAACTGGAAATCAGTAGGAAACTGGGAATGCATTTTTAAGCAACTTTAACGATATTTAACTGAAAGGAACAGACGAGGGGTTCGGTGTAGATGGGGCTGGTATATCAGCTACAGAAAAAAAAATGAACACACACACAAAATCACACAAAAGCATAAAGTAAATAAACAGACGTCCCCCCCAAAGCAGGAAACTACAAGGCAGGTAGCTTAATTTCTGTTCTCGGGAAAATGCTGGAATGTATTCTTAAAGAGGTTACAACAGGGCACCTTGAAAATCTTAAAGTAATCAGGCAGCGTCAATATGGTTTTGTGAAAAGGGAAATCATGTTTGACTTAATTATTGGAGCTTGTTGAGGATCTGTCAAGCAAAGTGAATAAAGGGGAAGATTTGATGTGGTGCACTTAGAATTCCAAACGTCATTTGATAAGGTGCCACACCAAAAGGTTACGATACCAAATAAGAACTCAAAGAACAAAGAACAAAGAAAATTACAGCACAGGAACAGGTTCTTCGGCCCTCCAAGCCTGCGCCGATCCAGATCCTCTATCTAAACCTGTCGCCTATTTTCTGAGGGTCTGTATCTCTTTGCTTCCTGCCCATTCATGTATCTGTCTGGATACATTTAAAATATGCTATCGTGCCCGCGTCTACCACCACCACTGGCAACGCATTCCAGGCACCCACCACCCTCTGCATAAAGAACTTTCCATGCATATCCCCCCTAAACTTTTCCCCTCTCACTTTGAATTCGTGACCCCTGGTAATTGAATCCCCCAGTCTGGGAAAAAGCTTCTTGCCATCCACCCTGTTTATACCTCATGACTTTGTACACATCAATCAGGTTTCCCTCAACCTCCGTCTTTCTAATGAAAATAATCCTAATCTACTCAACCTCTCTTCATAGCTAGCGCCCTCCATACCAGGTAACATCCAGGTGAACCATTCTGTGCCATAAACTTTCTATGATTTTTCTGTGTGATTGCCTGGTTCAATCTGCACCTGGCAGACTCTGATACTGTCGTGACTGTGGGATTCATTCTTTAACTCTCAAGCTGTAGTGATGGTGGACATAGACAATGCTGGAGAAGGATCATCGACCTTGAAACGTTCACTGTGTTTCTCTCTCCACAGATGCTGCCAGAGCTGCTGAGCATTCCCACCAAATTCTGTTTTCGTGAGCATTGGGTGTAATTGGAGTGATGTCACAATGTCTTGTGTTTCGTTACCCAATCCGATTCAATGCTTGCCACCATTCACAAGCATGCTTGCAGCGAAAAATGTTTTGGGGCGGCACAGTGGCACAGTGGTTAGCCTCACAGCTCCAGCGACCTGGATTCAGTTCTAGGTACTGCCTGTACGGAGTTTGCAAGTTCGCCCTGTGACTGTGTGTGTTTTCGCCGGGTGCTCCTGTTGCCTCCAACAGCCAAAGACTTGAAGGTTGATAGATAAATATAGGTTTAATATAAATGGGTGGTTGTTGGTCAGCACAGCCTCGGTGGGCCGATGGGCCTGTTTCAGTGCTGTATCTCTAATGAACTAAATAAATCTTCTGTGAAATCAGGAAGTTTATTTCCTAAAGACTCTCTGCAGCCACGTTTCTACTGAAAAACTCACCGACTATGTGAAGATGCACAGGGGAAAGTCACCAATCTGTCTGTGAGACAGCGCCCTACTGAAGGGATTCCCTCACACAGTGATTACCTTGTGATTTATGTCCCTTCCTGTCGATAAGTATACTTACCACCATCAAATTAGATCAGAGACAGAAGAAAAAAGAACAGCTACAGTGAAGCACATTGTTTTTCTGAAGTAATTTCTCTCTCTGTTGATTTATGCTCCTGAATTAAATGTTGATTTTCTCCCAGGAAAGCTCAATGTTTTCCTTCCTTTTCAGCTCCTGTGACACATACTGCTAAGCCTCGTAACACACCTCTACAATCCATCTGCCAGGGCTGTGAAATGGATCCTTGGATCAAATAAAATAGGAATCCAGCCGTCTGTTGAGAGACTGATGTTTATGACATTCGCTATTGAGTGTGTATCAAGTTACAGAAGCTCAAATTTAGCGGTTCAATCCTGAACTCAACAGAAGCACTACATTGTCTGATTGCGACAGGCGATGGTGTATAGTGGTTAACACAGCTGTCGTTTTAAGCAGTTGAATCGGGTTCATTTCCTGGCCATCGCAGCTTCACATGTTTTGATCTCTGTTCTTCTGAGGCTCAAAGGTTTGAATGGAGCCTGAACATTTTGGAATGGATAAAGTGTGCAAAGGAAGGAAATCCTTGACGTGGTTTTAATTCCCACGTCACGATAAATCTAACTCGGATTTCCTCCTTTTTATTGTCATTTTCTATCTGACCTGAACTATATAGTGAAACACCGATAGAATTACATGCGTTCACTAAAATTCATTGACTCTCAGAATCTTTTCCCTTCGCTGCTTCCCGTTCCTTATTTAAATATCCATTTCCCTCCCAGAGGGATTGTTTCATCCTTCAATACGAGCAACACTGTGAAAATCCCAGCGTTGTGCTGAGTTCTTTGTGGGATTATGATTTATTTATTTGAAGTGAGAGACCAGTCAGAAATACTGTTCAATGAAGAGTAAAATATCACAGGGCATATTTACAAATAGCCAAATAAAGAAGGGAATCTTTTGTTTTTATGAGACATCCATTGATTTATTCTTCAGTATATCAATGTGAAACAATGTGAGAGGAGAACATACAGGCAGAAGTTATTTCCTCACATTGCCTGCTTCTTTAACCCTGACAGACTGTCTGAATTCACTCTGCGATGTTGCAGTTCTCAAACTCGGCCAGTGGATGTCATCAATCTGCGTTCCAGCGAAGTTTACAGATCAGAGAGGGTCACAATAGGTACCACATTGTTAGGCTTCCTTTGGACGGCTGGGACTAAGACATTCTAGGAATTGAGACGAGCTGTTATTACATTTTTTTACACCAACGCTGGTTGCACTTTTGTGCTAAATCAGTTGTCTCACACGTGGGAGTGAGATTGAGTCCATATCTGTCAGTCTCTACTTTTGCGTCTCTGTGTCGAATTAATTCTGTGTGTGTCACTCTATGGCACGGCGTGTGTGTGCTGGTTTAATTCTGAACTGTCAGTCTCTGGCACTGCGTGCGTGTCGGATGAAACCTGTCCCTGTCACTCGAATGCGCTGCATTTGTGTGTTGGTTTATTTCTCCAACTGTCAGTCTCTAGCAGAGTGTATGTTTGGCGCATGAATGTTTTATGTAACAGTCGCCAGTTCTGTGTGTGAGTGTGTGATACATTCTGTTCCTTCCACTGTCTGCTACAGAAAATGATTTAAATTCATTGTGTACTTGTTACTATTTGGGACTGCATGTCAGTGTGAGATTCATTCTCCATTTGACAGTCTACAATAGTCGTGTCTGAATGTGTGATTCATTCTGACTCTGACAATGTTTGACACTGCATGTGAATGTTGGAATCATTCTGTCTATTAGCCTCTGATTCTCGATGAGTGATGGATTCAATAGGTATCTGTCACTTCGTGTTACTGTATGCGAGGATGAGTTTAATTCTGTCTCTGTCAATCAAAGGCAGCAGATCAAGAGGTTACGAGGTCGGCACAAGGAAGCCTCTTCTGCAATAGCTTTCCAAACTCGAATACTACACACCGAAGTAAACGTTGTTTTCACTCACTGAGCTGCAGGAGATCGGTCACCTCCGGGCTCAGTTCCAATCTCCCTCTGCCTTTTGCACACTCGTCTCCCTCACAGACACGGAATCTAGCAGTTTTGTTATAATGTTCTTTAACGACTCACCAAACAGCAGTAACAAGGCGGCCGTATCCATGTTCCAGTCTGAGCTACGTTGAGACATGACAACTGGAAGGAAGGGCGAGTGTGTCACTTGTTCCAGCTCGCAGAACTTCAAGCCAGGATGCGTTGAGAGAGTAATTGCAGAAGCAGAGGCTGAGAGGAAGTGAGGTTGACCCACAAACAATGTAACAGCACTCAGTCTTGTACAACCAGAAATGAAATATGGAGTGAAACATTGCAAGTCTTGCGAGGAGAGATTGAGGAAACTGGGACTCAATTCTCCAGAGTTCAGAAGAATTAGAGGTGGTCTCATTGAAGCTCACAAAATTCTTACAGTGAGTAACAGGATAGGATCTTTCTTCTGGCTGTTGAGTCTAGAACCAGTACACATAGTCTCAGAATAAAGGGTAGGTCATTTAGGACTGAGATGAGGAGGAATTTCTTTGCGCAGAGGGTGGTGAATCTGTGGAATTACCTACCACAGAGGACTGTGGAAGCTCAATCATTAGACACGTTCAAGACAGAACCTATAGATTTCTGGGTATGAATGACATCAAGGAATATGGGGTCAGTCTGGCGGGCGGGGGGGGGGGGGGGGTGGGGGCGGGGATGGCATAGAGGCAGATGATCAGTCATGATCAGTTTGAATGGCCGAGAACGCCCAACAGGCCGAATGACCTTTTCCTGTTTATATTTCCTGTATTCCTATGTTCCTAATTTTCATCAAGGCAGCATTTGAATAGTAAAGAGTGAGTTTGCATAGAGTGGTCATAAAAGGAGAGCAACGAAAGATAGTGTAAAAATTGGGAATTTGGTAACAGTGAGAATTCTGTGGTGGGTTTGTTGAGCGAATCACAAAGCGAAATTTTGCTTGTTATTTTGAATTTAACCTCGTACTTTAAAAAACCGTGAGAGAAACTGCAATCTAGTTAACAGAAACAGTTAGTTGCCGGTAACTGTCAATCAGCTGGAAGATTGCATGAAGAGGTGTGAGCTGGGAGCTGAATCGTCACTTGTTACTTGTGTGGCTCAGAAAGGTTTATAAAAGTAAATAGTATCTGCTGATACTGAGAGTGATCGCTCAGAGAGGCCCTCAAAGGAGTGCAGTGTAAAACCAGCTTGAGAGTTGGGAATATGCTGAAATTAATTTAAGGACTGATGGACACAAAATCCAGCACAATGTTTGGTTTTATGTCATGAGGGGTAAAAACAGAGCCGATAGAGAGAAACTGTTCCCATTGGTGGACGGGTCCAGAACCAGATCATTTAAATTTAAGGTGATCGAGAAAAGAATCACAAGCGACAGGAGGGAAATCTTCTTTCTCCAGTGAGTGGTTTGGATCTGGAATAAACTGCCTGAGACTGTGGTGGAGTCAAATTCAAGAGTGGCTTTAAAAAGGGAATTGGATAAGCGCCTGAAGATCAAAAGAGATAATTGCAGGGCTAAGGGGAAATGCCAGGGAAGTGGGAGCAGCTAAATTGCTCTTGCAGAGAGCTGGACGGTTTGAATGAACTCCTTCTGTGCTGTCACCTTTCTATGATTCCATGCCCCAAGAATCCATCACCCTTTCTGCTTCTCACGCAAATGCCCAACTCTCAGTCTTGCCCCAGCAGTGCCCAGTCTGACATTAGACATTAGATTAGGAAAGTGAGTGGAACAGTGACAGGGGATCCAGCATAAAGCAAGTGTGGACTGCGAGCACGACACTGCACTGAGATACATTCCCGTCTGTGAGCTGTGTTGACACTGGACTGCTATCAGCTGAGGTGGACTGCCCAGAGGGTGTGCGATGAAGTCCTGTGACAATATAATTGACTGAGTAAACCAATTTATTGCTGCGAATTTAAACATAAAGTTTAGCGGTGCAGCACTGCCGTTGCGGTGCAACGCTCCTCTCAAAACTACTTGGAGATGCTGGGGATTGAACCCAGGACTTCATACATGCGAAGCATGCGCTCTACCACTGAGCTACATCCCCAACCCTGACTGCAGTGTTTCACAATTGATTCTTTGTATTTATCATGTTCTCAGTCTTCATCAGTATCAGCAGTCTTTCCGCCGTCCTGACACCTGTCCAAATTGCCGATGCCTCTTGTATGAAACAAGGGCAATGAAATGTGTCCTTTACTTTTCTATACATTCCCACAGATGTACTTGGCTTCAGAATGTGGGGTAATTACATATAAAGGAGCAAATTTTCCCCCACTCTGATCCCAGCGCTCACTATTGTAACGCACGAGAGCGTTTCTGTGGAGTTCCGAATCGTCCTTGCAATTATAACGCAAGTTTGAATTCTAAAGCAGTGAAGTTGGGCAAAATCTGTATAAAGGACTGTTTAAGCCCCAGTTCACATGTTGTGTCCAATTCTGGGAACTTTAAAATGGAGTCAAGGCCTGAGAGAGGATTCAGAGGAGCTTTGCCAGAATGGTATCAGGGACGAAAGGCATCAGTTATGTGGAGAGACTGGAGAAACACTGGGTTTTCACTGCGGGGAAGCGGAGGTTAAAGGCAAATTTAATGGAAGTGCCCAAGATCATGCAATCTTTAGATGTTATCAGTGAGGAGAAACTGCACCAGTGGCAGAAGTGTGGGAACCAGAGGACACAGATTTCAGGTAATTGACAAACAGAACTAGCAGAGAACAATTGTGAATTATTGAGATCTGGAATAAACTCTGTGAAAGAGCGGTGGAAGCAGATTCGGTAATAACTTTCAAAGGGTAACTGGATAAATACCTAAAGCGGAAAACCTACAGGGCTACAGGGAATGAACAGGGAGGGAGTGGGATTAATGTAATGACGCTATCTCAGAGCCAGAACAGGAACAATGGGCCGAAAAGACTCCAATCTGTGCTTCATCATTCTCTGGTGGTTTTTATTGAGGGAATTTCAGGGTTTGAACCCGGCCACAATGAAGTTGTTACATAGCCAAATCAATATGACATGTGACTTCTGATAATAATATTTCCAACATGTTAATATATTTGTCTTTCTTGATGATAGAATTTCAGGGGAGACATAGGAACATAGGAGTAGGAATAGCCATTTAGCCCATCGAGCCTGCTCCACAATCCAATTTTCCCACACTATCCCCATATCCCTATTTTACGAAATTTGTCAATCTCTGCTTGAAACATACTCACAGCCAACTGGGGTCGAGAATTCCTAAGATTCACAACGCTCTGAGCAAATAAATGCCTCCTTATCTCTGTCCTAAGTAGCTCCCTACCTATTTTGAAATTGTGTTCCCTGGTTCTAGACTCCCCAACCAGTGGAAACATCTTACCTGCAGCGACCTGTGCATCCCTTTAAGTCTTTTGCAGGTTTCAATGCGATCACCGCTAATTCCTCGAAACTCTAGAGACTGTCGGCCCACTTTTACAAATCTCTCTTCATTGGACAGTCCCGCCATCCTGGGAAAAATTCTGATGAACCTTCGTTGCACTGCCTTTATGGTGATAATATCCTTTCTCGGGTAAAGGGGGCAAAACTGCACACAGTACTCCAAGTGCGGTCTAACCAAAGTTCTGTACAATTGAAGCAAGTCTTCACTACTCCTTTACTCAAATACTGTTGCGATAAAGGCTAACATCCCATTAGCCTTCCTAATTGCTTGCTACACCTGTATGTTCGCTTTCAGTGACTTATTGACAAGGACACCCAAGTCCCACTGCACATTGGAAGAATAGATTCCAATCTGTGCTGTATCATTCACTGATTCCCTGGTGGTTTTATTGAGGGAATTCCAGGATTTGATCCTGAGAACGATGTAGGAATGTTGATTCATATGCAAATCAATATGACATGTGCCCCAGCAGTCTGAAGCCTGGTATCTGAAGTTAGATTAGGAAAGTTCGAGGAAGAGTGACGGGGCATCGAACATGAAGCAAGAGCGGACTCCGAGCATGACACTTGCACCCGATTACATTCCGGTTTGTGAGCAGTGTTGGCACTGGACTGCTAAAGGCTGAGGTTTGCTGCCTGGGGAGCGTGAGTCTAGTACCTTAACATCCTTCCGAAAGTGTGGTGCACAGAAATGGACACAATATTCCAGTTGAGGTTGAACCAGTGTTTTGTAAAGGTTTATCATAACGTCCTAGCTTTTGTACTCTATGCCTGTATTTATGAAGCCTTCAAGCCAGGAATTCAGTTTCCCTTGTAAACCACTTTCTCAACCAGCCCCGCCACCGTCACCAATTTTTGCACATATACCCCAGGTCCCTCTGATCCTGAACCCCCTTTCGAATTGTGTCCTATATTTTACCTTGCCTCTGCTCGATTTTCAGAATGAAAAAAATCACTTCACACTTCTCTGCAATAAATTTCATCTGCCACTTGCCTTCCTGTTTCACCAGCCTGGCCATGTCCTCTTGAAGATTGTCACTATCCTCCTCACATCTCTCAATACTTCCAAATATTGTGCAATGTGTAAATTGTGCAAATGTACTTGTCCACCAAAGTCAACGTCATTAATATGGATAAAGAAAGGCAGGGGTCCTAACACCATGGGGAACCCCATGTTTACTTTCCTCCAGTCCAAAAAAAAACAGCTGTTCACCACTACTCTGTGTCCTAACACTCAGCCAACTTCGTATTCACACGGATACTGTCCCCTTTACTCCATGGGCTCTAACCTTGCTGACAATCCTGTTATGTGACAATTTATCAAATCTTTTTGGATGCTCATGTACACAACAACAAATACATTATCCGTATTCATCTCCTCTGTTGCCCCATCAAAAAATTCCATCAAGCAGCATGAATGTGATGATTCCTCCGCCCAAGCTATCAACAACATCCTTCCCACACGCAGTCGGTACATTATCACTCCCAGCACACAGATACACTGACAGACCATCATGTCCACAGTCACAGAGAGCAGGGGTAGGCAGGCTCTTACTGCTCTTACTATTGTGAGGAGAATTGAATACAGAAGTAGGGATGTTATGTTTCAGTTATACAGAGAATCAGTGAAATCACATCCGGAGGACTGTGTACAGTATTGGTTCCCTTATTTAAGGAAGCTGTTCAGAGAAGATTAACAAGACTAATACGTGGAATGGGCAGGTTGTCTTAGGAGGAATGGTTGTACAAGTTAGGCTTCCATCCAGTGCCGTTTCGAAAAGTAAGAGCTGACTTGATTGAAGTATAGAAGATTCTGGGGGGTCTTGACAGGGGGGATGTGGAAAGGATGTTTCCTCCTGTGGGAGTATCTAGAACTACGGGTCACTATCTAAAAATAAGGGTCGCCCATTGAAGGCAGAGATGAGGAGATTGTTTTATTTTTTTTTAAATGTCGTGATTCTTTGTAACTCTCTTCCTCAAAAGGCGGTGGAAGCAGAGTCTTTGCATCTTTTTAAGGCAGAGGTACATATATTCTTGTTACACAAGGGGTTAAAAGTTCATCGGGTGTAGGCGGGAATGTGAAGATGCGGTCACAATCAGATTAACCATGATCTTGTAGAATGGTGGATCAGGCCCGAGTGGCCGCGTGTCCAACTCCGGCTCCTAGTTCATATTTTCCCAAGATCCCAAGTGCTACAGATATATTTTCAATCCAACGGTCAAACACAGCAGAAGTGCAGAAGTTATTGCGGGATTGGGGGATGTTTGGTGGGCGGGGGGTGGGGAGGGGGTGGTGGAAGAGCCATGGCGTTGTGGTCATATCACTAAACTAGTAGTCCAACCATCCAAGCTCATCTCATTGCTACACGGGTTCAAATCGCACACAGCAGCTGGTGGAATTAATGTTCAATTAATCAATAAATTCAATTAATTGACACACAAAATCTAACATTGAAAGGGACTTTCACTAATGTTTCCCTGTGCTCTCTGTCGTTAGCTGGTCTCACCTACATGTGAGTCCAGAACCGCAGCAATGTGTTTGACTCTGAAGTGCATTACTCAGTTGCTGCGCAGTAAGGGATGACCACAAATGCCACCTCCTATAAAATACATGCTGACAGGTAAATATATAAATCTCAGCCCAAAATCACACGACCTGTCACATTGAAAGACACTGTGCCACTGTAGACTTAACTGCACATTTAATATCAGATAGAATTGACACACTATACATGGTTGAAGGGAACTGAATTTATCCCAATAATACATCGCACACGTATCAGTCTAAAAATTTCACTTTGAGTCCGACTGAAAGACGAAATTTCAATCCCATTAGTCCAAACTGAAGCCGACACTCAAGTACATTATTGTAGATAAAAGAGATAGAATGATTCCCACACTCATATTCAGTACCACAGACTGGCAGATGCAAAGTGAAGCCATTACTCAAATATCGTTGCGGAGACGGACAGACGCAGAAAGAGTCACATATTCATATACAGGACCACAGTCTGTCAGATAAAGAATAAATCACCCAATGAAGAACAAATCAATCGAGTCTTGATTAAACTGCATTGCTTGGCTCTTTGTAAATGTGCCCTGTTATATTTTACTCTACATTGTTTACATCAGTTCAAATAAACAAAACATAAATACACGATGATCTGAGCACAACGCTGGACGTTGCACAGAAACCATTACAAGGGGAAAGGGATGAAATACAGACAGAAATAAGATACAAATCAAAGCTCAAAATGCTGTTAAGACCCATCAGCTCCTATAGTTTCTGTATGGGAGGGAAGCTCGGGTTAAGGGTTAAGATCGGTGACACTACTCTGGACCCGAAACGTTAATCCCACCTTCCTCCCTCCACAGATGCCATGTGGCCTGCTGAGCCTTTCCAGCATCTTCTGTTATTATTTCAGTTTTCCGGCGTCTGCAGGATTGATCTTTCTGAAGAAAAACCCACCTCTGGTAGACAATGGACATTTAAATAAGAAACGGGAAGCAGCAGAGGGCAAAAATACTGGAAATGAATGAAGTTCACTAAAGCCGTGCAATTTTATTGCTTTTCTCCTGTCCACTTCAGGACAGATAATAAGCAGCAATAGAAAAGCTGAATATGAAGCTAAACGTAATGTGATATGAAAGAGAAAGCATTAAAAAGCTTTATTTCATTCGTGTGAAACACTTTCCCATTATAGACACACAATCCCTGTTGGCAGGATCAAATTTCGTTCAGATCTTGAGTTTCTGATATCAAAGGCATTAAAAGCTGGGGATTTGCGATGGTCAAGGTTCGATCCCGGATCTATTGTTTGGAAGGCAACTATGTGGCACAGTGGCACAGTGGATAGGGCGGCACAGTGGCACAGTGGTTAGCACCGCAGCCTCACAGCTCCAGCGACCCGGGTTCGATTCTGGGTACTGCCTGTGTGGAGTTTGCAAGTTCTCCCTGTGTCTGCGTGGGTTTTCTCCGGGTGCTCCGGTTTCCTCCCACAAGCCAAAAGACTTGCAGGTTGATCGGTAAATTGGCCATTATAAATTGTCACTAGTATAGGTAGGTGGTAGGGAAATATAGGGACAGGTGAGGATGTTTGGTAGGAATATGGTAGTGTGGGATTAGTATAAATGGGTGGTTGATGGTCGGCACAGACTCGGTGGGCCGAAGGGCCTGTTTCAGTGCTGTATCTCTCATCTAATCAAATCTATGTGCACCACTATTATACCATCGCTTACCTCAGACATTTAAACAATATCTATCATTAAATTGTTAAGTTCTTTGCACATGGAGCTGTATTGATTGATGTAAAGATACAAGTTAGTCTCTCTCTGTCCCTCCAGCCCCTCTGCTTTTCTCTCTCCTCCTGCACTGACTGATAGATCAACACTGACTGCTGTCTTAAACACGCCATCTTCAATATCCAGAGATGGAATATAAATAAATGGATAGACGCTGCTTCCATGCAACTCAGCCCCACTGACAGACAGACACATAAACTCCAGTCCAAACTCACTATCAAATTGTCACTGTGTCAATCCCACAATAGTGCAGCCTTAGCTCCAAGTTAGATACCAGATGGCACTTGTTTGAATCCCAATAATGTACCCTGAGATTCTCATTAAACATCACTCCAACATTCAGACACATTATGGGTTTAAAATTGGTGGTACTAATTCCCATAGTATGCCCTGACATATAAATTAGAAACAAGTCAAATTCAATGTCTGTGATCAGATTGAGATTGAGATCTGGAAATACAGTATACAAACTCAGATACCAGTTTAAAACTTACCCATATAATTTAACTGAAATGTCCATTCCCTTAGTCCAGCCTGATATAAACTGCGAACCAGTTCTGAAACATCATATAGTATCTATGTGAAATATATTGCATTAATTCAATGAGAGCAGGCTGGTATCGACATAACATGTAAGATCTCATTCACAAAAAGAGTGAATGACACAGTATCAATTAAAAACATAGATCCTTAAAAATTCCACGCACAGATATTGGCCATTCGTCCCATTGTGTCCACGCCAGCCGCGTAAGTGCTGTCCAGTCTCATCTTACTTTCTGTCTTTTGGTCCATAGCCCTGTATGCTACAATACGTCAAGTGCATGTCTAAGATTGTGTTACATGTCATAAAGGTTTCTGCTTCTACCACCCTTTCAGGCAATGAGGTCCAGGCCACCCATTGCCCTCTGGGTGAAAATGAATACTCCTGAACTCTCCTCTAATCCTTCTGCCAATTAATTTAAATGTTTACCCCATTGATATTGACCTTTCTGCAGAGTGAAATAGATCCTTCCTGTCCACTCTATCTTGGCACTTCGTAAGTTTTGAAGACCTCCAATATTCTGCCCCTCCCCCCTCCAAAGTTCCAAAGATAACAGCCCCCGCATACTCAGCATAAGATTGGATTGGCTGGAGTTGTTCTCCATGGAACAGAGAAGACTGAGGGGAGATTTGAAATGTACAAAATTGTGAGGCGCCTGGATAGAGTGAATGTAAAGGACCTATTTACCTTATCAGAGAGGTCAGTGACTGGGGGGCATAGATTTAAATTGCTTGGTAGAAAGAGGAGAGGGAGGATGAGTGTTTTTTTTTTCTCCTAGAGCATGGTGTAAGTCTGAAACTCGCTGTCTGACAGGGTATTAAAGGTAGAAAACCTCAATCTATTTAAAAGATGTCTGGATCTGCACCTCAAATGCTCGAACCTGCAGGGCTATGGACCAAATGCTGGATGGTGGGATTAGACTGGATGGCTCGTATTTTGTCCAGCCCAGACACAATGGGACAATGGCCTCTTTCTGTGCCATAAACTTTCTATGATTCTATGTTTCGATTTTCTCACAGTTAAAATTATCCAATCCTGCCAATATCCTCACAAATCTCCTCTGTACCGCCTCTCGCAGGATTACATCCTTCCTGTAAAGCAGTGACCAGAAATACTCTAGCTGCACTCCAACTAGTGTTTAGTACTGCTTTAGCATCATGTCCCGACTCTTCGACTCTTTGGCAGTGTGTGAACTTATAAATACAAGCAGAGTTATAATTCTGTCAGTCTCTGGTACAGTATATGTGCATTGAATTAATTTTCTGTTTATCAATCCCTGGCACACTGTGTGGTTGCAGAATTAATGCTGTAACTGACAATCTCTGATAGCGTGTTTGAATGTGGGACATATTTTGCATATGTCAGTCTCTGTTACTGCATGAGACTGAAACCTTCATTCTATATCAGTCAGTCTCTGGGACTGTATGTGCGTGTGAGATTCATTATTTTTCTGTTATTTTCCGATGTTGGCGTGTCAGTGTGTGATTCATTCTGTATCTGACAGACTGTGGTACTATACATGAATGTGAGCCTCATTCTGTGCCTGTCAGTCTTTAGTTCTTATGTGAGTGATGAAATCACTTTGTATTTATCAGTCTGTGGTCGTGTATGTGAATGTGAGCCTCATTCTGTGTCTGTCAGTCTTCAGTTCTATATGTGAGTGATGAAATCACTTTGTATTTATCAGTCTGTGGTAGTGTATGTGAATGTGAGCCTCATTCTGTGTCTGTCAGTCTTCAGTTCTATATGTGAGTGATGAAATCACTTTGTATTTATCAGTCTGTGGTAGTGTATGTGAATGTGAGCCTCATTCTGTGTCTGTCAGTCTTCAGTTCTATATGTGAGTGATGAAATCACTTTGTATTTATCAGTCTGTGGTAGTGTATGTGAATGTGAGCCTCATTCTGTGTCTGTCAGTCTTCAGTTCTATATGTGAGTGATGAAATCACTTTGTATTTATCAGTCTGTGGTCGTGTATGTGAATGTGAGCCTCATTCTGTGTCTGTCAGTCTTCAGTTCTATATGTGAGTGATGGCTTCACTTTGTAGCTATCAGTCTCTGGTACTGTATGTGAATGTGGGACTCACCTAGTTACTTTCACTCTCCAGTTCAATATGTGAGTGATGGCTTCACTTTGTGTCCATCTCTCTTTGGTCCTTTATGTGAAAGTGAGACTCATTCTGTTTCTTTCAGTCTCCAGTTCTATATGTGAATGATGGCTTCGCTTTGTATCTATCAGTCTCTGGTTCTTTATGTGAAAGTGGGACTTATTCTGTGTCTTTCAGTCTCCAGTTCTTTCTGTGAATGATGGCTTCACTTTGGATCTATCAGTCTCTGGTACTGTATATGAATTTGGGACTCACATAGTTCCTTTCAGTATCCAGTTCTATATGTGAGCGATGGCTTCACTTTGCAGATATCAGCCTTTTTAAAAAATTCTTTCATGGGATGTGGGCGTCACTGGCAAAGCCAGCATTTGTTGTCCATCCCTAATTGCCCTTGAGAACTGAGTGGCTTGCCAGTCCATGTCGCAGGGCATTTAAGCGTGAAGCATATTGCTGTGGCTGTGGAGTAGAGTGGGCAGGGGGCGGGGTGCTAGAGTTGTGGGGGAGTTGGTGGTGGGGTGGGGGCGACGCTGGATTCCACCATGCCAGGTCTTGCATGCGTTCAAGGGGCCTCGGTGATTGCCAGCCCACCGCTCCCCACCCCGCCCCCCGAACCCGATCGATGGAACAACAGGGGACCTGAACCAAGAGAACGCAGGTCTGGCAGCATCTGTTTAGAGAGAAGTAGATTTAACGTTTCAGATAGTGACCATTCATTTGAACTGACCTGAAACGTTAACACTGCTTCTCTCTCCAACAGATGCTGTCAGACCTGCACAGTATTTCCAGCATTTCTTGTTTTTACTTCAGATTTCCAGCATCTGCAGTATTTTGCTTTTATTTTGGAGTTTCTGACACTGATGGGCTATTTTTGATAAGAAGAATAAGAGGAGATTTGATCGAAGTGTTGAAACTCAAGAGAGATCCAGACATAGCAAATGGGGAGAAACTGTTCCCATTGGCAGAAAGGTCAACAAGTACATAGTCAATGGTAAAATAAACACAACGGTGGCATGGATGTCTAAATAGACCAATCAGAGCGAGACCCTTAAATAAAACACTGCCATAACTTTCAAACTACCAATCACAATCATCCCCTTAACCAATCCTCCATCATCACAGGGCTGTGGGAGCTCCCTATTTAATCCCAGTGTGGAGGGGTTTGGGGAGATTTCCAGGTCTGAAAGTGATTTGAGGACTGTCTGATCCGGCACATTTCTACTCCAATCATTTTAATACAATTATGCAAGCAGAGCCTAATAACCCAATAACTGACCCACTTGAGTGCTTGTGTCTTTTTTACCATAGAGTGAAGTCAAAAACATAATCTATTTTGACCTTAAAGCAGCAGTTTTAACCATAATGGCGAGAGGTATCCCTTCTGACAGAATTGCAGAACTGTTACAGAGCACAAGAATGCCATTTGCCCCATCGTGCCCACACTGGCTCTCTGAATGAGCAATTGACTTAATGCCAATCGCCCGCCTTCTCCCCATAACCCTGCACTTTCTTCCTGTTCACATAAGAGTCTAATTACCTTTAGAATGCCTCGATTCAACCTGCCTCCACCACACTGTCAGGCAGTGTATTCCAGATCCTAACCACTGCCTGTGTGAAGACGTTTTTCCTCATGTCGTTGTTGTTTCTTTTACCAATTGCTTTAAATCTGTGCCCTCTCGTTCTCGATCCTTTCATGAGTGGGAAGTTTCCCCCTATCCACTCTGTCCAGACCCCTCATGATTTTGAATACCTCGATCAAATCACCTCTCAGCCTTTTCTTCGCCAAGGAAAACAGTCCCAACTTCTGCAACATATCTTCATCACTGAAGTTCTTCATCCCAGTGCCATTCTCGTGAATCTTTGCTGTACTTCTCCAATGCCTTTACATCTTCTTGGAGGGTATCTTTCTCCTCCCTCGGCCACTCGCTGCAGACCTCGCTGTTCCCCCACTCCCATGTCCGATTGTTCCCCACTCCTCGCTTCATGCCACCCCGGTCTCCAGCTCCCCCCCCTCTGCTCCCCCACCCCAGCTCTTGACAGTACCGCTTCCCTCCTCTCGGCCACTCGCTCCTCCGTCACCCCATCACCCCTCATGGCATGCATTTCTTCTTCGGCAGGCATGCAGAGAACAATTAAACGTGGGAGCGAGTGGCCGAGAGGAGGGAAGCGGCGTGGCCTAGAGCAGGAGCATTGTGGGGAGGAGGGGAAGTGGGAAGCGAGTTGCCGGAGAGCGGGGGGTCGAGGAGCGGGGAACAACCAACCAGGGGAGTGGAGGAGTGAAGCAAGGTCTGGAGCGAGTGATTTAGTTGTGTTGACATATAAAAAGTGGATAATGAATTGCCAGCACATTTTATACGCTGCCCGATTTTATTCTCCATCGATCGGGTTGCCAATTCACTGTCTCCCTAAATATCAGAACATGGAAATTCAATCATAACATTCCTTTTGTACTAAATGGTATTACTGGAATATGAAATGGCTCTGAGGATTACAGTTAGCATCCTATACTCCATACTAGTATATTATTGGACCTCCATCCAACTTAATGTAAGGTGAGCTTGCTGGAACTAACCAGCCGGAAGCATTTCCTGTGATAAATTGAGCAGCGCCATCTTTCATCCTGGTAGTTGCGTGAATGTCACAGACATTTAGGTGTCAGTGGAACAGGCTGCAATTCCTCATGTGCAAATACAGCGCCACCTAACGGTTGCATTGTCAGCAAATGCAGCCTTTACTCACAACATCTTATTGCAGTGTAATACCTCAGAGTGCAATTATTACAGTGCAGAATAAGGGGCAGTTTGAGGGCTCTGCCCGGCTCTCACTTTTCACAAGACGATGCTCACTTCTGATTGGAATCGTCGTTTAACTTTGAGAAAGACAAAACTAAAAATTGATAAAGGGGAGGAAATGGATATGCTAGCTCTATGTAAAATTGATAAGGCACCAGGACCAGACGAGATGCATCGAAGGATACTGAGGGAAGTGATGGTGGAAATTGCTGAGTCACTGATAATAATTTTCCAGTCTTCCTTGGACTGGTGGTGCCAGAGGACTGGAGAATTGTAAATCTTACACCCTACTTCAAAATAGGGTGCAAAGTTAAGCCCAGCACCTACAGGAAGACAAGCGAACTTCGGTGGTGGGAAAGGTTTTAGGAAAATAATTTGTGAAATATTTAATAGTCATTTAAACAAAGGTGGATTAATTAAGGAAAGCCAGGAGGAATTTGTAAAGGGCAAATCGTCTTCAACTAACTTGCTTGAGTTTTTCTAATGAGGTAACAGAGAGGGTTGATGAGGGGAATGTGAAGGATGTGGTGTACATGAACTTCCAAAGGCATTTGATAAAGTGCCACATAACAGGCTTATAAACAAAGTTAGAGTCGAAGGATTAAAAGGGAAATGGCAGGCCGGATATGAATTTAGCTGAGCAACGGGAAGCAGAATGTAGTGACGGACAGTTGCTTTTCGGACTGGACGAAGTTAGATAGTGGAGTTCCCCATGGGTCAGTGTTGGGACCTTTGCTTTTCCTGATATATATTAACGGCCTATACCTGAATGTACAGGGCGCAATTTCAAAATTTGCGGGTGACACAAAACATGGAAGTATTGTGAACTGTGATGAGGAGAGAGGTAAACTTGAAAGGGGACACAGACAGGCTGTTGGAATGGGCGGAGAAGAAGCAGGCGATGTTCAATACAGAAAAGTGAGAAGTGACACATTTTTGAAGGAAGAATGAGGAGATGCAATATAAACTAAAGAATACAATTCGAAAGAGGGTGCAAGAACAGTAGGATCTGGGGCTTTAAGGACACGTATCAATGAAAGTGGCACAGCAGGTTGAGAAAGTAGTTAATGAAGTATACAGGATTCTGGGCTTTATAAATAGAGTACAAAATCAAGGAAGTCGTGATAAACTTGTATAAAACATTGATTCGGTCTCAATTGGAGTATTAGTTTCAGTTCCAGACACCACACTTCAGGAAGAATGTTAACCCATTAGAGATGTTGCAGAAAAGATTCGTGAGAATGGTTCTCAGGGATGAGGAACTTCAGTTACCTGAATAGAATGGAGAAGCTGGGTCTCTTTTCCTTGGAGAAGAGAAGGTTGAGAGGAGATTTGATCGAGGTATTCAAAATCATGAGGGGTCTGGACAGAAAAGACAGTGTGAAACTGTTCACTTTTGTGGAAGGGTCGAGAATGAGTCGACACCAAGTTAAGGCGATTGCAAAGAAGCAATAGCAACCAGGAGAAAAAACGTTTTCACGTAGAGAGTGATTAGGATCTGGAATTCACTGCCTGAGAGTGTAGTGGAGGCAGATTCAACTGAGGTATTCAAAAGAGAATTGAATAATTATCTGAAGGGAAGAAAAGTAGATGGCTATGGGGAAAATACAGGACAATGAGAATAGATAAGATAACTGCCAAGCTTTGCTTGAAATAAAACCAGGCACATTGACTCTTTGGCAGTGAACTGTCAGTCACCATAAACTGCTGCATTCTCCATGGCAACGTCTCTACCAATCAGAATCCAATTGTCAACCAATCAGAACTCCCTTACATAGTATAAATGTACTGTTTGTCTTTCCATTGGTATTCTATAGATTTGTCCTGATGAGTGAAAGAGGATAATGTTCGACAAATGTCTTTGTTATCAGCAATACTCGAAAAAATTACGAAGTTTATCAAATTGTCTCAAAAGTAAAACTTTATATTAATTCACTTCTGTCCCACATCGGAATTGGCGGGCTTTTATTCTACGATTCGTAAATCGAAACCAATGTCTTAATTGATCGTTTACAACGTGGCTCTCTGATAGGTTGTGAAATCTCCCATTTCAGATCCCGCCAGTCGGCGATTTGCTGCGCTGGTGATTTTATCACGAAGGCAGTTTTGTGTGGTCACTTGGCTCCCGCTTTGCCCAGTCCTTTGACTCCTTCCCCTCTCCCAGAAATGATTAGTTTAGATATACAGCACTGAAACAGGCCCTTCAGCCCTCCGAGTCTGTGCCGACCATCAATCACCCATTTATACTAATCCTGCACTGATTCCTTGTTCCTACCACATCCCCACCTGTTCCTATATCTCCCTACCACCTACCTATTCTAGGGGTAATTTATAATGGTCAATTAACCTATCAACCTGCAAGTCTTTGGCATGTGAGAGGAAACCGGAGCACCCGTAGGAAACCCATGCAGACACAGGGAGAACTTGCAAACTCCACACAGGCAGTACCCAGAATTGAACCCGAGTCGTTGAAGCTACTGTGCTAACCACTGCGCCACTGTGCCGCCCCTTCACTCGAATCACTATTGAATGAGATGGGAACTTCTGCAGGCTCCTTTTTTTCAATACAGCCTGCCCCGAACTGCCTTCGAATAAGGACAGATAGAGCGCAGGAAGGGGAGTAGACCAAGTGAGGATTAAACAGAGAGCGGGAGAGGAGAGAGACAGTACAGAGAATGGTCTCGGATCGCTCTGCGCCCCCATCTCCAGCTTAAAACGCTTTCTCAATCATGGAACCGAAGTTTAAACCCTGACAGACTGGGTCTCCATCGCCAGGTATTTTCAGATGCCCTGGGCTTTTCACTAAGCACGTGTTACAATGAAAAGAAAGTATTAGTCCTGTCTCAGGTCAACCTGTCTCCTTCCATTCCAGTCTACAGTCTACTCCAGTTACTGTGCTCTTAACTCCATTGGCTCGAATCTCAACAGGATTCCCGCTTGCACTGACTTCTCCAGAGCAGAGGGAATTTCTCTACAACTTTTGTATTGGATGTGGGCGTCACTGGCAAGGCCAGTATTTGTTGTTCATCCCTAATTAACAACTGAGTGGCTTGCGAGGCAATTTCATAGAGCAGTTAAGAGTAAACCACGTTGCAGTGGGTCTGGAGTCACATGTATGCCAGACCAGGTAAGGACGGCAGATGTACATCAGTAAAGGGCATTAGTGAACAAAATGTATTTTTTTGCTGACAATTGATGATAGTTTCATGGCACAATTCCTGAGACGAGCTTTCATAGAATCACATAATAGAATCATAGAAAGTTTATGGCACAGAAAGAGACCACTTGGCCCATCGTGTCTGCACCAACGGTGAATCGAGCCACCCAGACTAACCCATCTTCCAGAATTTGTTCCATAGCCCAGCACGTTACAGCTCTCGACGTGCATATTCAGGCACCTTTTGAATGAGTTGAGCGTTCCTGGGTTTCCAACCCTTACAGTCTGCGAGTTCCAGAGCCCCACTACCCACAGGGTGAAAAACATTTCCTCATCTCCCCTCGAATCTTTCTGCCAATCACTTTAAATCTTTGCCCCTCTCGTCATTGACCTATCTTGTCCGATATATAGGCCCTTCACCTCCACTCTATCCAGGACCCTCAAAATTTTGTACATCTCTATCAGATCTCCCCTCAGCCTCCTCTGTTCCAAGGAGAACAACCACTGCCTATCCAATCTTTCATCACAGCTGTATTTTTCCAGTACTGGCAACATCCTCATAAATCTCCTCTCTCCCCTCTCTGGTGCAATTTCTGAAATGAGGTGACAGATTTTTCAGTTCCAGAATTTTTTTTCTGTTAATTTATTGAATTTTAATTCCACCAGCTGCCGTGGTGGGATTTGAAACGACGTGCCCAAAATATTATCTTGGATTTCTGGATTACCAGCTCAGTGACATCAAAGCATGCCCTTGAACAGAGGGAATGGGTGCTCAGTTCTCAGTTCCTCCTCATTCTTTCAATCTGACTCAAACAAAGCAACTCTCTCTCTCTCTCCAACCTTAGCTCCTTCTTCTATTCCCCACCACCACATACACACACACACACAAACACACACACATTGACCTGAAACGTTAACTCAGGTTCTCTCTCCAGAGATGCTGCCAAACCTGCTGAGTGTTTTCAGCACTTTCTTTCTCCACTTCGCCTTGAATGCTGTTTCCTTCTCCACTTTCTGCCAGCTCGCCATATTCCTTGATTATCTGAGAGACCAAAAATCTGTCCATCCCGACCTGAAATGTATTCAATGATAGAGAATCCACAACACTATGGGGTGGAGAATTCCAAAGTTTCACAACCCTTTGAGTGAAGTAATTTCTCTTCATCCAACTCCTAAATGATCGCCCCATATCCTGAGACTGTGTCCCCCTGTGTTACATTCCTCGACCAGCGGATACCATCTCTTATTGTCTACCCTATCCAGCTCCTTCAGAATCTTGCATGTTTCAATGAGATTGCCTCTCATTCTCTAAACTCCAGACAATATCGAATCAATATACTCAGCCTCCCTTATTAGGGAAACTCCCTCACCCTAAGGTTTACTGAACCTTCACTGAACCACCTCCAATTCAAGTATATCCTTTCTTAAATGTTGAGATGAAAACTGCACACAGTACTCCAGATGTGGTCTCACAAATAGCCTGCACAATTGTAACAAGACTTCTTTATTCCTTTACTCCAACCCCCTTCTAATAAAGGCTGACATGCCATTTTGCCTTCCTAAATGGTTGCTGTGCCTGCACGCTTAATGTCTGTATTCCTGTACAGGCTCACCCAAGACTGTTTGAACAGCAACACTTACAAGTTTCAGGGACGGGTTAGGTAGTGAATAATCCGCGCTCTGCTAGACAGTGCACAGTCAGGCACTGACAGTTAGGTTCTGTCCTGATGTCCAGGCAAAACTAGGATGGATAAACTCACCTGCACATCATAGGGGGGAACAATATCTGTCTCACACACAGCACTGATGGTGTGCTCTCAGACACAGTAACTGCCCACCTATCCATACATTCCAGGGAATCACTGCAGGTGAGATACTGCCCCTCCGATCTCCCATCAACTTTCCATCAGCAGAGAGAAAGGCAAGAGTGAGGACAGGAGCAGTCCCAGATTCCAAATGGTACTGCACTTTGAAGAGACAAGCGATGCAGTCTTGCCCCTCACAGATATTGCACCACAGACAGGGACATTATTAATCTCACACTTTGGAAATGTGTCAGAGACAGAGAAATAACAACGTTCCAGATTAACCCTCTCTTGCCTGTTGAGCTGTCTGCAGTCTGGCAGCTGAGGGCAGTTGGTTAATACTCTCAGTGACCGTGTGTATCACTCTGATTGAATTAATCTGATATTTGAGTCATGATGAAAATTTCAAACAAAGTTAACTGTCAGTCACCATAAACTATTGTATTTTCCATGGCAACACCTCTACCAATAAGAGTCCACCTGCCAACCAATCAGCACTTTCTTCTTATACAGTATAATTTCTTGCTTCTCCTTACATTGGTATTCTTGTGGCTTGTCCTGATGAGTGCAAGACGAAAAGCTTTGACAAAATGTCTCTATTTTCAGCAATACTCAAGCTCTGAACAACCAAACGACTAATTTTATCTGCGAATGCTGCCTCATAGATTAACTCCTACACAATCCCAGCAAACACACTGAGACCCTCTTCCCTCCCAACTATCACCAGGATTGGTTTGAGAAATTTCCCTTCAGGATCACAGTCGGTGAATGGTTATTTACATCAGAAGACACTGAGAGAAACTGAGAGAAGGGTTCTATCGAGTTGAATAGTTCAAGATTGTAAAGTCAGTTTCAATTACAAACACTCAGTTGACGGCGGTGAATTCAATTTCAGTCGGAAATCTCGGCGCACACTCCAGTGCCAGTACTGAGGGAGCGCTGCTCTGTCAGAAGTACCGTCTACCAGATCAGATATTAAAATAAGACGCCATCTGCCCTCTCAGGTCGATGTAACAGATCCTGATTAGTCTGAAGTAGAGCAGTAGTGGCAGGTGGGGGGTGGGGTCTCCCCGGTATCCTGGGGCCTAATATTTATCATTCATCCAACATTACTGCAGCATATTATCTGGGTTTTGGAATCTGGCTTTTGTGCAATCTTGCTGTGCACAAACTGGCTTCCGATTTTCCCACATCACAACAGCGACTACACTTCCCGTATTACTTCATTGGCTGTTGAGCGTTAGGTGATGCACTGAGGTCGTGAAGGGCTCTATAGAAATGCAAGTCTTCCTTCACTGCTGACAATGCATCATTCCAGGAATACAAAGTCTGAATTTCAAAGATTTAATATTTAAATCACGTATACAAAAACCGTGTGCGAAAATTATTAACAATATATCAACACTCTTTGCTACTCAAGTCCTTCCCAAAGGAGCTCCCATGGTTTCAGTGTGAGGATTGTGAGTGGATTGTCATCAATCAGGTGTTAATAGTTGCTCATAGTCTGTGGTCCCTCAGAACCCGAGTCTGAGGGGTCTTGCTCACAGTCTGCAGTATCACTGCTGTCCCCAGTGCAGTCTGGTCCAGCCCGCTTCCTGGCCGTGTGGCCGCACTGGGTTGTGGAATGGACACGGGCACGGATGCAATGTCACCCCGAGAGAGGGCAGAATGCACCAGGTGCACGGTGCCAGTCCCATGTGGCCAGGACTCAGCACTGACCGGTGGGAGAGTTGACTGCAGCAGAGCTGTGACACGACCGAAGCCACGGTCAATATATCCAACCAGCCTTTCCAAACCGGAGGAGACGGTACAGGTTAGAGCCTGAAAGGCGCCTGTTTGAGCCTCGATCAACGATGCCAGGTCGGGGACCACCGGATCCTGGACAGGGGGCATCACAGCGGCGTCCGTGGAGCTCACCATAGGCCCCTTGGTGGACTGCAAGGTGGTGAGGTATTGTGACAGAGCATCACCCAGTATGGACACAGACTCCTCCATCCTCTCAGACAGGGTGAGGCAGTTCCTGGACAGGTTGTCCAGTGCCTCCAGCAGTTGATGATGCACTTGGAAGATCCTCATTTTAAAGGCTGGGCTGGTGAACTCTCCATCCGTGTGCTCTTCGGCAGAGCTGGAAGCTGAGCTTGCCCTTCGGCCATCCATCTCCTGCACTCTCCTTTCCACCATGGCCAGCTTCTGCTCACCATTCCTGAATGATTCACTCTCCGTGCATCCTGACAACTGGACATCTCTTCCACCAGCGAATCCCGTGTTGATGTACTGGAATCTTGGTGCTGGTGACAAAGCCTTTTCTGTTCGCTGGTCCCCTTCCATCTCATACACAGCGGGACCCAAGTAATGGCTCAGACCTGGAACAGAGGGGAGAGGGGCAAGTGTCAGTGTGTGATGGGAAGGTTAGATAGCAGCAAGATGAGGGGGCAGCACAATGTGAGTGCAGGGCGCCACAACGTCCACGTGATTGTTTAACAGAAGAGAAAGCATTAGAGAATTAGGTCTTCACCCTGTGTCAACCGGCCTCCAACACTGTCATTCTGCATTCTTCTCCAGCTGCCAAGCCATATGATGTCCAGAGCTTCTTGCTCCATCTGATTGAGTTCCTGAATACAGGTCCTCTTCCTGGGCTTGTGTGCCAGTTTGTCCTGTGGAGAGAGTGGAAGGGAGTTAGTCTCTGCTGTCTGAGGCTGTAATCTGAAGAGGTGTTGGGGAAACTCCAGATAAAGGAAGAAAACGTGCATTTTTATAGCACCATTCAGGACTCAAGATGTCCCGAACAGTCTGGAGCCAATGGAGGACCTTGGAAATCTCGTCTCTGCTGTAATGTATGAAATGCGGCAGCCAATTTGCCAACAGCGTGGTCCCACTTTGAGATCAATGATCAGGTAATGTGTTTCAGTGCAGTTTTTTGAGGGATAATTGTTGGCCAAGGGAACCCAGGTGAACTCTCTTGTTCATCTTCAAAATAGTGCAATGGGATTGTTTACACCAACTGAGAGAACAGGACCATGGTCTGACATCTTACCTAAAAGGAAACACCAGTGTTAACCTAGATTCTGCTCTCAATTCTGTGGAATAGGACTGTAATCCACCATCTCTAACCCTAAGGTGACCTACTGTACCATGGCAGATACGAGCAAAGATAAGGGCTTGCATTTATATAGCAACTTTGAAGACCAAATGACGTTGTAAAATGCTTTATCGCCAATTAAGTACTTTGAAGTGTATACGCTGTTGGAATAGAAGAAAAGCGGCAGTCAATTTGTGCACAGCAAGATCCCAATTACAGCAATGTGATTCTGACCCGATCATCTGCTTTTGTGGTGTTGATTGAGGGATTAATATTGGGAAGAATTGTCCCTCTGCTCTTCCTCCACATAGTGGCCATGGGATCTTTTACATCCACCTGAGAGGGCAGACGGGATCTCTCTTTGTCATTTCATCGGAAACGTGGCACCTCTGACTGACGTACAATTGTTTGGGGACCCGGTGAGACCGCACCTGGAGTACTGTGTGCAGTTTGGTCTCCGCACCTAAGGAAGGATATACTTCCCTGGAGGTAGTTCTGGGTTGGTACCTCGGATGAGAGGGTTGCCCTACGGTGAGATGCTGAGCAAATTGTGCTCATACTCTAGGCAGTTTAGAAGAATGAGAGGGGGTGGCTCACATTCGTACCAATGGCATAGGTAGAAAAAGGGATGAAGTCCTGCAACAAGAATTTTGGGAGCTAGGTAGCAGATTAAAAAGCAGGACCTCATAGGTTGCAATCTCTGGATTACCCCTGGTGCCATGTGCTACTGAGTATAGGAATAGAAGGATAGAGCAGATGTATGCGTGGCTGAAGAGATGATGCAGGAGGGAGGGCGTTAGTTGGCTGGATCTCTCGGTCTGTTTCCAGCGAAGGTGGGACCTGAACAAGTTGGATGAGTTGCACCTGAACCGAAATGGGGCCAACATCCTTGCTGGGAGATTTGTTAGTGCTGTTTTCTTTTTTTTTTTGGGGGGGGGGAGGCGGTGCTGGCTAAATTAATTTGGCAGGTGATGTGATACAGAGTGGAGGGACAGTAGTGGTGATACAAGTCAAATATAGAAGAGCAATTCAGTCAGACTGGAAGGCAGTGCAAATATAGACCTGGTATGGCACAAGCGAATAATGCAAGGCTGGATTGCAACTGTTTTAAAGCAAGGAGTCTTACTAGTAAGGCTGATGAATTGCGTGCGTTGATTAACACATGGGAATATGATATTATTGATATCACTGTGACATGGTTGAGGGAAGGGCAGGACAGGCAGCTCAATATTCCAGGGTATAGAATCTTCAGGCGTGACAGGGGAGGGTGTGAAAGAGGAGGTGGTATTGGACTGTTGAACAGGAAGTCAATTACTGCAGTAAGGAAGGATGATATCTTGGAGGGTTCCTCAAAAGCGCAGGGTCAATAACCAGTGGGCATAGATTTAAGCTAAGGGGCAGGAGGTTTAGACAGGATTTGAGGGAAGAAACATTCACCCAGAGGATGGAGAAATCTGGAAAACACTGACTGAAGGGGTGGTAGTGGCAGGAAACCTGACAACATTTAAGCAGTATTTAGATGAACACTTGAAACGCCATAGCATTAAGGTTACGGGCCAAGTGCTGGAAAATGGGATTAGAATAGATAAGTGCTTGATGGCTGGCACAGACATGATGGGTCGAACAGCCTGTTTCTGTGCTGTATAAATCTATGATCTCATTGAAACATATATAACTCTGAAGGGGTTTGCTAAGGCAGACACTGAGAGGGGTTATCCTTCAACTGGGGAATCTAGACACAAGGACACAGCCTCAGTATTAGGGGCCAATCCTGCAGGACTGAAAGGAGGAGAAATGTATTCACTCAGAGGGTGTGAAACATTAGAATTCTACATCTCAGAAGGTTGCAGATGCTTTATCTTTGTGTATTAACAAGACTGTGATTGATACTTTTGTAAACTCTCAGGGTATCGAGGAATATGAGGAGCAGGTGGAAAATGGAGCTGAGGTAGAAGATCAGCCATGATTGTATTGATGGTTGGAGCATACTTCAGGGGCCATATGGTATATACCTGCTCCTCATGGCCTTAGCAGCACTTGCTCATTGATGGGTCAAGTTAGTTTGTTGTGCTCAGGTCCTGGAGTGGAACCTGAAATCACAGAGTTGTGACTGAGAGGTCACAGTGTTACCAACAGAGCCGCAGAGCCATGTACCACAATGATAGTAGGAATGAGGGTCTTCAGTTAATGTGGAGAGACTGGAGAAGCTGGGATTGTTCTCCTTAAAGCAGGGGAATATAATGGGAGATTTAATAGAGGTGTTCAAATTGGGCGGGTTTTTATGCAGTCAATAAGGAGAAACTATTTCTCTGCTCCTGTTCAAATCCAGCAGTGAGATCGTACATGTCACACGTGACTTGTTTAACCCAATCATGTTAAGGACGCACTTCTGACAGTGTCGCAGTCCCTGAGCAGTGACCGGGAGTCTTACCCTTGCAGTGCGGGTGATGTCGTTGAACTTCTTGCGGCACTGCCCCCCTGTCCGGATGATATCAGTCCTGGCATTCACATTGAGGGCCACCTCCTCTCAGGCCTGGCGTAGTGTCTGTCTGGGCATCTTCCTCCCGTCCGAGGGGAAGAAGACTTCCTTGCGGGACCTCACCTGTTCCACCAGAATCTCCACTGCTGCATCGCTGAATCTCGGAGCTTTCGATTCCGACATGTTTCAGGGACGGAGGCGGCGAAGAAGCAGCGACTGCAGACAAAGTGAAGGAGGAGAGAGAGGTTGAAAGAGCGCCGGGCCCGCCGGAAATCCCAGCCGCCGGAAATTCCCAACCTTCCAGCTGGGCGAGCAGTCCGTCACTTCACCGCAGGCTGGCTCATTGTCCCAATCCCATACAAAGACTTGCCGCCAGTCAAAGTGATTCCTGCCAATGACAGGAGCTTTCAACAGTCCCGCCCGATAGCCACCCGCAGTCAAAATGCTCCCTGGCTCTGACAGCAGCGGTGCTGCTCGAGAAAGAGCTGTGTTAAAGCAGCACAAACACAGTTTGAAATGCAACCCCCACCTCTTATTTAATGTTGAATTCCTTGCTTTAACATTTGCAGCACATCACACAGACAGTATTCTGTCGGTATTCTGTTCAGTACAAACTTGCTGACTGATTTATTTGAACAGGAGATAAATACACCAAACACAGATTGTAAATAGGTGATTAATTCTGCATCTGTGACTAACTGTATTGTGTCTAAGTGCAATATTAACTCTGTATCTGTCAGTATCTGGTTTTGTGTGTGAATGTGCTATGAATTTTCTCTCTGTCACTATCTGGGACTATGTGTGAATGCGGCATTAATTCTGACTCACATCAAAACAGAAGGAAATACTCAGCAGGTCTGGGAACATCTGTGGAGAGAACAACAGAGTTAATGTTTCAGGTTTGCGACTTTTCATCAGAACTGTTAAAGGTTAGAAATGTAACAGGCTATGAACAAGTGTAAAGTGGGCGGGGTGGAGGGGAAGAAGAACACAAGGGAAGGTGTGTGAGAGGGCTGAGGACAGGAGAGAGTAAATGATACAGAGGTCATGGAACAAAGGCAAAGGGAGTGTCATTAGTTGCATTAAAAGACAAAGCATTAGTCTGGAGAGAGTGTTAATGACAGCCTAATGAACAGATCTGTCCAAATGCAGAAATCTGAAAGAAAAAGTTTAATGCAGGCCCATGGTTAAAATAAAGTACAAAAGACAGTCATATTCTGAAATTTTTGAACTCAATGTTGAATCCAGAAGGCTGTCGAGGGACATTCTGTTCCTGTCACCCTCTGGTACTCTGAGTGCATATGGGATTAATTCTGTCTGTCACTCCCTTGTACAGTTTGTGAATGTGGGATTAATTCTGCATCTGTTTCGCTTTGGTACAGTGTGTGAGTGTGGAGTTAAGTCTGTATCTGTCAGATTCTCTTACTGTATATGTGTGGGGGAATAATTCTTCAGCTACCTCGCTTTGATACAGTCTATGAGTTTGGGATTAATTCTGTATCTTTCAGATTCTGTTCCTGTGTATGTGTGCAGGATTAATTCAGTCTCTGTCATTCTCAGTTCCTTTGTCAGAGTGTGGGATTCACTCTCTTTCTGACAGTTCCAGATACTGTGTGTGAGTGTGGGATCAGTTGTATTTCTATCACTGTCTGGTGCAGTGTGAGTGTGGGATTCACTCTGTGTCTGTTTCTCTCTGATCCTGTGTGTGTGAGTAGGATTAATTCAGTCTCTGTCATTCTCAGTTCCTTTGTCTGAATGTGGGATTCACTCTCTTTCTGACAGTTCCAGATACTGTGTGTGAGTGTGGGATCAGTTGTGTGCAGTGTGAGTGTGGGATTCACTCTGTGTCTGTCACTCTCTGGACATTGTCTGTCTGAAACTTCCTGATACTATGTATCAGGGACGGAGACACTCTATCTGTACGTCTTTGCTACAGATTGTGAGTGTGGGATTTATTTGACCCTCTCCGGAACTGTGTGTGATGTAATCATTCTATATTTGGTCAGTCTCTGGTATTCTATGTTATTATAGGGTACATAATGTATCTGTCAGTCCCCGATACAATATGGTTTTGGGATTCGTTCTGCATCGATCTGACTGTGTTCCTGGATATGATTGTGGGATTAATTCTGTACTTGTCTGTTGTGGTATTGTGTGTGCATGGGAATTATTCTGTCTCTCTTTGCCTCTGATATTGTAAGTGTGTGTTTAATTCTGCACTTGATACAATATGTCAGTGTAGCATATTTTTTGGCTGTTGTTGTTTGCAACAATCTCTGGCATAACAGGTAACTCAGAGTAATATGCAGAGACCCAGACTAATGTTTGCGGACATGGGATCAAATCCCACCACGGCAGGTGGTAAATACTGCGCAATCTCGGGAGTATTTGTATTTTCTCAGCTCAGTAAATGTTATACACTCTGAGGTTGGCGCTCCTGAAGCTCAGGTTGCTCCACTCAAACAGTGAACATTTGATGGGAGGTTCAATGGTGAGGTTGATATTCAGGAAGGGTTTACATGCATTCTATAAGGAGAAAAGGTTTCCCCTGGCAGGTGGATCAGTAACAATAGAATTACAGTATTAAAACATGGTTACAGTATAGAAGGAGGCCATTCAGCCCGTCGAACCAGTGCCCGCTCTCTACAAGAGCACGTCAGCTAATCCCACTCCCCTGCCTTTTCCTTGTAACCCTGCATTTTTTGCCTTCAGATAATGATCCCATTTCACTTCAAAAACCACGATTGGATCTGCCTCCACCACAATCTCAGGCAGTGTATTCCAGATCCTAACCACTCACTGGACAGGAAAAGTTTCCCTTTTCCCTCATGTCGCCTCTGGCAGTTTTGCCAACCACTGTAAATCGGTGCCCTCTGGTTTTTGACACTTCTCCAAATGAGAACAGTTTCTCCCCATCTACTCTGTCCAGATCCCTCATGATTTTGAAAACCTCTATTCACTCTCCTCCCAGCCTTCTCTTCTTGAAGGAGAACAGACGCAGCTTCTCCAATCTATCCATGGATCTGTCCAAACGCAATACTTTAATACTTCAATACTGACTTAATTGGCTGCAAAGCACTTTGGAACATTCTAAGGTCTTGATCGGCGCTACATAAATGCCAGTGTTTCTTTGGTTTCAAAGTTTATCCATGTGTCCGCTTGCACCCAGGTTTATTGGGAAGACTGAAACGATTGTTTTTGATGCACACTCCACACTCCATTCCCCAGCCACCAACTCCATTCCTCTCCCTGACAAATATCTGTTGTGTGTAACCTTGGTGTCATATTTGTCCTTGAGATGAGCTTCCGACCACACATCACGAAGCATGCCCAATTCCACCTCCATAACATCACCTGACATTGTCCCTGTCTCAGCTCATCTGTTACTGAAACCCTCATTCATGCCTTCGTTACCTCTAGAATTGACAATTCAACACACTCCTGGCTGCTCTCCCACATTCGACACTTCCCACACATGACGTCATCCCAAACTCTGCTGACCATGTACTAAACTCACACCGAGTCCAGTTTATCCCTCACCCCGTGCTCTCTGAACTTCCCTGGCACCCGGTCCAGCAAAACATCGATTGCAAAATTCTCATTTTTGTTTTCAAATCCCTCCTTGTCCCCTCACCCCCTCCCTATCTCTGTAACCTCCTCCAGCCGGGACAATTCTTATCCTCCTGTTCAAATCCCTCCATGTGCCCTACCCCCTCCCGATCTCTGTAACCTCCTCCAGCCTGGACAATTCTGATCCTCCTCTTCAAATCCCTCCATGTCCCCTCGCCCCCTCCCTATCTCTGTAAACTCCTCCAGCCCGGACAATTCTTATCCTCCTCTTCAAATCCCTCCATGTCCCCTCGCCCCCTCCCTATCTCTGTAACCTCCTCCAGCCCGGACAATTCTTATCCTCCACTTCAAATCCCTCCATGTGCCCAACCCCCTACCCATCTCTGTAACCACCTCCAGCCCGGACAATTCTTATCCTCCTCTTCAAATCCCTCCATGTGCCCTCGCCCCTTCCTATCTCTGTAACCTCCTCCAGCCAGGACAATTCTTATCCTCCTGTTCAAATCCCTCCATGTCCCCTCGCCCCCTCCCTATTTCTGTAACCTCCTCCAGCCGGACAATTCTTATCCTCCTCTTCAAATCCCTCCATGTGCCCTCGCCCTCTCCCTATCTCTGTAACCTCCTCCAGCCCGGACAATTCTTATCCTCCTGTTCAAATCCCTCCATGTCCCCTCGCCATCTCCCTATCTCTATAACCTCCTCCAGCCCAGACAATTCTTATCCTCCTGTTCAAATCCCTCCATGTCCCCTCGCCATCTCCCTATCTCTGTAACCTCCTCCAGCCCGGACAATTCTTATCCACCTGATCGAATCCCTCCATGTCCCCTCGCCCCCTCCCTATCTCTGTAACCACCTCCAGGCTGGACAATTCTTATCCTCCTCTTCAAATCCCTCCATGACCCCTCGCCCTCTCCCTATCTCTCTAACCTCCTCCAGCCAGGACAATTCTTAACCTCCTGTTCAAAACCCTCCATGTGCCCTCGCCCCTCCCTATCTCTGTAACCTCCTCCAGCCCAGACAATTCTTATCCTCCTGTTCAAATCCCTCCATGTCCCCTCGCCCCCTCCCTATCTCTGTAACCTCCTCCAGGCTGGGCAATTCTTATCCTCCTCTTCAAATCCCTCCATGTCCCCTCACCCCCTCCCTATCTCTGCAACCTCCTCCAGCCCAGATAATTCTTATGCTCCTGTTCAAAACCCTCCATGTGCACTCGCCCCCTCCCTATCTCTGTAACCTCCTCCAGCCAGGTCAATTCTTATCCTCCTGTTCAAATCCCTCCATGGTTCCTTGCCCCTCCCTATCTCTGTAACCACCTCCAGTTGGACAATTCTCATCCTCCTGTTCAAATCCCTCCATGTCCCCTCGCCCCCTCCCTATCTCTGTAACCTCCTCCAGCCCGGACAATCCTTATCCTCAAGTTCAAATCCCTCCATGTGCCCTCGCCCTCTCCCTATCTCTGTAACCTCCTCCAGCCCGGAGAATTCTTATCCTCCTGTTCAAATCCCTTCATGTGCCATCGCCCTCTCCCTATCTCTGTAACCTCCTCCAGCCCGGACAAGTCTTATCCTCCTGTTTAAATCCCTCCATGTCCCCTCGCCATCTCCCTATCTCTATAACCTCCTCCAGCCCGGACAATTCTTATCCTCCTGATCAAATCCCTCCCTATCTCTGTAACTTCCTCCGGCCAGGACAATTCTTATCCTCTTTTCAAATCCCTCCATGTCCCCTCACTCCCTCCCTATCTCTGCAACCTCCTCCAGCCCAGATAATTCTTATCCTCCTGTTCAAAACCCTCCATGTGCACTCGCCCCCTCCCTATCTCTGTAACCTCCTCCAGCCAGGTCAATTCTTATCCTCCTGTTCAAATCCCTCCATGGTTCCTTGCCCCTCCCTATCTCTGTAGCCACCTCCAGTTGGACAATTCTCATCCTCCTGATCAAATCCCTCCATGTCCCCTCGCCCCCTCCCTATCTCTATAACCTCCTCCAACCCAGACAATTCTTATCCTCCTTATCAAACCCCTCCATGTCCCCTCGCCCCCTCCCTATCTCTGCAACCTTCTCCAGCCAGACAATTCTCACCGTCCTGATCAAGTCCCTCCATGTCCCCTCGCCCCCCTCACTATCTCTGTAAACTCCTCCAACCCAGACAATTCTCATCCTCCTGATCAAATCCCTCCATGTCCCCTCGCCCCCTCCCTATCTCTGTAACCTCCTCCAACCCAGACAATTCTTATCCTCCTTCTCAAACCCCTCCATGTCCCCTCGCCCCCTCCCTATCTCTGCAACCTCCTCCAACCCAGATAATTCTTATCCTCCTAATCAACTCCTTCCATGACCCCTCACACCCTCCCTATTTCTGTTAGCTCATCCAGCCCGGACAATTCTCATCCTCCTTATCAAACCCCTCCATGTCCCCTAGCTCCCCTCCCTATTCCTGAAAGCTCCTCCAGCCCTCGCAATCCACATCCTCCTGTTCAAATTAATCTCTCCATGGCCCCTTGCTTCTCTCCCAATCTCTTAACCTCCTACAGCATCAACGAATCTCATACTCCTGTTCAAATCCGTCCATGACACCTCGCCCACTCCCTATCTCTGTAACCTCCTCCAGCCCGGACAATTCTTATCCTCCTGTTCAAATCCCTCCATGTCCCCTCGCCATCTCCCTATCTCTATAACCTCCTCCAGCCCGGACAATTCTTATCCTCCTGATCAAATCCCTCCATGTGCCCTCGCCCTCTCCCTATCTCTGTAACCTCCTCCAGCCCGCACAATTCTTATCCTCAAGTTCAAATCCCTCCATGTCCCCTCGCCATCTCCCTATCTCTATAACCTTCTCCAGCCCGGACAATTCTTATCCTCCTGATCAAATCCCTCCATGTCACCTCGCCCCCTCCCTATCTCTGTAACATCCTGCAGCCCGGACAATTCTTATCCACCTGATCAAATCCCTCCATGTCCCCTCGCCCCCTCCCTCTCTCTGTAACCACCTCCAGCCCGGACAATTCTTATCCTCCTGTTCAAATCCCTCCATGTCACCTCGCCCCCTCCCTTTCTCTGTAACCTCCTCCAGCCAGGACAATTCTTATCCTCCTGTTCAAATCCCTCCATGTCCCCTCGCCCCCTCCCTATCTCTGTAACCTCCTCCAGGCTGGACAATTCTTATCCTCCTCTTCAAATCCCTCTATGTGAACTCGCCCCTCCCTATCTCTGTAACCTCCTCCAGCCAAGACAATTCTTATCCTCCTGTTGAAATCCCTCCATGTCCCCTCACCCCCTCCCTATCTCTGCAACCTCCTCCAGCCCAGATAATTCTTATCCTCCTGTTCAAAACCCTCCATGTGCACTCGCCCCCTCCCTATCTCTGTAACCTCCTCCAGCCAGGTCAATTCTTATCCTCCTGTTCAAATCCCTCCATGGTTCCTTGCCCCTCCCTATCTCTGTAGCCACCTCCAGTTGGACAATTCTCATCCTCCTGTTCAAATCACTCCATGTCCCCTCGCCCCCTCCCTATTTCTGTCACATCCTCCAGCCGGACAATTCTTATCCTCCTCTACAAATCCCTCCATGTGCCCTCGCCCCTTCCTATCTCTGTAACCTCCTCCAGCCGGGACAATTCTTATCCTCCTGTTCAAAACCCTCCATTTGCCCTTGCCCCTCCCTATCTCTGTAACCTCCTCCAGCCCAGGCAATTCTTAACCTCCTGTTCAAATCCCTCCATGTCCCCTCGCCCCCTCCCTATCTCTGTAACCTCCTCCATGCTGGACAATTCTTATCCTCCTGTTCAAATCCCTCCATGTGCACTCGCCCCTCCCTATCTCTGTAACCTCCTCCAGCCCAGACAATTCTTATCCTCCTGTTCAAATCCCTCCATGTCCCCTCGCCCCCTCCCTATCTCTGTAACCTCCTCCAGGCTGGACAATTCTTATCCTCCTCTTCAAATCCCTCTATGTGCCCTCGCCCCTCCCTATCTCTGTAACCTCCTCCAGCCAGGACAATTCTTATCCTCCTGTTCAAATCCCTCCATGTCCCCTCACCCCCTCCCTATCTCTGCAACCTCCTCCAGCCCAGATAATTCTTATCCTCCTGTTCAAAACCCTCCATGTGCACTCGCCCCCTCCCTATCTCTGTAACCTCCTCCAGCCAGGTCAATTCTTATCCTCCTGTTCAAATCCCTCCATGGTTCCTTGCCCCTCCCTATCTCTGTAGCCACCTCCAGTTGGACAATTCTCATCCTCCTGATCAAATCCCTCCATGACCCCTCGCCCCCTCCCTATCTCTGTAACCTCCTCCAACCCAGACAATTCTTATCCTCCTTATCAAACCCCTCCATGTCCCCTCGCCCCCTCCCTATCTCTGCAACCTTCTCCAGCCAGACAATTCTCACCCTCCTGATCAAGTCCCTCCATGTCCCCTCGCCCCCCTCACTATCTCTGTAACCTTCTCCAACCCAGACAATTCTCATCCTCCTGATCAAATCCCTCATGTCTCCTCGCCCCCCTACCGATCTCTGTAACCTCCTCCAACCCGGCAATTTTTATCCTCCTGATCAAATCCCTCCATGTCCCTTCTCCCCTCCCTATCTCTGTAACCTCCTCCAACCCAGACAATTTGTATCCTCCTGATCAAATCCCTCCATGTCCCTTCGCCCCCTCCCTATCTCTGTTAGCTCATCCAGCCCGGACAATTCTCATCCTCCTTATCAAACCCCTCCATGTCCCCGAGCCCCCCTCCCTATTCCTGAATGCTCCTCCAGCCCTTGCAATCCACATCCTCCTGTTCAAATTAATCTCTCCATGGCCCCTTTCTCCTCTCCCAATCTCTTAACCTCCTACAGCATCAACGAATCTCATACTCCTGTTCAAATCCGTCCATGACACCACGTCCCCTCCCTATCTCTGTAACCTCCTCCAGACCCGACGATTCTCATCCTCATTTTCAAATCCCTCCATGACTCCTCTCCCCCTCCCTATCTCATATCCTCCTCCAGCCCCACAACCCCTCGACAGATCTGTGTTCCTCTAATTCTGACCTCTTGACCATTCCCCAATTTTAATTTCTCCACCTTTAACACACGCCTTCAAACCGACATTCGATTTTTAGATTTCGAGATACCGCACTGAAACAGGCCCTTCGGCCCACCGAGTCTGTGCCGACCATTAACCACCCATTTATACTAATCTGACACTAATCCCATATTCCTATCACATCCTCACCTGTCCCTGTTAAACCTACAAGCTGTTGATCACCTTTCCCTAATGTCTCCTTATGTTACTGACTGCTACATATAGTGTTATGGCGACCACACTGAAGCGCTTGGGGATATTTTATTATGTTGGAGGCGTTAGGTAAATGCAAATTTGATGTTTTTGTTAAACCTGTACAGTGCGCTTGCTTGATGTAGCTCCGCCGCCCCCACCCCGCCTCAGCTGATGAATGAAGGGAAACGCGCATGCGTGCTGTCCACAGAATCAGCAGCAGCAGACGGTATGAAACAGTGGCGAATTGAGAAATCCCGCTCCCCGGGGGGAATGGACCAAATTGCAGCCTCCTTCCAGCAGCACATGGCGCTGGGAGAGTGTGTTCACAATGGCTCAGGTCAGCATTGAGTCCGGGGCATGTTCTGGAGGGGAGGTGGGGCTGAATTGGAAGAGGCAGAATGGAGCAAGAAATGGTCCCAGAGCAGAGAGCGGGCGGGGCTGGGGGAAGGGGATTCTCGGACTGTCTGTGTGTGGGTGTGTGTGTGAGAGTGTGTTTCTGTGTCTGTCTGAGTGTGTCTGTGTGCATGTGTGAATAAAGGCTAAATGAGTGAACATGAAATTTGACATGAAATATAATATGGAGAAATGTGAGGTTATCCACTTTGGGAGAAAAAAGAGAAAAACAGAATAGTTGATAAATGGTCAGACGTTAGGAAGTGTTGTATTACAAAGGGAATTTTTCATGAGACACTGCAAGCTAACATGCAGGTATTACAAGCAATTAAGGTACATGGTATGTTGGCGTTTACTGAAAGAGGATTTGAGTATCGGAGTAAAGATACCTTACTGCAGTTACATAGAGCCTTGGTGAGACCGCACCTGCAGTATTGTGCGCAGTTTTGATCTCCTTAAATGTAAAAAAGTATACTTGCCATAGATGGAGTGTAAATGAAGGTTCCTCAAGCGAAATCCTGGGATGGAGGGATTTCCTTATGAGGAGAGATCAAATAGACTGGGCCTGTATTGACTTGGGTTTAGAAGAATGAGAGGTGATCTCATTCAAACATGCACAATTCTTACAGGGCTCGACAGGGTTGATGCAGGAAGGATGTTTCCCCTGACTGGGAATCTAGAACCAGGGGACACAGTCTCAGAATAAGGAGCAGGCTATTTAGGATTGCGATGAGGAGGAATTTCTTCACTCAGAGGCTGGTGATTCTTTGGAATTCTCTACCCCAGAGGCTGTGGAGACTCAGTCATTGAGTATGTTCAAGACGGAGATTGATAGATTTTTACAGATTAAAACATCAAGGGTTACAGGGATAGTGCAGGAAAAAGGTGTTGAAGTAGATCAACCATGATCTCATTGAATGGTGGAGAGGGCTCAAAGGGCTGAATGACCTACTCCTGTGCCTAGTTCCTATGTTCTTGTGCTGTGGTCAGGGTAAGGGGGAACAAAACTGTGCTGCTGTACTGCAGTGCTGTCCAAAACTGACACTTTGTATCACCGTGTTCCCACTGTGGAAATGACAATGATGAAACTGTGAAGTTCGAACCCTCACCTGTTCTTGTCTTACAGGGAATACTTCTCCTTTGTGCAGGAACCGGAATAGATGTGATGTTTTCCTGGACCAAGGAACCGTGCAGCCCTGCTCCTTCTAACACACAGTAGGTACGTGATCATTCCCACAGTGTAATGGCACAGAGAGCTCACCAGTTCCACTGTCAGGGACACCAGAAGGAACCAGTCTCACACTGATCCCAAGATCCAGACACATATTTTCAGTCATAACAATGTAAAGAGAGCAGGAGAAATCGACATTGTATCCAGTTCAAACCAATTCAGTAATGATGACAGGGAGAGACATGAATCCCAGGTCAACTCTCAGATTTAATTCGTCATAGAGTCATACACAACACAGAGGAGGCTATTCGGACCATTGACTGCATGTTTACTCTCCACAAAGCAATACAGTCAGTCCCACTCCCCGGCTCGATCCTCGTAGCCTTGCAAGTCGATTTCTCTCAGGTGACCATCCAACATCCTACTGAAGTCAGTGATTGTCTCCACTTCCACCACCCTTGTGGACAGTGAGTTCCAGGTCATTACCACCCCCTGTGTAAAACAGTGTTTCCTCATATTCCCCCTGAATCTCTGGTCAAAAACATTCAATCTGTGTAACCTAGTCCTTGTATCATTTGTTAATGGGAACAGTTTTTCCCTTTCCAGCTTGCCTGTTAAAATCTTGTACACTTCAGTTAAATCTCCCCTCAATCTCCTTTGTTCTGAGGAGAACAAGGCCAGATTTTCCAGCCTAACCTTGTAACTAAAATCCACCATCCCTGAAACCATTCTGGTAAATCTCCTCTGCAGTCTCTCAAGGACCCTCCCATCCATGCTAAGGTATGGTGACCAGAACTGGACACAGTACTCCAGTTGGGGTCTAACCAGAGCTTTATAAAGGGTCAGCGTAACTTCCCTGCTTTTGAACTCAATGCCTCTGTTTATAAAGCCCAAGATCCCATATGCTTTATTATCCAATCTCTCAATATGTCCTGCCAGTTACAAAGATCTATGCACTTGCACCCTCAGGACCCTCTATTCCTGCAAACTCCTTCGAACTGTGCCAATAATTATATATTGCCTCTCCTTATTCCTTCTGCCAAAATGCATCACCTCACACTTGTCAGTATTAAATTCCATCTGCCACCTCTCTGCCCATTCTACTAGCCTGTCTATGTCCTGTTGCAGGCGGTTCATATCATCCTCACTGTGTGCCTCACCTCCATGTTTGGTGTTGCCATCAAATTTTGAAATAGACTCTGTGCAGGCTGAGCTACAAATTAAATATTAGATAGATCTGACAAACTGTCTCCGATTGAGAGGTATAGAATTCATCCCAGGAAGGTGCGCTCGGACTCAAATTAAGAAAATAACACTTAACCTGTGTATCAGTAGAAACAATATTCATCCCAATCGTACAACCTTACACCCAACTTAGATGCAAGTCCAAAATTCTGTGCAGTATCTGATTGAGTGATGCTGTAAAATAGTGAAACCCCGAGGGACAACTTTGATCACAGTTCAGCATTCATCCACATTATACAGCTGCAAGATGCAGTATCAATTGTTTTCGGCCTAGAGCTGCACATTACATCCCATTTCAAACTGAAAGATACAGTGTCAATTCCATCACTGTAGACTGAGCTCCAGGATACAAGCCAGTCCAAAAACCTCATGCACTATCATTAGTGCTGTAAAGGATGGGTTAAAATTATGTATCACTGGTGTGTTTACAGGAGATTGGGTCAATAGTAGTTAAAAACACGTTCATATTAGTTAATTAAAACTGACAGCATCAAGCCCTGTGTAGTCATAATTTAAATTAAATGTCAAGTAAATACCTACTGAGGTATTAATGTTAAATATATTCGAGAGACCAAAGTGAGATGCAAATGAAATACATATGACAAAAGAACAGCAGATGTACAAACATTCCCCGTAGCCCTGCAAGTCTATTTCTCTCAGGTGACCATCAGGGAATGACAGATCCCTCATTCAAACAGTACCACAGACTAATATGTAAAGACTGAATGCCACACTCACACACTACTGAGATAGACAAAATAAACAACACATTCACATACAGTACCAGAGACTGCAAAGTACAGAATTAATCCCAATAGTACCCAATAACAGATTCTGACAGAGAATGTATTTCTCTCTCTCACTGAAAACACACACACACACATTCAGATGTCGTACGAGAGACTTACAGATCAAGAAGATAGTGCCCAGCAACATCAAACAACAGAGACTGACAAATACTGAATGAATCCCACATTCACAAACAATACCAGACACTGAGAAATACAGAATTAAACTCCAAGTTATACACAATAACAGAGAATGACACAAACAGCATTAATCACTCACTCATACTTGAGTACAAACTGACACAGGCAGAAAAAATCCAACACACATAAACAGTACCAGTGACTGAGAGATACAAAATGAACCCCACATTCACAAACAGTAGCAGAGACAGACAGGGAAAGAATCCAACACTCTCATCGAGTAATGAACACTGAGAATGAATCCAAAACACACACGCGCGCGCGTACACACACACACACACTTTACCATAGATAGACAGATACAGATTGCATTTGACACAAACAGAAGCATAGACTGGTCTATATATAAATAGAAAATACATCCCATGCTCACATACTGCAACACAGACTGACAGTAACAATACCAATCCCACACATGTATATAATACCAGAGACTGACAGATGCAGGTAAAATAAATAGACCCACACAGGACCAGATAGTGTGTGATACAGAATTAATCCCTCATTCATATTGTATCAGAGTGTCAGAGGCAGAATGAATCTCACACTTACAAACTGCACCAGGGACTGAGAGATCCAGAATCAATTTCTCTCACACAAAGATACAATAGCAGAGACAGTCAGAGACAGAATGAATCCGGAGTCCCACAGAGTGGCAGATACAGATTGAAACACTCACCAACATACTATAGCAGATCAGAGTGAATATAGAATGAATTCCACCCACACAAAATACCAAAGAGAGATCCAGAACTAATCCCACACTCACACACAGTAACAGACACTGACAGATACAGAAGTAATCCCACACTCACACACAGTAACATACACTGACAGATACAGAATTAATCCCACACTCACACACAATAACAGACACAGATAGATACAGAATTAATTCGAAACTCACACACAGTAACAGACACTGACAGATAAAGAATTAATCCCACACTTACATGCAGTATCACATACAATGTGAGTGTGTGGGATTATTTCAGTGCCTGTCAGTGTTCGTTACTGTGTGTGTGTGTGTGGGATTAATTCTGTGTCTGTCAGTGTCTGTTACTGTGTGTGAGTGTGGGATAAATTCTGTATCTGTCAGTGTCTGTTATTGTATGAGAGTGTGGGATTAATTCTGTATCTGTCAGAGTCTGATACTGTGTGAGAGTGTGGGATTAATTCTGTATCTGTCAGTGTCTGTTACTGTGTGTGAGTGTGGGATTAATTCTGTATCTGTCAGTGTCTGTTACTGTGTGTGAGTGCGGGATTAATTCTGCATCTGTCAGTGTCTGTTACTGTGTGTGAGTGTGGGATAAATCCTGTATCTGTCAGTGTCTGTTATTGTATGAGAGTGTGGGATTAATTCTATATCTGTCAGAGTCTGATACTGTGTGAGAGTGTGGGATTAATTCTGTATCTGTCAGTGTCTGTTACTGTGTGTGAGTGTGGGATTAATTCTGTATCTGTCAGTGTCTGTTACTGTGTGTGAGTGCGGGATTAATTCTGCATCTGTCAGTGTCTGTTACTGTGTGTGAGTGCGGGATTAATTCTGTATCTGTCAGTGTCTGTTATTGTATGAGAGTGTGGGATTAATTCTGTATCTGTCAGAGTCTGATACTGTGTGAGAGGGTGGGATTAATTCTGTATCTGTCAGTGTCTGTTACTGTGTGTGAGTGCGGGATTAATTCTGCGTCTGTCAGTGTCTGTTACTGTGTGTGAGTGTGGGATAAATTCTGTATCTGTCAGTGTCTGTTATTGTATGAGAGTGTGGGATTAATTCTGTATCTGTCAGAGTCTGATACTGTGTGAGAGTGTGGGATTAATTCTGTATCTGTCAGTGTCTGTTACTGTGTGAGAGTGTGGGATTAATTCTGTATCTGTCAGTGTCTGTTACTGTGTGTGAGTGCGGGATTAATTCTGCATCTGTCAGTGTCTGTTACTGTGTGTGAGTGTGGGATTAATTCTGTATCTGTCAGTGTCTGTTACTGTGTGTGAGTGTGGGATTAATTCTGTATCTGTATGAGTGTGGGATTAATTCTGTATTTGTCAGTGACTTTTACTGTGTGTGAGTGTGGGATTAATTCTGTATCTGTCAGGGTCTGTTACTGTGTGTGAGTGTCGCATTAATTCTGTCTCTGTCAGTGTCTGTTAATGTGTGTGAGTGTGGGATTAATTCTGTATCTGTCAGTGTCTGTTACTGTGTGAGAGTTTGGGGTTAGTTCTCTGTCTGTCATTCTCTCGTCCAGTATGTGGTTTGGTTCTAAGTCTCCAGCTCTCATAATCTGTTACTGTGTGTGATTGTGAAATTAGTTCTGGATCTCTCTCTGGTATTTTCCGTGAGTGGAATTCATTCTATATTCACTCTGCTCTTCCATAGTATATTCGTGAGTGTTTCAATCTGTATCTGCCACTCTGTGGGAATTGTGCATCTGGCAGTCTCTGGTATTATATATATGTGTGGAATTAATATTGTTACTGTCAGTCTCTGTTACAGGATGTGAGCATGGGATGTATTCTATATTTGTCAGTCTCTGCTACTCTGTATGGTTGTCGGATTCAATCCATATCTGTTGGCCGATGGTACTCTGTGTCCATGTGTGTGTGTGTGTGTGGTAGAAACTATATTTCATGCCAATGTCTCCCTTACTTAATGTGAATGTGGGGTTCATTCTCTATCTCTCTGTCACTGGTACTGTTTAAGTGTATTGGATATTTTCTGCCTGTGTCAGTTTGTGCTAAAGTATGAATGATTGATTAATGCTGTTTGTGTCATTCTCTGTTACTGTGTATAGGTTTGAGTGTAATTCCTTATTTCTCAGTGTCTGATATTGTTTGTGAATGTGGGATTCAATCAGGATTTGTCAGTCTCTGTTGTTTGATGTCAGTGTGTGCTATCGTCTTTATCTTTAAGTTTCTGGTACTGCATCTGAAGGTGGGTGTGAGTGTGTTCAGTGAGAGTGAGAGATAGTGATAGAGAGGAATTCATTCTGTCAGAATCTGGTATTGTGTACAATTGGGATTAATTCTGTATTTTTCATTGTCTTGCACTGAATGTGAATGTGTGGCCCATTTTGTCTCTCTCAGTTGAGTGTGAGTGTGGCATTCTGTCTGTACCTATCAGTCTGTGGTACTGTTTGAATGAGGGATCTGACATTCCCTGCTACTGTGTGTAAGCATGTGATTCATTCTGTATTTGTCTGTTTGTGGTAATGTATGGGACTGTGAGATTTAGTCAGTATCTGTCAGTCTCTTGTACGTTTGTGCATCTGATGTTCATTTGTCATTTGTATTTCGTTTGCATCTCACTTCTGGTCTCTGAAATAATATATTCAACATTAATACCTGAATCTACAGTGATGGAATTGACACTGTATCTTTCAGTTTGAAATGGGATGTATGTGTAGCTCTGGGCCGAAAACAATTGATACTGTATCTTGCAGCTGTATAATTTAGATGAATGCTGAACTGTGATCAAAGTTGTCCCTCGGGGTTTCACTATTTTACAGCATCACTCAATCTGATACTGCACAGAATTTTGAACTTGCATCTAAGCTGGGTGTGAGGTTACACTATTGGGATGAATATTGTTTAAACTCATACTGCAGGTTAAGTGGGTGACATTTTAATTTGTGTCCTGGAGCATCTTCGTCGTATGAATTCTATACCTTTCAATCGAGTACAGTGTGTCAGATCTATCTAATATTTAATTTGTAGCTCAGCCTGCACAGAGACTATTTCAAAATTTGCTGACAACACCAAACATGGAGGTGAGGCTAACAGTGAGGATGATATGAACCGCCTGCAACAGAACATAGAGAGGCTAGTAGAATGGGCAGAGAGGTGGCAGATGGAATTTAATACTGACAAGTGTGAGGTGATGCATGTTGGCAGAAGGAATAGGGAGAGGCAATATATAATTATTGGCGCAGTTCGAAGGAGTTTGCAGGAATAGAGGGTCCTGAGGGTGCAAGTGCATAGATCTTTGTAACTGGCAGGACATATGGAGAGATTGGATAGTGAAGCATATGGGATCTTGGGCTTTATAAACAGATGCATTGAGTACAAAGGCAGGGCGATTATGCTGAACCTTTATAAAGCTCTGGTTAGACCCCAACTGGAGTAGTGTGTCCAGTTCTGGTCACCATACCTCAGCATGGATGGGAGGGTCCTTGAGAGGGTGCAGAGGAGATTTACCAGAATGGTTCCAGGGATGGAGGATTTTAGTTGCAATGTTAGGTTGGAAAAGCTCGGCTTGTTCTCCTCAGAACAAAGGAGATTGAGGGGAGATTTAACAGAAGTGTACAAGATTTTAACAGGCAAGCTGGAAAGGGAAAAACTGTTGCCATTAACAAATGGTACAAGGACTAGTTTACACAGATTGAATGTTTTTGACCAGAGATTCAGGGGGAATATTAGGAAACACTGTTTTACACAGGGGGTGATAATGACCTGGAACTCACTGCCAACAAGGGAGGTGAAAGTGGAGACAATCACTGACTTCAGTAGGATGTTGAATGGTCACCTGAGAGAAATAGACGTGCAGGTCTACGGGGATCGAGCAGGGGAGTGGGACTGACTGTATTCCTTTGTGGAGAGTAAACATGGAGTCAATGGGCCGAATAGCCTCCACTGTGCTGTAAATGACTCTATTACTTTATTTAAATCTGGTAGTTGACCTGGGATTCATGTCTCTCCCTGTCAGCATTACTGAATTGGTTTGAACTGGATACAATGTCTGTCTCTCCTGCTCTATTTACCTTGTTGGGATTGAAAATGTGTGTCTGGATCTTGCGATCAGTGTGAGACTGATTCCTTCTGCTGTCCCTGACAGTGGAACTGGTGAGCTGTCTGTGCCTTTACACTCTGGGAATGGTCACGTACCTACTGTGTGTTTGGCAGGAGCTGGGCCGCACCATTCCTTGGTCCTGGGAAACATCACATCTATTCTGGTTCCTGCACAAAGGAGAAGTATTCCTTGTAAGACAAGAACAGTTGAGGGTTAGAACTTTACAGTTTCATCATTGTCATTTCCACAGTGGGAACCCGGTGATACAAAGTGTCAGTGTTGGACAGCACTGCAGTACAGCAGCACAGTTTTGTTCCCCCTTATCCTGTCCACAGCACAAAAACATAAGAACTAGGAACAGGAGTAGGCCATTCAGCCCATCAAGCCCTCTCCACCATTCAATGAGATCATGGTTGATCTACTTCAACACCATAACCCTGCACTATCCCTGTAACCCTTGATGTTTTTAGTATATATAAATGTATCGATCTCCATCTTGAACTTACTCACTGACTGAGCCTCCACAGCCCTCTGGGTAGAGAATTCCAAAGATTCACCAGCCTCTGAGTGAAGAAATTCCTCCTCATCTCAGTCCTAAATGGCCTGCTCCTTATTCTGAGACTGTGTCCCCTGGTTATAGATCCCCAGTCCGGGGAAATATCCTTCCTACATCTGCCCTATCGAGCCCTGTAAGAATTTTGAATGTTTGAATGAGATCACCTCTCATTCTTCTAAACTCCAGAGAATAAAGGCCCAGTCTGTTTAATCTTCCCTCATAAGGCAATCCCTTCATCCCAGGAATTAGTTTGGTGAACCTTCATTGCACTCCCTCTATGACAAGTATACCTTTTTATAGGTAAGAGAGCAAATCTGCACACAATACTCCAGGTACAGTCTCAACAAGGCTCTATCTCATTGCAGCAAGACATCTTTAATCCTATACTAATCCTCTGTCTGATCATTAGTCTACAGTAATGAAGATTCCCAGTGCTGTCTGATCAATAGTTGACAGTACTGCAGATTCCCAGTGCTGTCTGATCAATAGTCTACAGTACTGTAGATTCCCGTTGCAGTCTGATCATTAGTCTACAGTACTGCAGATTCCCGGTGCTGTCTGATCATTAGTCTACAGTACTGCAGATTCCCAGTGCTGTCTGATAATTAGTCTACAGTACTGCAGATTCCCAGTGCTGTCTGATCATTAGTCTGCAGTACTGCAGATTCCCAGTGCTGTCTGATCAATAGTTGACAGCACTGCAGATTCCCAGTGCTGCCTGATCAATAGTCTACAGTACTGCAGATTCCCGGTGCTGTCTGATCATTAGCCTACAGTACCGCAGATTCCCGGTGCTGTCTGATCATTAGTCTGCAGTACTGCAGATTTCCAGTGCTGTCTGATCATTAGTCTACAATACTGCAGATTCCCAGTGCTGTCTGATCAATAGTCTACAGTGCTGCAGATTCCCAGTGCTGTCTGATCATTAGTCTACAGTACTGCAGATTCCCGGTGCTCTCTGATCATTAGTCTACAGTACTGCAGATTCCCACTGCTGTCTGATCAATAGTCTACAGTACTGCAGATTCCCGGTGCTGTCTGATCATTAGTCTACATTACTGCAGATTCCCAGTGCTGTCTGATCATTAGTCTACAGTACTGCAGATTCCCAGTGCTGTCTGATCAATAGTCTACAGTACTGCAGATTCCCGGTGCTGTCTGATCATTAGTCGACAGTACTGCAGATTCCCGGTGCTGTCTGATCATTCGTCTACAGTACTGCAGATTCCCGGTGCTGTCTGATCATTAGTCTACAGTACTGCAGATTCCCGGTGCTGTCTGATCATTAGTCTACAGTACTGCAGATTCCCAGTGCTGTCTGATCATTAGTGAACAGTACTGCAGCTTCCCGGTGCTGTCTGATCATTAGTCTACAGGACTGCAGATTCCCGGTGCTGTCTGATCATTAGTCTACAGTACTGCAGATTCCCGGTGCTGTCTGATCATTAGTCTACAGTACTGCAGATTCCCAGTGCTGTCTGATCATTAGTCTACAGTACTGCAGATTCCCGGTGCTGTCTGATCATTAGTCTACAGTACTGCAGATTCCCAGTACGATCTGATCATTAGTCAACAGCACTGCAGATTCCCAGTGCTGTCCGATCATTAGTCTACAGTACTGCGGATTCCCAGTGCTGTCTGATCATGAGTCTACAGTACTGCAGATTCCCGTTGCTGTCTGATCATCAGACTACAGTACTGCAGATTCCCAGTGCTGTCTGATCATTAGTCTGCAGTACTGCAGATTCCCGGTGCTGTCTGTTCATTAGTCTACAGTACTGCAGATTCCCGGTGCTGTCTGATCATTAGTCTGCAGTCCTGCAGCTTCCTGGTGCTGTCTGATCATTAGTCTACAGTACTGCAGATTCCCGGTGCTGTCTGATCATTAGTCTGCAGTACTGCAGATTCCCGGTGCTGTCTGATCATTAGTCTGCAGTACTGCAGATTCCCGGTGCTGTCTGATCATTAGTCTACAGTGCTGCAGATTCCCGGTGCTGTCTGATCATTAGTCTACAGTACTGCAGATTCCTGGTGCTGTCTGATCATTAGTCTACAGTACTGCAGATTCCCGGTGCTGTCTGATCATTAGTCTGCAGTACTGCATATTCCCGGTGCTGTCTGATCATTAGTCTACAGTGCTGCAGGTTCCCGGTGCTGTCTGATCATTAGTCTACAGTACTGCAGATTCCTGGTGCTGTCTGATCATTAGTCTACAGTACTGCAGATTCCCTGTGCTGTCTGATCATTAGTCTACAGTACTGCAGATCTACAATACTGTTTGATTGAAGCCTTCTGGTTGATCAGCATACACATAATGGCCAGCACCTCAAATAGCCTACAAAACAAAACAAAACATATATGTTAATGTTGACAAAGTCTGTTGAACAATTTCTCGCATTAACATTTAATACAATTTTACATAAAGCTTCCTATCACTTTTTTTTCAAATAAAAATATTCTTACCCTAGATTATTTGATGTCATGGGTGAATCTCAACCCTCCAAAGCTTTCAGATTGTCCATCTATCCTTTGAGATCTTTGTAAGTTTTTGTAGTACTGCCAGATAAACAATCAGCAAGTACTGCTTGTTCATTGCTTTTACACACTGGACTGCCCTGTTCCTCAAAAAATTACAGTTCAGTCCTCGAAGAGGTAAAACATCCCAGAAACCCTGATGTTAACAAAGAACAAAGAACAGTACAGCACAGGAACAGGCCATTCGGCCCTCCAGGCCTGCACCGATCTTGATGCCTGCTGAATCTAACACCTTCTGCACTTCCCTCTATTCCCTTCCTATTCATATATTTGTCAAGATGGCTCTTAAACGTCGCTATCGTATCTGCTTCCACCACCTCCCCTGGCAGCAAGTTCCAGGTACTCACCACACTCTGCGTAAAACATTTGCCTCGCACATCCCCTCTAAACTTTGCCCCTCGCACCTTAAATCTATGTCCCCTAGTAACTGACTCTTCCACCCTTGGAAAAAGCTTCTGACTATCCACTCTGTCCATGCGTTCATAACTTTGTAAACCTCTATCATGTCGCCCCTCCACCTCCGTCGTTCCAGTGAAATCAATCCGAGTTTTTCCAACCTCTCCTCATAGCTAATGCCCTCCAGACCAGGCAACACCCCGGTAAACCTCTTCTGTACCCTCTCCAAAGCCTTCACGTCCTTCTGGTAGTGTGGCGACCAGAATTGCATGCAATATTCTAAGTGGGTCCGAACTAAGGTTCTGTACAGCTGCAACATGACTTACCAATTTTTATACTCTATGCCCCGACCGATGAAAGCAAGCATGCTGTATGCCTTCTTGACTACCTTATCCACCTGCGTTGCCACTTTCAGTGACCTGTGGACCTATACGCCCTAATCTCTCTGCCTGTCAATGTTCCTAAGGGTTCTGCCATTTACTGTATACCTCCCACCTGCATTAGACCTTCCAAAATGCATTACCTCACATTTGTCTGGATTAAACTCCATCTGCCATTTCTCCACCCAAGTCTCCAACCGATCGATATCCTGTTGGAACCTCTGGCAATCCTCATCATTATCCGTAACTCCACCAACCTTTGTGTCGTCCGCAAACTTACTAATCAGACCAGCTATATTTTCCTCCAAATCATTTATATATACTACAAACAGCAAAGGTCCCAGCTCTGATCCCTGCGGAACACCACTAGTCACATCCCTCCATTCAGAAAAACACCCATCCACTGTTACCCTCTGTCTTCTGTGACTGAGCCAGTTCTGTATCCATCTTGCCAGCTCACCTCTGACCCGGTGTGACTTCACCTTTTGCACCAGTCTGCCATGCGGGACCTTGTCAAAGGCTTTACTAAAATCCATATAGACAACCTCCACTGCCCTTCCCTCATCACTCATCTTCGTCACTTCCTCAAAAAAGTCAATCAAATTAGTAAGACACGACCTCCCCTTCACAAAACCATGCTGTCTCTCGCTAATAAGTTTGTTTGTTTCCAAATGGCATTAAATAATGTCCCCAAGAATCCTTTCCAATAGTTTCCCTACCACTGACGTCAGGCTCACCAGCCTAGAATTTCCTGGATTATCCTTGCCTCCCTTCTTAAAAAAAGGAACAACATTGGCAATTCTCCAGTCCTGTGGGACCTCACCTGTAGCCATTGAGGATGCAAAGATTTCTGTCAAGGCCCCAGCAATTTCTTCCCTTGCATCCCTCAGCATTCTACGGTAGATCCCATCAGGCCCAGGGGACTTATCTAACTTAATGCTTTGCAAGTATTAAAATGCAAAACAAATAATCTAACAGTGATCAAATACAGTTATGTATTTATTGAACATCTTTCTTCCAACTCCTTGAGTACATAAAATTAAAGATCCCAACTCTAGGAACCAAAATAAGTTTTTGTTGATAACTTATAAATACACACAGTATTTATCTTTTCTGTCAGAAATATCAGCCTGTCTCTTCTGAGACTTTCAAACAACTTCTTGACTCCCTCATGATTTTTACGCAGTCTTCTCATGAGATTATCCATTTTCTCTCCACAAAGAAAGACTTGCTCTTCTCGAGCACCTTTCACAATCTCAGGACGTCCCAAACCACATTCCACCCAATGAAGATCTTTGTGAATTGTCATCACTGTTGTACAGTAGGAAACACAACAGCCATTGCCCACAGCAAGTTCCCACAAACAGCACTGTGATAATAACCAGATAAAACAGAAACAAATCGTGTCAAACCATAGTTTCGTTTAGTTTAGTGATGCACCACTGAAACAGGCCCTTCGGCCCACCGAGTCTGTGCCGACCATCAACCACCCATTTATACTAATCCTACATCCCGACCACCTACCGAGACAAGGGGCAATTTATAATGGCCAATTAACCTACCAACCTGCGTGTCTTTGACATGTGGGAGGAAACCGGAGCACTCGGAGAAAACCCATGCAGACACAGGGAGAACTTGCAAACTCCACACAGACAGTACCCAGAATTGAACCCGGGTCGCTGGAGCTGTGAGGCTGCGGTGCTAACAACTGCGCCACTGTACCGCACAAATAGATTAAAATAGATTAAAAAGAAAACTAATAACCTACTCCAACGAGGCACCCAATCAGCAGTGAGGTGAACATTGGATGTGGTAGTCTCAGTTACAGACATAACAGGTCAGTCGTCCCATTCACAGACAGAGCAAGTAAGTAGTCTCAGCTACAGGCAGAGCAATTAAGTAGTCTCAGTTACAGACAGAGCAATTAAGTAGTCTCAGTTCCGGGATAGCAAGTAAGTAGTCTCAGTTACAGACAGAGCAATTAAGCAGTCTCAGTTACAGACATAACAAGTAAGTAGTCTCAGTTACAGGCAGAGCGATTAAGTAGTCTCAGTTACAGAGATAGCAAGTAAGTAGTCTCAGTTACAGAGATAGCAAGTAAGTAGTCTCAGTTACAGACAGAGCAAGTAAGTAGTCTCAGTTACAGAGATAGCAAGTAAGTAGTCTCAGTGACAGACAGAGCAAGTAAGTAGTCACAGTTACAGAGATAGCAATTAAGTAGTCTCAGTTACAGACAGAACAAGTAAGTAGTCTCAGTTACAGAGATAGCAAGTAAGTAGTCTCAGTTACAGAGATAGCAAGTAAGTAGTCTCAGTTCCAGACAGAGCAAGTAAGTAGGCTCAGTTACAGACAGAGCAAGTAAGAAGTCTCAGTTGCAGACAGGGCAAGTAAGTAGTCTCAGTTACAGACAGGGCAAGTAAGTATTCTCTGTTACAGACAGGGCAAATAAGTAGTCTCAGTTACGGACACAGCAAGTCAGTAGTCTCAGTTACAGAGATAGCAAGTAAGTAGTCTCAGTCACAGACAGAGCAAGTAAGTAGTCTCAGTTACAGACAGAGCAAGTAAATAGTCTCAGTTACAGAGATAGAAAGTAAGTCGTCTCAGTTACAGACACAGCAAGACAGTAGTGTCAGTTACAGAGATAGCAAGTAAGTAGTCTCAGTCACAGACAGAGCAAGTAAGTATTCTCAGTTACAGACAGAGCAAGGATGTAGTCTCAGTTACAGAGATAGAAAGTAAGTAGTCTCAGTTACAGACACAGCAAAAAAAAAAACAAAAGGTCTTATAAATTGTCATGTAAAAAAAGAATACAGTCAACAGTGGAAGGCTGCAGGACCGTCCTCCACTGGTTGATTGTCCTTCCAGCTACGCTGAAGTTCCTCTCCCTGATGCTACAGCTCGCCGGAATGCAAAGTATACTTCTAGCCAGCCTGGTCAATTTAGGGTATGTACCACTGTGTTCCTTCCACCAGCCCAACAGATCACGTTCGTTTTCCATCGCCAACACAGCAGATCTCTGTGCTGTGTACTGCTGCACTTCATCATTTGTGTCTATTTCTTCATGAACATTCTCCCATTCAGCAAATGCAGTCACTGCTTTTTTGGCAGCTGTAGGTTCATTATCAACCACTGCCGTTTCCTTCACCGGGACTTCTGTTTTAATGTTGTTGATAAGTCTGCGCACTTCAGAATAAACTACTTCCCTGTCATGGCTGGATAACATTCGTAGCTGATTAAATTTAGGCCAGAGGAACGTTGCTATTTTGTGCTCGTCATTTATTTTAACTTTCTTCAGAAGCCACCGTCTGTGCCGTTCCCTGACAACTGCTTGCATTGGAGTATCTGAAGAATGTGGTATACAGGGACGTTTAAGTTTCTCAAACCACGGAATTACCAGGTTCAATGTAGGATATTGGTCTCCCTCCATTTCCCTCTGAGCTTCATAAAATGGTCGGAGGAAATCCACCAAAAACTGCAAGACATCAGGGGTGATATTTTCCAGCCTGGAGCTTTCTCCATGCTGTTCCAGTTTCTCGTGCAGCTCATGATAAATATCCTGAATTGAATTCAGTGTCAGATACACAGCACTGTACCTCGTTTCTTCTATTGGATTTAAAGTTTTAGACAACTGTGCAGCAAGACCAGACTGTTTAATATATGTCACCAAGTCTTTGGCATGATGTATAGTTTCTACAACATCCGGAGCTTCAGAAGCGAATTCCTTTGGATCAAGTGAATGTTGAAGGACCGTGTTATTTACATGGCACTGACAATCCAGACGTCGATATGGTCTAAGATCAAACACTATGTTGGTGCCTTGATCTGTCACCCAGACGAGTTTATATATATTTGCTGGGTCGAATCCAAATGTATTCACGAGCAGAATTAAAATCTCCTGACTGATGTTTTTACCAGTTTTGACGTCCTCCAGTGGAAACATTGCTGTTGTTAAAACTTTGGCATGAAGTTTAAAATCTACTGTGATGTAATGACAAGTTATCGACATATAATGGATTTTATTGTAGTCGTCCGTCCACATGTCAGTTTCAATTCCCACATTCACATCCTTCAGTATGTCAGTAATCTGAGAAATTAGTTCTTTTCTCTTTTCTTTGGCCACATCACGACACCTTCGTGAAACTGTACTGGATTTGGTAACACACTTGATGCTGATACTTGACCATATGTTGCACCCTCATTGATAAGCTCTTGTGCTAGCTCAACAAACCCTTCACCAGAGACAGTTTGGAAAGATCGAATATCTTTGCAACAGAAACTCACGCATTTGTCTATAATTTCTGATTTCTTGTGAGTGGGTATGCTTTCTTTTGTCCGTGCAAAGGAAGTTAAGTCTGACCGACTTGGCCCTACTGTGGGTCGAGTACATCCTTTTACAGTGTGCCGCTGCAAAGATGAATTTCCTGTCTTTTTGCTGTGATACTTTAGTAGAAGTTTGCAAGATTTACATTGTACAAATCCACTTGAACTTTTACTATTGCGGAAAACAACAACAATGACATGTTCCCACACAGAAGATTTACGTTTTCCAGCTCCAGGACTTTCCACTGCTAAACATTCTCCAGTAGACAGCACTTGTTTTACATCCATAGTGTACAGTAATGTAAAATCACCTTTGGACACATGTAGTCGGGTCTAGTCGTGTTTGGGTCAAGCAGCCAGGCTTTAAGTCAGATTTCTACTTCCAAGTCCGATTGTTGAAGGGAAAACAAGCAGACACTGTTTAAAATGTGTCCTTAAACTTCTCACCTAGTCATTAAACAATCGCCGCATCGTTAGTGCGGCCTTTTTTTTCTGCTGTTCACTGTCCAATAACAATGAACAGTGAGACTCTGGATCTGAACCAGGAACATTCATTACAGTTTGGAGACAGAAAGCAGCAATGATTTTCAATAGTGAGTACTTCTCATTCTGTCTCTCTCACCCTGTCCAGACACTGCCTGAGAAATACCTCTCTCTTCCCCCCGACTCACTCCATGTCCCAGGACCAGTACCTGCTCAAGGACTGCGACCAGACCCGAACCCGACAGGACCTGACGACATGTGTCGGGTTTGGGTCGGTCACTCTTCCGGGTCGAGCTCTTGGGCTCGGGTCTGACAAACACAGCATTAATCGGACTTGAAAGGTTGTTTAAAAAGATGAAGATTGGAGCCACGAAGTCAGTGATTGTTTGGTCATGAGTTAAACAGAAACCCATGGAGTTGTGTCCAGACAGGTTGTGCCACACTGTACCAGTATCTGTATTGCTTAAACTAAACACAGCAATTGCCCGGAGGCTCAGTAAGTATCATTTTCCATTACCTGGACTCCTGCTTTACAGGTTGAAATACTTGCTGCAAGTTTATTCAGTGAGCAGCTGAGATGCAAAGAGCAGGAATGTTCTGAGTGATTATTACAAAATGATTATAAAATATACAGTATTTATATTAAAAATATAACCTGTTCACTGTCAGGACTCTAGTCTGGAAACACACACATTACCTGACCGAACCACAGTGGACCCGAACCCGACCCGACCATCCCTTCACTTCCCTTCCTGACACCCAACCTGCAAGAAGCTGCAGCGCATGCGTGGAGGGCAAAGTGAAGGCACCGGCTCACTGCACAGACTCAGTTCCAACCCAGACTCCCAGCTCCGGTCAGTTTATTTAAATTTCAATACTGACCAGCAGAGACTGACCGAGTGTGTCCGACCCAAACCCAAACTGGACCCGAGTCCGAAAGCCGGAGCCGCAAGCTGGGACCGAGCCGAGGCGGACACATGTGCTCGGGTCCCGCTCGGGTCGGAGTCGGGTATCCAGGCCTCCAGTGCACATTCCACACAGTCCCCGACTCCCGCTGAACTTCCCCGCTATTCAATGTTAATCTCTGAACACATCTGCAGACTCGCTCCCCAAACCTGGTGTTGCTGCTGGAAGCAGATGTTGTTTGTTCACTTACCCCGGGACCCGGATGTCTCCATTCACAGCTGATTGAAACAATCTTTCGCTCACTCACTGAATGACGCTCAGAGACAGTGTTGGGGGCAGGGGAGCACATGCGCTCTTCTCCTCATGATGACGTCACAGTGGGCGGTGTTATATCGCGCGTGCGCAGCTCTCTGCAACAAAAAGCAATGGGAACTTTCCCCATTTCACCCTCATCAATGTGTGAACAATGAAACTTAACATGGGGTTAGGGTGGAGGGAGGGTGGGGAGGGGTGGAGGGAATCTATAACCTAGAAAGCCGGGAGCTGATCCCATTTAGATGTTCAAATTGCCGTCTCTCCCTGCAGGGTGTTTGTTATTATTGAGACCCCCCTCTCAAAACAGTCCGACAGAAACATGGGAGGAAGGAGGGAGTCGGTGTGTTTGCTGGTACCTTGTAGAATTCATTTCAGCCAGCAAAGGTTTGTCTAAGCGGAGCGAAACCCGCGGTCAATGTGAGTAATACCGAATGGCGATCTTCATCGTTTCATTCTAAACAAGAGAGACACGGAGCTTCCGCGATTATTCCGGACACACAAACACAGTGACAATAGAGCCCGTCCCAGAGTTTCAGCTCCACTTTGTTAAATGTCCTCATGTGCACAGTCATTGCTGTGAATTTTCAGGGCTCAGTTGCGGATGTCCAGTCCTGTATCCCTTAAACACACGGAGCCAGGAGATCCTCACACGCCATTTTGAAAGATTTATGGACAGGAATTGTTCTAAACTTTGGCTGAGTCGATCATAACCTGCTGTTCAATCATTGTATTATTCAAACAATTAATGAGACATTCTGTTCACTACTTGGGTCTTGAACTCGGTTTGAGCAGATCAACAAGTGAAAGGTTCAGCATTTTTCCAGATATAACAGACAGAGCTGGATAGAGGGAGTCAGGGTTGATCCTGCACACACAGGGCAGTTTGAGTGACAGTCACACAGGGACGGGAAATGGTCTCGATTCCGTTGCCTACTCACCCAACAAGGACAGTTCGGGACTGACTAAACATCCAACTCACTATAATTCAGTAGTGGAGAAAGACAGAGGCTCCATCTTTCCTCACTGTATCTGGTACATTATGTGAGGGAAAGTGTTCCACTACCTCTCACTCTCAGACAGCAACTGACATGTGTTCAGACAGTCAGTGTTAGTCTTTCACTTACCATGAATAGGCGCCTCTCCAAGAACCTGCAAATCCAATTTCCCGAAGCAGCTGTTCTACTCAGAACTTGGTCATGGTAGGAGAACCCCAGGAGGACAGGAGAAACACTTCAGAGATGTCCTCAAATCATCCCTCATTTGGGAAGACATTTTATACTTCAGGGATATTTATCAGGAACATGCAAAGGCGAACTCGAGGCAGCGAAGACAGCGAAGGGAGCATCACACCTCCGATGCAGTCATTTACCTGACCCTTCCAGCACCATCTGACTCTGATATGACAGGGTCTGCAGATCATGCATTGGACTTATCAGCCATTTCAGAACCCATCAAACTGGAGTGGAAAAAAGTCATCCCTGATCGCGAGAGACTGTCTGAGATGGAAGAGAATAAATAGGCCAATATAATGATCAGCAACAATAATGAACTGGATGGGGAGGAGATCGAGAGCAGGGAGATAGAATAGGGAGGGGAAGTGTCCTGTGATGTTTATATAATGTAACACATTGACAGAGATCCTGTTCTATTTGGGTAAAGACTTACTCAAGATAGAAAAATGTAAACTAGTCTCTCGATGACATACTATTATTTCCAAACTCAAACAGGGCCAGATTATGAAGAAATGCTGTATTTCTCACTGAACCACTTTTACCTGTTGGACTCTCTGCAGATTCGCAGGGCAAGGCCATTCAGATATATTTTCAGTCACTAAGAGATTCATTCTGATGACATTAAGCAGAGACTATCAGATGTTTAACTTTCATCCCTCAAACACTCGGATTCACTTTTACACTTCGATGAGATCCGTTTGGACAGTTTAGGAGCCGCCCCCTCACCCCTTCCTCCGCTTTATTCCGTCCATCTTCCAATCTCAGTGTCACACACGTTACCATTAATTTGCTTTTGATCAATACAATTCAAAGGTTTGCAGAGACAATCATTGAAATAATGATGACAGTGATTTGTACAAAATATCCCATATCCACCCTATCACCATGATTACAACCAGGCAGAACCAGGGGAAGGAAAAATCTGGTAACAAAGACCATTATTTTTGACAACAGTGGTGAGTTAATAAAGGACAACCAGTACGGATTTGCTCAGGGCAAATCATGTGCGACTAACATGATTGAATTCTTGTGGTTGAAGTTACTGAAGGTAGTACAGTAATTATTGGACATATGCTCTTCCAAAGGCATTCAATCAAGTAGTGAATAACAGACTTACATGGAGAATAGAAATGCATGTTAAAATTGACACTGGTATCCTGAGATGGTAGTTGGTTAAAGGATAGGAGGCTATTCCGTGACCGTGTCTTATTTACACCTTCTCCTTTGTTATCTCTTGCCCCACCCCCGCTTTACTTGCTTATAACCTTTTACAATTCAAATATTTGCTCGTTCTGAAGTAGGGTCACCGACCTGAAATGTTAACTCTGCTTCTCTCTCCACAGATGCTGCCAGACCTGCTGAGTTTTTCCAGCATTTCTTGTTTTTATTTCAGATTTCCAGCATCCGCAGTATTTTGCTTTTATTTTAGAGTTTAGTCGTGAACTGACACTTTTTGCTTACTGGGGTAGAACTATGCAGTGGACTGACGCAGAAAACTGTGCGAAGAACAATGTTTTTATCGGGCCCACAATGTCGACGTTTGAGGAGGACAAAATACATAGCAATGTATGCAAATAGTAAAGAGCTGTAAGTTTCAGGTAGATGTTACCTGAACAGAAATGAGACAGAGAATACCCAAGCCATCGCACCTTTAGATTCATGACCAAGATAGACCGACAAGTTACAAACTCAAGTTATGTGACCAAGTCAGAGAGTTTATTAGGTTTAACTAAGATGCACAAAGTTAATACTTAACAAGGCAATAGATATTCAGTAAAACACAACACCCATTCTTGTTTCTGTGCTTGCTGCGGCACGGACTTCTCTCCTTCTTCTTCCTTTGCTGTGTTTTCTTGACTGTGTTCTACCTTCTCCTTCTAAGTGCTAACGATCTTCTATTGACCCCTCTCATTGCACAAACTGACAGATACAGAGTAAAATCAACCTTCACATACCAGGAACTGACAGATGCAGAGTAAAATCAACGTGTACACACCAGAAACTGACAGGTACAGAGTAAAATCAACATTCACATCCCAGGAACTGACAGGTACAGTGTAAAATCAACATTCACATACCTGGAACTGACAGATACAGAGTAAAATCAACATTCACATACCAGGAACTGACAGGTGCAGAGCAAAATCAACATTCACATACCAGGAACTGACAGGTACAGAGCAAAACCAACATTCACATACCAGGAATTGACAGGTACAGAGTAAAATCAACATTCACATACCAGTAACTGACAGGTGCAGAGCAAAATCAACATTCACATACCAGGAATTGACAGGTGCAGAGTAAAATCAACATTCACATACCAGGAACTGACAGGTACAGAGCAAAATCAACATTCACATGCTAGGAACTGAAAGGTGCAGAGTAAAATCAACATTCACATACCAGGAATTGACAGGTACAGAGTAAAACCAACATTCACATACCAGGAACTGACAGGTGTAGAGTAAAATCAACATTCACATACCAGGAACTGAAAGGCGCAGAGCAAAATCAACATTCACATGCTAGGAACTGACAGGTGCAGAGTAAAATCAACATTCACATACCAGGAACTGACAGGTGCAGAGTAAAGTTAACATTCACATACCAGGAATTGACAGGCACAGAGTAAAACCAACATTCACACACCAGGAATTGACAGGTACAGAGTAAAATCAACATTCACATACCAGGAACTGACAGGTGCAGAGCAAAATCAACAGTCACAGACCAGGAATTGACAGGTGCAGAGGAAAATCAACATTTACATACCAGGAACTAACAGGTACAGAGTAAAATCAACATTCACATACCAGGAACTGACAGGTGCAGAGTAAAATCAACATTCACATACCAGTAACTGACAGGTGCAGAGTAAAATCAACATACACATACTAGGAACTGACAGGTGCAGAGTAAAATCAACATTCACATACCAGGAACTGTCAGGTGCAGAGTAAAATCAACATTCACATACCAGGAACTGACAGGTGCAGAGTAAAATCAACATTCACATACCAGTAACTGACAGGTGCAGAGTAAAATCAACATTCACATACCAGGAACTGACAGGTGCAGAGTAAAATCAACATACACATACCAGGAACTGACAGGTGCAGAGCAAAATCAAAATTCACATGCCAGGAACTGACAAGTGCAGAGCAAAATCAACAGTCACATACCAGGAATTGACAGGTGCAGAGTAAAATCAACATTCACATACCAGGAACTGACAGGTACAGAGTAAAATCAACATTCACATACCAAAAACTGACAAGTGCAGAGTAAAATCAACATTGACATACCAGGAACTGACAGGTGCAGAGTAAAATCAACATTCACATACCAGGAACTGACAGGTGCAGAGTAAAATCAACATTCACATACCAGGAACTGAGAGGTGCAGAGTAAAATCAACATACACATACCAGGAACTGACAGGTGCAGAGTAAAATCAACATTCACATACCAGGAACTGACAGGTGCAGAGTAAAATCAACATTCACATGCCATGAACTGACAGGTACAGAGTAAAATCAACATTCACATGCCATGAACTGACAGGTACAGAGTAAAATCAACATTCACATACCAGGAATTGACTGGTGCAGAGTAAAATCAACATTCACATGCCATGAACTGACAGGTACAATACAGATCGTTGGCCGGTAGTTATTTTAAGGCAGGGAATTAACAAGTGACGCAATGATCGAACCGATCCATGAACGTTCCTGTCGGAGATCTCGAAGTTACCTTCAGTTGAAATGTGAGCAGTTGGTATTCAAATAACTGCAGTAAATCGATTCTTTCAGAGAGGCTGTCAGTGGATGTTAAAAGAGCCGATGTGCTTGGTGCTTTATTTTTGTACATTGTGGAGATCTGCAAGGAGCTGTTGTGCTTGGTCACCGCAATGTCCAATCGCAGGTCAAATTTATGTTGCAGTATTTTACAAAGGAAAAAAATGTCAAAGCCATTACAGAATAGAAGTTGATAAAATATTCTCATCATCCAATCAGATTCATTCTCCTGATTGATCGGCGTCGCCCTGCAGCAAGTTTGTTTCCTTCAAGTGTTTCTCCAATTTCCTTTTGAAATCATTGATTGTCTCTGCTTCCACCACACTTGTGGACATACATTGCCGTTGCAATGTAGCAGGTAAAGCAAAAAGTGCTTCCTCACATTTTCATGCAAATCTTTCCCAAAACCATCAATCTGAGTCTCCTAGTCCTTGTACCATCAACTAATTGGAAGAGGTTCTCCTTGTCTTACTTACCTACACCTGTATCAAATTTCCCCTCAATCCACATTGCTGTAAGGAGAACAACCACTTACTTAGATAAGACAATCCAGAGCCATCTATCCAAGCTTTTCAATAACAAAAGAATAGTAGTGTTGTAAGTCGTATAGATAGGAGCATCGTCATCACACTTAGACAGGGGTCAACAGAAGATCGTTGGTACTTCAAAGGAGAAGGTAGAATACAGTCAAGAAAACACAGCAAGGGATGAAGAAGGAGAGAAGTCCGTGCCGCAGCAAGCACAGAAACATGAACGGGTGTTGTGTGTTGCTGCATATCTATTACCATTGTTAAGTATTAACTTTGTAGATCTTAGTTAAGCCTAATAAACTCTCTGACTTGGTCACATAACTTGAGTTTGTACCTTGTAGGTCTATCTTGGTCAGGAATATAAAGATGGGACGGGTTGGGTATTCTCTGTCTCACCTCTGTTCAGCTGGAAATCTGAAATAAAAACAAGAAATGCTGGAAATACTCAGCAGGTCTGGCAGCATCTATGTAGAGAGAAGCAGAGTTAACGTTTCAGGTGAGTGACCTTTGATCAGAATATTTGCAGCACTGTCTGTTTTTATTTCAGATTTCCAGCATTCACAATGTTGTGTTTTTATTAACATGAACGGATTGCTCAGCTCCAAGTTGAAATCATTGTACAGCATACTATTAATCAAAACGCCGGAGTGATGCAGCGCAGTAAGCGGTGGTGGTATAGTGGTGAGCATGGCTGCCTTCCAAGCAGTTGGTCTGGGTTCGATTCCCGGCCATCGCAATCTTAAATTGCAGGTTTACTTTATGTTGCAGTATTTTGCAAAGGAAAAAATTTCAAAGCCTTGACAGAATTGAAGTTGATAAAATATTCTCATCATCCAATCAGATTCGTTCACCTGCTTTATCAGCGTCGCCCTGGAGCAAGTTTGCTTCCTTCAAGTGTTTCTCCAATTTCCTATTGAAATCATTGATTGTCTCTGCTTCCACCACACTTGTGGACAGACAGTTGCAGCAGGTGTAACAAAAAATGCTTCCTCACATTTCCCTGCATCTCTTTCCCAAAACCATCAATCTGTGTCTCCTAGTCCATGTACCATCAACTAATGGGAACAGGTTCTCCTTGTCTAACTTACCTACACCTGTATTAAATTTCCCCTCAATCCACATTGCTGTCATGAGAACAACCACTTACTTAGATAACACAATCCAGAGCCATCTATCCAAGCTTTTCAATAACAAAAGAATAGTTGTGTTGTAAGTAGTCTGGATAGGAGCATAACAGCAAGAGACTTTGATAGATCAACTGATTGTCTCTGCCCAACGCACCAGATTTTCTGTATCACCTGAACACTGCTCACCGCTGTGTAAAGTTTAGAGTATTTTCATGGCTTACATTTATGCAAGAACTGCAATGTCAAGGTTGGATTGTAAAGCATGACGGTCATCTTCACTGAACTACGTCAAAATGTCATGTTGAGAGTGGTGTCAGTGTGGAAGATGCACGTAGCCAAAGGAAAAAAAGGCAAGTCATGTAGCTGGAGGGGGATCCACAATGTGGGGGCGATGGACCGTGACATATTTTACGTTTGTGACAAATAAGAACAACTAAAATAATAGGATTAATGATATGCTTTGTACATCAATATATTGAAGTCTGTTTGATCTGTTGCTTGCTTTATTATCAAATTTGTTTTCAAGGCTATACTTTGTTTAAACCTTTGTGTGAGAACAATGGGAGAGACACCAGCACTCCTTGCAGGGAGAGAGAAGAGATAAAGGCAGAATTAAAGAAAAAAATGTCTGGGATCAGCAAGAATGTAAACTTTAGGATCTTTGCTAAAATAGAAAGAATCGGGAAGCATCTGTAATGTGTGTAGATTCAACTATTAACTAACTAGTGTCAAACAATGATGTCAACCTGGACCAATTAGAAAACTTAGAACAATTCAAAACTTATATGTTGACATCCTTGCACCACAAAAAGGATAAAAGAAAGGGTGTTCCAGGACATCGTCATCACACTTAGACAGGGGTCAACAGAAGATCGTTGGTACTTAAAAGGAGAAGATAGAATGCAGTCAAGAAAACACAGCAAGGGATGAAGAAGGAGAGAAGTCCGTGCCGCAGCAAGCACAGAAACAAGAACGGGTGTTGTGTGTTGCTGCATATCTATTACCATTGTTAAGTATTAACTTTGTACATCTTAGTTAAGCCTAATAAACTCTCTGACTTGGTCACATAACTTGAGTTTGTACCTTGTAGATCTATCTTGGTCAGGAATCTAAAGGTGAGACGGGTTGGGTATTCTCTGTCTCACCTCTGTTCAGGTAACATCTACCTGAAACTTACAGCTCTTTACTATATGCATACATTGCTATGTATTTTGTCCTCCTCAAACTTCGAAATTGTGGGCCCGTTAAAAACATTGTTCTCCGTACAGTTTTCTGTGTCACCTCACTGCATAGTTCTGCCCAGTAAGCAAAAAGGATCAGTTCACTACGAAACTCTAAATCAAAAGCAAAATGCTGCGGATGCTGGAAATCTGAATTAAAAACAAGAAATGCTGGAAATACTCAGCAGGTCTGGCAGCATCTATGTAGAGAGAAACAGAGTTAACGTTTCAGGTGAGTGACCTTTGATCAGAATATTTGCAGCACTGTCTGTTTTTATTTCAGATTTCCAGCACTCACAGTATTGTGTTTTTATGAACATGAACGGATTGCTCAGCTCCAAGTTGAAATCATTGTACAGCATTCTATTAATCAAAACGCCGGAGTGATGCATCGCAGTGAGCGATGGTGGTATAGTGGTGAGCATAGCTGCCTTCCAAGCAGTTGGCCCGGGTTCGATTCCCGGCCATCGCAATCTTAAATTGCAGGTTTACTTTATGTTGCAGTATTTTGCAAAGGAAAACATTTCAAAGCCTTGACAGAATTGAAGTTGATAAAATATTCTCATCATCCAATCAGATTCATTCTCCTGCTTTATCAGCGTCGCCCTGGAGCAAGTTTGTTTCCTTCAAGTGTTTCTCCAATTTCCTATTGAAATCATTGATTGTCTCTGCTTCCACCACACTTGTGGACAGACAGTTGCAGCCGGTATAACAAAACGTGCTTCCTCATATTTCCCTGCATCTCTTTCCCAAAACCATCAATCTGTGTCTCCTAGTCCTTGTACCATCAACTAATGGGAACAGGTTCTCCTTGTCTAACTTACCTACACCTGTATCAAATTTCCCCTCAATCCACATTGCTGCAAGGAGAACAACCACTTACTTAGATAAGACAATCCAGAGCCATCTATCCAAGCTTTTCAATAACAAAAGAATAGTTGTGTTGTAAGTAGTCTAGATAGGAGCATAACAGCAAGAGACTTTGATAGATCAACTGATTGTCTCTGCCCAACGCACCAGATTTTCTGTATCACCTGAACACTGCTCACCGCTGTGTAAAGTTTAGAGTATTTTCATGGCTTACATTTATGCAAGAACTGCAATGTCAAGGTTGGATTGTAAAGCATGACGGTCATCTTCACTGAACTACGTCAAAATGTCATGTTGAGAGTGGTGTCAGTGTGGAAGATGCACGTAGCCATAGGAAAAAAAGGCAAGTCATGTAGCTGGAGGGGGATCCACAATGTGGGGGCGATGGACCATGACATATTTTACGTTTGTGACAAATAAGAACAACTAAAATAATAGGATTAATGATATGCTTTGTACATCAATATATTGACGTCTGTTTGATCTGTTGCTTGCTTTATTATGAAATTTGTTTTCAAGGCTATACTTTGTGTAAACCTTTGTGTGAGAACAATGGGAGAGACACCAGCACTCCTTGCAGGGAGAGAGAAGAGATAAAGGCAGAATTAAAGAAAAAAATGTCTGGGATCAGCAAGAATGTAAACTTTAGGATCTTTGCTAAAATAGAAAGAATCGGGAAGCATCTGTAATGTGTGTAGATTCAACTATTAACTAACTAGTGTCAAACAATGATGTCAACCTGGACCAATTAGAAAACTTAGAACAATTCAAAACTTATATGTTAACATCCTTGCACCACAAAAAGGATAAAAGAAAGGGTGTTCCAGGACATCGTCATCACACTTAGACAGGGGTCAACAGAAGATCGTTGGTACTTAAAAGGAGAAGATAGAATGCAGTCAAGAAAACACAGCAAGGGATGAAGAAGGAGAGAAGTCCGTGCCGCAGCAAGCACAGAAACAAGAACGGGTGTTGTGTGTTGCTGCATATCTATTACCATTGTTAAGTATTAACTTTGTACATCTTAGTTAAGCCTAATAAACTCTCTGACTTGGTCACATAACTTGAGTTTGTACCTTGTAGATCTATCTTGGTCAGGAATCTAAAGGTGAGACGGGTTGGGTATTCTCTGTCTCACCTCTGTTCAGGTAACATCTACCTGAAACTTACAGCTCTTTACTATATGCATACATTGCTATGTATTTTGTCCTCCTCAAACTTCGAAATTGTGGGCCCGTTAAAAACATTGTTCTCCGTACAGTTTTCTGCGTCACCTCACTGCATAGTTCTGCCCAGTAAGCAAAAAGGATCAGTTCACTTCGAAACTCTAAATCAAAAGCAAAATGCTGCGGATGCTGGAAATCTGAATTAAAAACAAGAAACGCTGGAAATACTCAGCAGGTCTGGCAGCATCTATGTAGAGAGAAACAGAGTTAACGTTTCAGGTGAGTGACCTTTGATCAGAATATTTGCAGCACTGTCTGTTTTTATTTCAGATTTCCAGCACTCACAGTATTGTGTTTTTATTCACATGAACGGATTGCTCAGCTCCAAGTTGAAATCATTGTACAGCATTCTATTAATCAAAACGCCGGAGTGATGCAGCGCAGTAAGCGGTGGTGGTATAGTGGTGAGCATAGCTGCCTTCCAAGCAATTGGCCCGGGTTCGATTCCCGGCCATCGCAATCTTAAATTGCAGGTTTACTTTATGTTGCAGTATTTTGCAAAGGAAAAAATTTCAAAGCCTTGACAGAATTGAAGTTGATAACATATTCTCATCATCCAATCAGATTCATTCTCCTGCTTTATCAGCGTCGCCCTGGAGCAAGTTTGCTTCCTTCAAGTGTTTCTCCAATTTCCTATTGAAATCATTGATTGTCTCTGCTTCCACCACACTTGTGGACAGATAGTTGCAGCAGGTATAACAAAAAATGCTTCCTCACATTTCCCTGCATCTCTTTCCCAAAACCATCAATCTGTGTCTCCTAGTCCATGTACCATCAACTAATGGGAACAGGTTCTCCTTGTCTAACTTACCTACACCTGTATCAAATTTCCCCTCAATCCACATTGCTGCAAGGAGAACAACCACTTACTTAGATAAGACAATCCAGAGCCATCTATCCAAGCTTTTCAATAACAAAAGAATAGTTGTGTTGTAAGTAGTCTAGATAGGAGCATAACAGCAAGAGACTTTGATAGATCAACTGATTGTCTCTGCCCAACGCACCAGATTTTCTGTATCACCTGAACACTGCTCACCGCTGTGTAAAGTTTAGAGTATTTTCATGGCTTACATTTATGCAAGAACTGCAATGTCAAGGTTGGATTGTAAAGCATGACGGTCATCTTCACTGAACTACGTCAAAATGTCATGTTGAGAGTGGTGTCAGTGTGCAAGATGCACGTAGCCATAGGAAAAAAAGGCAAGTCATGTAGCTGGAGGGGGATCCACAATGTGGGGGCGATGGACCGTGACATATTTTACGTTTGTGACAAATAAGAACAACTAAAATAATAGGATTAATGATATGCTTTGTACATCAATATATTGAAGTCTGTTTGATCTGTTGCTTGCTTTATTATGAAATTTGTTTTCAAGGCTATACTTTGTTTAAACCTTTGTGTGAGAACAATGGGAGAGACACCAGCACTCCTTGCAGGGAGAGAGAAGAGATAAAGGCAGAATTAAAGAAAAAAATGTCTGGGATCAGCAAGAATGTAAACTTTAGGATCTTTGCTAAAATAGAAAGAATCGGGAAGCATCTGTAATGTGCGTAGATTCAACTATTAACTAACTAGTGTCAAACAATGATGTCAACCTGGACCAATTAGAAAACTTAGAACAATTCAAAACTTATATGTTAACATCCTTGCACCACAAAAAGGATAAAAGAAAGGGTGTTCCAGGACATCGTCATCACACTTAGACAGGGGTCAACAGAAGATCGTTGGTACTTAAAAGGAGAAGATAGAATGCAGTCAAGAAAACACAGCAAGGGATGAAGAAGGAGAGAAGTCCGTGCCGCAGCAAGCACAGAAACAAGAACGGGTGTTGTGTGTTGCTGCATATCTATTACCATTGTTAAGTATTAACTTTGTACATCTTAGTTAAGCCTAATGAACTCTCTGACTTGGTCACATAACTTGAGTTTGTACCTTGTAGATCTATCTTGGTCAGGAATCTAAAGGTGAGACGGGTTGGATATTCTCTGTCTCACCTCTGTTCAGGTAACATCTACCTGAAACTTACAGCTCTTTACTATATGCATACATTGCTATGTATTTTGTCCTCCTCAAACTTCGAAATTGTGGGCCCGTTAAAAACATTGTTCTCCGTACAGTTTTCTGCGTCACCTCACTGCATAGTTCTGCCCAGTAAGCAAAAAGGATCAGTTCACTACGAAACTCTAAATCAAAAGCAAAATGCTGCGGGTGCTGGAAATCTGAATTAAAAACAAGAAACGCTGGAAATACTCAGCAGGTCTGGCAGCATCTATGTAGAGAGAAACAGAGTTAACGTTTCAGGTGAGTGACCTTTGATCAGAATATTTGCAGCACTGTCTGTTTTTACTTCAGATTTCCAGCACTCACAGTATTGTGTTTTTATTGACATGAACTGATTGCTCAGCTGCAAGTTGAAATCATTGTACAGCATTCTATTAATCAAAACGCCGGAGTGATACAGCGCTGTAAGCGATGGTGGTATAGTGGTGAGCATAGCTGCCTTCTAAACAATTGGCCCGGGTTCGATTCCCGGCCATCGCAATCTTAAATTGCAGGTTTACTTTATGTTGCAGTATTTTGCAAAGGAAAAAGTTTCAAAGCCTTGACAGAATTGAAGTTGATAAAATATTCTCATCATCCAATCAGATTCATTCTCCTGCTTTATCAGCGTCGCCCTGGAGCAAGTTTGCTTCCTTCAAGTGTTTCTCCAATTTCCTATTGAAATCATTGATTGTCTCTGCTTCCACCACACTTGTGGACAGATAGTTGCAGCAGGTATAACAAAAAATGCTTCCTCACATTTCCCTGCATCTCTTTCCCAAAACCATCAATCTGTGTCTCCTAGTCCATGTACCATCAACTAATGGGAACAGGTTCTCCTTGTCTAACTTACCTACACCTGTATTAAATTTCCCCTCAATCCACATTGCTGTCAGGAGAACAACCACTTACTTAGATAACACAATCCAGAGCCATCTATCCAAGCTTTTCAATAACAAAAGAATAGTTGTGTTGTAAGTAGTCTAGATAGGAGCATAACAGCAAGAGACTTTGATAGATCAACTGATTGTCTCTGCCCAACGCACCAGATTTTCTGTATCACCTGAACACTGCTCACCGCTGTGTAAAGTTTAGAGTATTTTCATGGCTTACATTTATGCAAGAACTGCAATGTCAAGGTTGGATTGTAAAGCATGACGGTCATCTTCACTGAACTACGTCAAAATGTCATGTTGAGAGTGGTGTCAGTGTGGAAGATGCACGTAGCCATAGGAAAAAAAGGCAAGTCATGTAGCTGGAGGGGGATCCACAATGTGGGGGCGATGGACCGTGACATATTTTACGTTTGTGACAAATAAGAACAACTAAAATAATAGGATTAATGATATGCTTTGTACATCAATATATTGAAGTCTGTTTGATCTGTTGCTTGCTTTATTATGAAATTTGTTTTCAAGGCTATACTTTGTTTAAACCTTTGTGTGAGAACAATGGGAGAGACACCAGCACTCCTTGCAGGGAGAGAGAAGAGATAAAGGCAGAATTAAAGAAAAAAATGTCTGGGATCAGCAAGAATGTAAACTTTAGGATCTTTGCTAAAATAGAAAGAATCGGGAAGCATCTGTAATGTGTGTAGATTCAACTATTAACTAACTAGTGTCAAACAATGATGTCAACCTGGACCAATTAGAAAACTTAGAACAATTCAAAACTTATATGTTGACATCCTTGCACCACAAAAAGGATAAAAGAAAGGGTGTTCCAGGACATCGTCATCACACTTAGACAGGGGTCAACAGAAGATCGTTGGTACTTAAAAGGAGAAGATAGAATGCAGTCAAGAAAACACAGCAAGGGATGAAGAAGGAGAGAAGTCCGTGCCGCAGCAAGCACAGAAACAAGAACGGGTGTTGTGTGTTGCTGCATATCTATTACCATTGTTAAGTATTAACTTTGTACATCTTAGTTAAGCCTAATAAACTCTCTGACTTGGTCACATAACTTGAGTTTGTACCTTGTAGATCTATCTTGGTCAGGAATCTAAAGGTGAGACGTGTTGGGTATTCTCTGTCTCACCTCTGTTCAGGTAACATCTACCTGAAACTTACAGCTCTTTACTATATGCATACATTGCTATGTATTTTGTCCTCCTCAAACTTCGAAATTGTGGGCCCGTTAAAAACATTGTTCTCCGTACAGTTTTCTGTGTCACCTCACTGCATAGTTCTGCCCAGTAAGCAAAAAGGATCAGTTCACTACGAAACTCTAAATCAAAAGCAAAATGCTGCGGATGCTGGAAATCTGAATTAAAAACAAGAAATGCTGGAAATACTCAGCAGGTCTGGCAGCATCTATGTAGAGAGAAACAGAGTTAACGTTTCAGGTGAGTGACCTTTGATCAGAATATTTGCAGCACTGTCTGTTTTTATTTCAGATTTCCAGCACTCACAGTATTGTGTTTTTATTGACATGAACGGATTGCTCAGCTCCAAGTTGAAATCATTGTACAGCATTCTATTAATCAAAACGCCGGAGTGATACAGCGCAGTAAGCGATGGTGGTATATTGGTGAGCATAGCTGCCTTCCAAGCAATTGGCCCGGGTTCGATTCCCAGCCATCGCAATCTTAAATTGCAGGTTTACTTTATGTTGCAGTATTTTGCAAAGGAAAAAATTTCAAAGCCTTGACAGAATTGAAGTTGATAAAATATTCTCATCATCCAATCAGATTCATTCTCCTGCTTTATCAGCGTCGCCCTGGAGCAAGTTTGCTTCCTTCAAGTGTTTCTCCAATTTCCTATTGAAATCATTGATTGTCTCTGCTTCCACCACACTTGTGGACAGACAGTTGCAGCAGGTGTAACAAAAAGTGCTTCCTCACATTTCCCTGCATCTCTTTCCCAAAACCATCAATCTGTGTCTCCTAGTCCATGCACCATCAACTAATGGGAACAGGTTCTCCTTGTCTAACTTACCTACACCTGTATTAAATTTCCCCTCAATCCACATTGCTGTCAGGAGAACAACCACTTACTTAGATAAGACAATCCAGAGCCATCTATCTAAGCTTTTCAATAACAAAAGAATAGTTGTGTTGTAAGTAGTCTAGATAGGAGCATAACAGCAAGAGACTTTGATAGATCAACTGATTGTCTCTGCCCAACGCACCAGATTTTCTGTATCACCTGAACACTGCTCACCGCTGTGTAAAGTTTAGAGTATTTTCATGGCTTACATTTATGCAAGAACTGCAATGTCAAGGTTGGATTGTAAAGCATGACGGTCATCTTCACTGAACTACGTCAAAATGTCATGTTGAGAGTGGTGTCAGTGTGGAAGATGCACGTAGCCATAGGAAAAAAAGGCAAGTCATGTAGCTGGAGGGGGATCCACAATGTGGGGGCGATGGACCGTGACATATTTTACGTTTGTGACAAATAAGAACAACTAAAATAATAGGATTAATGATATGCTTTGTACATCAATATATTGAAGTCTGTTTGATCTGTTGCTTGCTTTATTATGAAATTTGTTTTCAAGGCTATACTTTGTTTAAACCTTTGTGTGAGAACAATGGGAGAGACACCAGCACTCCTTGCAGGGAGAGAGAAGAGATAAAGGCAGAATTAAAGAAAAAAATGTCTGGGATCAGCAAGAATGTAAACTTTAGGATCTTTGCTAAAATAGAAAGAATCGGGAAGCATCTGTAATGTGTGTAGATTCAACTATTAACTAACTAGTGTCAAACAATGATGTCAACCTGGACCAATTAGAAAACTTAGAACAATTCAAAACTTATATGTTGACATCCTTGCACCACAAAAAGGATAAAAGAAAGGGTGTTCCAGGACATCGTCATCACACTTAGACAGGGGTCAACAGAAGATCGTTGGTACTTAAAAGGAGAAGATAGAATGCAGTCAAGAAAACACAGCAAGGGATGAAGAAGGAGAGAAGTCCGTGCCGCAGCAAGCACAGAAACAAGAACGGGTGTTGTGTGTTGCTGCATATCTATTACCATTGTTAAGTATTAACTTTGTACATCTTAGTTAAGCCTAATAAACTCTCTGACTTGGTCACATAACTTGAGTTTGTACCTTGTAGATCTATCTTGGTCAGGAATCTAAAGGTGAGATGGGTTGGGTATTCTCTGTCTCACCTCTGTTCAGGTAACATCTACCTGAAACTTACAGCTCTTTACTATATGCATACATTGCTATGTATTTTGTCCTCCTCAAACTTCGAAATTGTGGGCCCGTTAAAAACATTGTTCTCCGTACAGTTTTCTGTGTCACCTCACTGCATAGTTCTGCCCAGTAAGCAAAAAGGATCAGTTCACTACGAAACTCTAAATCAAAAGCAAAATGCTGCGGATGCTGGAAATCTGAATTAAAAACAAGAAATGCTGGAAATACTCAGCAGGTCTGGCAGCATCTATGTAGAGAGAAACAGAGTTAACGTTTCAGGTGAGTGACCTTTGATCAGAATATTTGCAGCACTGTCTGTTTTTATTTCAGATTTCCAGCACTCACAGTATTGTGTTTTTATGAACATGAACGGATTGCTCAGCTCCAAGTTGAAATCATTGTACAGCATTCTATTAATCAACACGCAGGAGTGATGCATCGCAGTAAGCGATGGTGGTATAGTGGTGAGCATAGCTGCCTTCCAAGCAGTTGGTCCGGTATCGATTCCCGGCCATCGCAATCTTAAATTGCAGGTTTACTTTATGTTGCAGTATTTTGCAAAGGAAAAAATTTCAAAGCCTTGACAGAATTGAAGTTGATAAAATATTCTCATCATCCAATCAGATTCAGTCTCCTGCTTTATCGGCGTCGCCCTGGAGCAAGTTTGCTTCCTTCAAGTGTTTCTCCAATTTCCTATTGAAATCATTGATTGTCTCTGCTTCCACCACACTTGTGGACAGCAGTTGCAGCAGGTATAACAAAAAATGCTTCCTCACATTTCCCTGCCTCTCTTTCCCAAAACCATCAATCTGTGTCTCCTAGTCCATGTACCATCAACTAATGGGAACAGGTTCTCCTTGTCTAACTTACCTACACCTGTATTAAATTTCCCCTCAATCCACATTGCTGTCAGCAGAACAACCACTTACTGAGATAACACAATCCAGAGCCATCTATCCAAGCTTTTCAATAACAAAAGAATAGTTGTGTTGTAAGTAGTCTAGATAGGAGCATAACATCAAGAGACTTTGATAGATCAACTGATTGTCTCTGCCCAACGCACCAGATTTTCTGTATCACCTGAACACTGCTCACCGCTGTGTAAAGTTTAGAGTATTTTCATGGCTTACATTTATGCAAGAACTGCAATGTCAAGGTTGGATTGTAAAGCATGACGGTCATCTTCACTGGACTACGTCAAAATGTCATGTTGAAAGTGGTGTCAGTGTGGAAGATGCACGTAGCCATAGGAAAAAAAAGGCAAGTCATGTAGCTGGAGGGGGATCCACAATGTGGGGGCGATGGACCGTGACATATTTTACGTTTGTGACAAATAAGAACAACTAAAATAATAGGATTAATGATATGCTTTGTGCATGAATAGATTTGAAGTCTGTTTGATCTGTTGCTTGCTTTATTATGAGATTTGTTTTCAAGGCTATACTTTGTTTAAACCTTTGTGTGAGAACAATGGGAGAGACACCAGTACTCCTTGCAGGGAGAGAGAAGAGATAAAGGCAGAATTAAAGAAAAAAATGTCTGGGATCAGCAAGACTGTAAACTTTAGGATCTTTGCTAAAATAGAAAGAATCGGGAAGCATCTGTAATGTGTGTAGATTCAACTATTAACTAACTAGTGTCAAACAATGATGTCAACCTGGACCAATTAGGACACTTAGAACAATTCAAAACTAATATGGTAACATCCTTGCACCACAAAAAGGATAAAAGAAAGGGTGGTACAGGACATCGTCATCACACTTAGACATGGGTCAACAGAAGATCGTTGGTACTTAAAAGGAGAAGATAGAATACAGTCAATAAAACACAGCAAGGGATGAAGAAGGAGAGAAGTCCGTGCCGCAGCAAGCACAGAAACAAGAACGGGTGTTGTGTGTTGCTGCATATCTATCACCATTGTTAAGTATTAACTTTGTAGATCTTAGTTAAGGCTAATAAACTCTCTGACTTGGTCACATAACTTGAGTTTGTACCTTGTAGGTCTATCTTGGTCAGGAATCTAAAGGTGAGACGGGTTGGGTATTCTCTGTCTCACCTCTGTTCAGGTAACATCTACCTGAAACTTACAGCTCTTTACTATATGCATACATTGCTATGTATTTTGTCCTCCTCAAACTTCGAAATTGTGGGCCCGTTAAAAGCATTGTTCTCTGTACGGTTTTCTGTGTCACCTCACTGCATAGTTCTGCCCAGTAAGCAAAAAGGATCAGTTCACTGCGAAACTCTGAAAGAAAAGCAAAATGCTGCGGATGCTGGAAATCTGAAATAAAAACAAGAAATGCTGGAAATACTCAGCAGGTCTGGCAGCATCTGTGTGGAGAGAAGCAGAGTTAACGTTTCAGGTGAGTGACCTTTGATCAGAATATTTGCAGCACTGTCTGTTTTTATTTCAGATTTCCAGCATTCACAGTATTGTGTTTTTATTAACATGAACGGATTGCTCAGCTCCAAGTTGAAATCATTGTACAGCATTCTATTAATCAAAACGCCGGAGGAATGCAGAACAGTAAGCGATGGTGGTATAGTGGTGAGCATAGCTGCCTTCCAAGCAGTTGGCCCGTGTTCGATTCACGGCCATCGCAATCCTAAATTGTGTGTTTACCTTATGTTGCAGTATTTTACTAACGAAAAAGTTTCAAAGCCTTGACAGAATTGAATTTGATAAAATATTCTCATCATCCAATCAGATTCATTCTCCTGCTTGATCAGCGTCGCCCTGGAGCAAGTTTGTTTCCTTCAAGTGTTTCTCCAATTTCCTATTGAAATCATTGAATGTCTTTGCTTCCACCACACTTGTGGACAGATAGTTGCAGCAGGTATAACAAAAAGTGCTTCCTCACATTTCCCTGCATCTCTTTCCCAAAACCATCAATCTGTGTCTCCTAGTCCTTGTACCATCAAATAATGGGAACAGGTTCTCCTTGTCTAACTTACCTATACCTGTATCAAATTTCCCCTCAATCCACATTGCTGTATGGAGAACAACCACTTACTTAGATAACACAATCCAGAGCCATCTATCCAAGCTTTTCAATAACAAAAGAATAGTTGTGTTGTAAGTAGTCTAGATAGGAGCATAACATCAAGAGACTTTGATAGATCAACTGATTGTCGCTGCCCAACGCACCAGATTTTCTGTATCACCTGAACAATGCTCACCGCTGTGTAAAGTTTAGAGTATTTTCATGGCTTACATTTACGCAAGAACTGCAACGTCAAGGTTGGATTGTAAAGCATGACGGTCATCTTCACTGAACTACGTCAAAATGTCATGTTGAGAGTGGTGTCAGTGTGCAAGATGCACGTAGCCATAGGAAAAAAAGGCAAGTCATGTAGCTGGAGGGGGATCCACAATGTGGGGGCGATGGACCGTGACATATTTTACGTTTGTGACAAATAAGAACAACTAAAATAATAGGATTAATGATATGCTTTGTACATCAATAGATTGAAGTCTGTTTGATCTGTTGCTTGCTTTATTATGAAATTTGTTTTCAAGGCTATACTTTGTTTAAACATTTGTGTGAGAACAATGGGAGAGACACCAGCACTCCTTGCAGGGAGAGAGAAGAGATAAAGGCAGAATTAAAGAAAAAAATGCCAGGGATCAGCAAGAATGTAACCTTTAGGATCTTTGCTACAATAGAAAGAATCTGGAAGCATCTGTAATGTGTGCAGATTCAACTATTAACTAACTAGTGGCAAACAATGATGTCAACCTGGACCAATTAGGACACTTAGAACAATTCAAAACTAATATGGTAACATCCTTGCACCACAAAAAGGATAAAAGAAAGGGTGGTACAGGACATCGTCATCACACTTAGACAGGGGTCAACAGAAGATCGTTGGTACTTAAAAGGAGAAGATAGAATACAGTCAAGAAAACACAGCAAGGGATGAAGAAGGAGAGAAGTCCGTGCCGCAGCAAGCACAGAAACAAGAACGGGTGTTGTGTGTTGCTGCATATCTATTACCATTGTTAAGTATTAACTTTGTACATCTTAGTTAAGCCGAATAAACTCGCTGACTTGGTCACATAACTTGAGTTTGTACCTTGTAGGACTATCTTGGTCAGGAATCTAAAGGTGAGACGTGTTGGGTATTCGCTGTCTCACCTCTGTTCAGGTGACATCGACCTGAAACTTACAGCTCTTTCCAATATGCATACATTGCTATGTATTTTGTCCACCTCAAACTTCGAAATTGTGGGCCCGTTAAAAACATTGTTCTCCGTACAGTTTTCTGCGTCACCTCACTGCATAGTTCTGCCCAGGAAGCAAAAAGGATCAGTTCACTGCGAAACTCTAAAATAAAAGCAAAATACTGCGGATGCTGGAAATCTGAAATAAAAACAAGAAATGCTGGAAATACTCAGCAGGTCTGGCAGCATCTGTGTAGAGAGAAGCAGAGTTAACGTTTCAGGTGAGTGACCTTTGATCAGAATATTTGCAGCTTTGTCTGTTTTTATTTCAGATTTCCAGCATTCACAGTGTTGTGTTTTTATTAACATGAACGGATTGCTCAGCTGCAAGTTGAAATCATTGTACAGCTTTCTATTAATCGAAACGCCGGAAGAATGCAGAACGGTCAGCGATGGTGGTATAGTGGTGCGCATAGATGCCTTCCAAGCAGTTGGCCCGGGTTCGATTCACGGCCATCGCAATCCTAAATTGTGTGTTTACCTTATGTTGCAGTATTTTACTAACGAAAAAGTTTCAAAGCCTTGACAGAATTGAATTTGATAAAATATTCTCATCATCCAATCAGATTCATTCTCCTGCTTGATCAGCGTCGCCCTGGAGCAAGTTTGTTTCCTTCAAGTGTTTCTCCAATTTCCTATTGAAATCATTGAATGTGTTTGCTTCCACCACACTTGTGGACAGATAGTTGCAGCAGGTATAACAAAAAGTGCTTCCTCACATTTCCCTGCATCTCTTTCCCAAAACCATCAATCTGTGTCTCCTAGTCCTTGTACCATCAAATAATGGGAACAGGTTCTCCTTGTCTAACTTAACTATCCCTGTATCAAATTTCCCCTCAATCCACATTGCTGTATGGAGAACAACCACTTACTTAGATAACACAATCCAGAGCCATCTATCCAAGCTTTTCAATGACAAAAGAATAGTTGTGTTGTAAGTAGTATAGATAGGAGCATAACATCAAGAGACTTTGATAGATCAACTGATTGTCTCTGCCCAACGCACCAGATTTTCTGTATCACCTGAACACTGCTCACCGCTGTGTAAAGTTTAGAGTATTTTCATGGCTTACATTTTTGTAAGAACTGCAATGTCAAGGTTGGATTGTAAAGCATGACGGTCATCTTCACTGAACTACGTCAAAATGTCATGTTGAGAGGGGTGTCAGTGTGGAAGATGCACGTAGCCATAGGAAAAAAAAGGCAAGTCATGTAGCTGGAGGGGAATCCACAATGTGGGGGCGATGGACCGTGACATATTTTACGTTTGTGACAAATAAGAACAACTAAAATAATAGGATTAATGAGATGCTTTGTACATCAATATATTGAAGTCTGTTTGATCTGTTGCTTGCTTTATTATGAAATTTGTTTTCAAGGCTATACTTTGTTTAAACCTTTGTGTGAGAACAATGGGAGAGACACCAACACTCCTTGCAGGGAGAGAGAAGAGATAAAGGCAGAATTAAAGAAAAAAATGTCTGGGATCAGCAAGAATGTAACCTTTAGGATCTTTGCTAAAATAGAAAGAATCTGGAAGCATCTGTAATGTGTGTAGATTCAACTATTAACTAACTAGTGGCAAACAATGATGTCAACCTGGACCAATTAGGACACTTAGAACAATTCAAAACTAATATGGTAACATCCTTGCACCACAAAAAGGATAAAAGAAAGGGTGGTACAGGACATCGTCATCACACTTAGACAGGGGTCAACAGAAGATCGTTGGTACTTAAAAGGAGAAGATAGAATACAGTCAAGAAAACACAGCAAGGGATGAAGAAGGAGAGAAGTCCGTGCCGCAGCAAGCACAGAAACAAGAACGGGTGTTGTGTGTTGCTGCATATCTATTACCATTGTTAAGTATTAACTTTGTACATCTTAGTTAAGCCTAATAAACTCACTGACTTGGTCACATAACTTGAGTTTGTACCTTGTAGGACTATCGTGGTCAGGAATCTAAAGGTGAGACGTGTTGGGTATTCGCTGTCTCACCTCTGTTCAGGTAACATCGACCTGAAACTTACAGCTCTTTACTATATGCATACATTGCTATGTATTTTGTCCTCCTCAAACTTCGAAATTGTGGGCCCGTTAAAAACATTGTTCTCCGTACAGTTTTCTGCGCCACCCCACTGCATAGTTCTGCCCAGGAAGCAAAAAGGATCAGTTCACTACGAAACTCTAAAATAAAAGCAAAATACTGCGGATGCTGGAAATCTGAAATAAAAACAAGAAATGCTGGAAATACTCAGCAGGTCTGGCAGCATCTGTGTAGAGAGAAGCAGAGTAAACGTTTCAGGTGAGTGACCTTTGATCAGAATATTTGCAGCACTGTCTGTTTTTATTTCAGATTCCCAGCATTCACAGTATTGTGTTTTTATTCACATGAACGGACTGCTCAGCTGCAAGTTGAAATCATTGTACAGCATTCTATTAATAGAAACGCCGGAGGGATGCAGAACAGTAAGCGATGGTGGTATAGTGGTGAGCATAGCTGCCTTCCAAGCAGTTGGCCCGTGTTTGATTCCCGGCCATCGCAATCTTAAATTGCAGGTTTGCTTTATGTTGCAGTATTTTACAAACGAAAACGTTTCAAAGCCTTGACAGAATTGAAGTTGATAAAATATTCTCATCATCCAATCAGATTCATTCTCCTGCTTGATCAGCGTCGCCCTGGAGCAAGTTTGTTTCCTTCAAGTGTTTCTCAAATTTCCTATTGAAATCATTGATTGTCTCTGCTTCCACCACACTTGTGGACAGATAGTTGCAGCAGGTATAACAAAAAGTGCTTCCTCACATTTCCCTGCATCTCTTTCCCAAGACCATCAATCTGTGTCTCCTAGTCCATGTACCATCAAATAATGGGAACAGGTTCTCCTTGTCTGACTTACCTACACCTGTATCAAATTTCCCTCAATCCACATTGCTGTAAGGAGAACAACCACTTACTTAGATAACACAATCCAGAGCCATCTATCCAAGCTTTTCAATAACAAAAGAATAGTTGTGTTGTAAGTAGTATAGATAGGAGCATAACATCAAGAGACTTTCATAGATCAACTGTTTGTCGCTGCCCAACGCATCAGATTTTCTGTATCACCTGAACACTGCTCACTGCTGTGTAAAGGTTAGAGTATTTTCATGGCTTACATTTACGCAAGAACTGCAATGTCAAGGTTGGATTGTAAAGCATGATGGTCATCTTCACTGAACTACGTCAAAATGTCATGTTGAGAGTGGTGTCAGTGTGGAAGATGCACGTAGCCATAGGAAAAAAATGGCAAGTCATGTAGCTGGAGGGGGATCCACAATGTGGGGGCGATGGACCGTGACATATTTTACGTTTGTGACAAATAAGAACAACTAAAATAATAGGATTAATGATATGCTTTGCACGTCAATAGAGAGAAGTCTGTTTGATCTGTTGGTTGCTTTATTATGAAATTTATTTTCAGGGCTATACTTTGTTTAAACCTTTGTGTGAGAACAATGGGAGAGACACCAGCACTCCTTGCAGGGAGAGAGAAGAGATAAAGGCAGAATTAAAGAAAACAATGTCTGGGATCAGCAAGACTGTAACCTTTAGGATCTTTGCTAAAATAGAAAGAAACTGGAAGCATCTGTAATGTGTGTAGATTCAACTATTAACTAACTAGTGTCAAACAATGATGTCAACCTGGACCAATTAGGACACTTAGAACAATTCAAAACTAATATGGTAACATCCTTGCACCACAAAAAGGATAAAAGAAAGGGTGGTACAGGACATCGTCATCACACTTAGACAGGGGTCAACAGAAGATCGTTGGTACTTAAAAGGAGAAGATAGAATGCAGTCAAGAAAACACAGCAAGGGATGAAGAAGGAGAGAAGTCCGTGCCGCAGCAAGCACAGAAACAAGAACGGGTGTTGTGTGTTGCTGCATATCTATTACCATTGTTAAGTATTAACTTTGTAGATCTTAGTTAAGCCTAATAAACTCTCTGACTTGGTCACATAACTTGAGTTTGTACCTTGTAGGTCTATCGTGGTCAGGAATCTAAAGGTGAGACGTGTTGGGGATTCGCTGTCTCACCTCTGTTCAGGTAACATCGACCTGAAACTTACAGCTCTTTACTATATGCATACATTGCTATGTATTTTGTCCTCCTCAAACTTCGAAATTGTGGGCCCGTTAAAAACATTGTTCTCCGTACAGTTTTCTGCGTCACCTCACTGCATAGTTCTGCCCAGGAAGCAAAAAGGATCAGTTCACTACGAAACTCTAAAATAAAAGCAAAACACTGCGGATGCTGGAAATCTGAAATAAAAACAAGAAATGCTGGAAATACTCAGCAGGTCTGGCAGCATCTGTGTAGAGAGAAACAGAGTTAACGTTTCAGGTGAGTGACCTTTGATCAGAATATTTGCAGCACTGTCTGTTTTTATTTCAGATTTCCAGCATTCACAGTGTTGTGTTTTTATGAACATGAACGGACTGCTCAGCTGCAAGTTGAAATCATTGTACAGCTTTCTATTAATCGAAACGCCGGAGGGATGCAAAACAGTAAGCGATGGTGGTATAGTGGTGAGCATAGCTGCCTTCCAAGCAGTTGGCCCGGGTTCGATTCCCGGCCATCGCAATCCTAAATTGTGTGTTTACTTTATGTTGCAGCATTATACTAACGAAAAAGTTTCAAAGCCTTGACAGAATTGAATTTGATAAAATATTCTCATCATCCAATCAGATTCATTCTCCTGCTTGATCAGCGTCGCCCTGGAGCAAGTTTGTTTCCTTCAAGTGTTTCTCCAATTTCCCATTGAAATCATTGAATGTCTTTGCTTCCACCACACTTGTGGACAGATAGTTGCAACAGGTATAACAAAAAGTGCTTCCTCACATTTCCCTGCATCTCTTTCCCAAATCCATCAATCTGTGTCTCCTTGTCCTTGTACCATCAAATAATGGGAACAGGTTCTCCTTGTCTAACTTACCTACACCTGTATCAAATTTCCCCTCAATCCACATTGCTGTATGGAGAACAACCACTTACTGAGATAACACAATCCAGAGCCATCTATCCAAGCTTTTCAATAACAAAAGAATAGTTGTGTTGTAAGAAGTCTAGATAGGAGCATAACATCAAGAGACTTTGATAGATCAACTGATTGTCTCTGCCCAACGCACCAGATTTTCTGTATCACCTGAACACTGCTCACCGCTGTGTAAAGTTTAGAGTATTTTCATGGCTTACATTTATGCAAGAACTGCAATGTCAAGGTTGGATTGTAAAGCATGACGGTCATCTTCACTGAACTACATCAAAATGTCATGTTGAGAGGGGTGTCAGTGTGGAAGATGCACGTAGCCATAGGAAAAAAAAGGCAAGTCATGTAGCTGGAGGGGAATCCACAATGTGGGGGCGATGGACCGTGACATATTTTACGTTTGTGACAAATAAGAACAACTAAAATAATAGGATTAATGATATGCTTTGTGCATCAATAGATTGAAGTCTGTTTGATCTTTTGCATGCTTTCTTATGAAATTTGTTTTCAAGGCTATACTTTGTGTAAACCTTTGTGTGAGAACAATGGGAGAGACACCAGCACTCCTTGCAGGGAGAGAGAAGAGATAAAGTCAGAATTAAGGAAAAAAATGTCTGGGATCAGCAAGAATGTAACCTTTAGGAACTTTGCTAAAATAGAAAGAATATGGAAGCATCTGTAATGTGTGTAGAATCAACTATGAACTAACTAGTGTCAAACAATGATGTCAACCTGGACCAATTCGGACACTTAGAACAATTCAAAACTAATATGGTAACATCCTTGCACCACAAAAAGGATAAAAGAAAGGGTGGTACAGGACATCGTCATCACACTTAGACAGGGGTCAACAGAAGATCGTTGGTTTTTAAAAGGAGAAGATAGAATACAGTCAAGAAAACACAGCAAGGGATGAAGAAGGAGAGAAGTCCATGCCGCAGCAAGCACAGAAACAAGAACGGGTGTTGTTTGTTGCTACATATCTATTACCATTGTTAAGTATTAACTTTGTACATCTTAGTTAAGCCTAATAAACTGTCTGACTTGGTCACATAACTTGAGTTTGTACCTTGTAGGTCTATCGTGGTCAGTAATCTAAAGGTGAGACGTGTTGGGGATTCGCTGTCTCACCTCTGTTCAGGTAACATCGACCTGAAACTTGCAGCTCTTTACTATATGCATACATTGCTATGTATTTTGTCCTCCTCAAACTTCGAAATTGTGGGCCCGTTAAAAACATTGTTCTCCGTACAGTTTTCTGCGTCACCTCATTGCATAGTTCTGCCCAGGAAGCAAAAAGGATCAGTTCACTACGTAACTCTAAAATAAAAGCAAAATACTTCGGATGCTGGAAATCTGAAATAAAAACAAGAAATGCTGGAAATACTCAGCAGGTCTGGCAGCATCTGTGTAGAGAGAAGCAGAGTTAACGTTTCAGGTGAGTGACCTTTGATCAGAATATTTGCAGCACTGTCTGTTTTTACTTCAGATTTCCAGCATTCACAGTACTGTGTTTTTATGAACATGAACGGATTGCTCAGCGACAAGTTGAAATCATTGTCCAGCATTCTATTAATCAAAAAGCCGGAGAGGCAGATCGCAGCAAACGATGGTGGTATAGTGGTGAGCATAGCTGCCTTTCAAGCAGTTAGTCAGGTTTCGATTTCCGGCCAACGCAATCGTAAATTGCTGGTTTTCTTCATGTTGCAGTATTTTACAAACGAAAAAGTTTCAAAGCCTTGACAGAATTGTCGTTGATAAAATATTCTCATCATCCAATCAGATTCATTCTCCTGCTTTATCAGCGTCGCCCTGGAGCAAGTTTGTTTCCTTCAAGTGTTTCTCCAATTTCCATTTGAAATCATTGATTGTCTCTGCTTCCACCACACTTGTGGACAGACAGTTGCAGCAGGTATAACAAAAAGTGCTTCCTCACATTTCCCTGCATCTCTTTCTCAAAACCATCAGTCTGTGCCTCCTAGTCCTTGTACCATTAACTCATGGGAACAGGTTCTCCTTGTCTAACTTACCTACACCTGTATCAAATTTCCCCTCAATCCACATTGCTGGATGGAGAACAACCACTTACTTAGATAACACAATCCAGAGCCATCTATCCAAGCTTTTCAATAACAAACGAATAGTTGTGTTGTCAGTAGTATAGATAGGAGCATAACATCAAGAGACTTTGATAGATCAACTGATTGTCTCTGCCCAACGCACCAGATTTTCTGTATCACCTGAACACTGCTCACCGCTGTGTAAAGTTTAGAGTATTTTCATGGCTTACATTTATGCAAGAACTGCAATGTCAAGGTTGGATTGTAAAGCATGACGGTCATCTTCACTGAACTACGTCAAAATGTCATGTTGAGAGTGGTGTCAGTGTGGAAGATGCACGTAGCCATCGGAAACAAAAGGCAAGTCATGTAGCTGGAGGCGGATCCACAATGTGGGGGCGATGGACCATGACATATTTTACGTTTGTGACAAATAAGAACAACTAAAATAATAGGATTAATGATATGCTTTGTACATAAATATATTGAAGTCTGTTTGATCTGTTGCTTGCTTTATTATGAAATTTGTTTTCAAGGCTATACTTTGTTTAAACCTTTGTGTGAGAACAATGGGACAGACACCAGCACTCCTTGCAGGGAGAGAGAAGAGATAAAGGCAGAATTAAAGAAAAAAATGTCTGGGGTCAGCAAGAATGTAACCTTTAGGATCTTTGCTAAAATAGATAGAATCGGGAAGCATCTGTAATGAGTGTAGATTCAACTATTAACAAAATAGTGTCAAACAATGATGTCAACCTGGTCCAATTAGAACACTTTGAACAATTCAAAACTAATATGGTAACATCCTTGCACCACAAAAAGGATAAAAGAAAGGGTGGTACAGGACATCGTCATCACACTTAGACAGGGGTCAACAGAAGATCGTTGGTACTTGAAAGGAGAAGATAGAATACAGTCAAGAAAACACAGCAAGGGATGAAGAAGGAGAGAAGTCCGTGCCGCAGCAAGCACAGAAACAAGAATGGGTGTTGTGTGTTGCTGCATATCTATTACCATTGTTAAGTATTAACTGTGGACATGTTAGTTAAGCCTAATAAATTCTCTGACTTGGTCACATAACTTGAGTTTGTACCTTGTAGGTCTATCTTGGTCAGGAATCTAAAGGTGAGACGGGTTGGGTATTCTCTGTCTCACCTCTGTTCAGGTAAGATCGACCTGAAACTTGCAGCTCTTTATTATATGCATACATTGCTATGTATTTTGTCCTCCTCAAACTTCGAAATTGTGGGCCCGTTAAAAATATTGTTCTCCGTACAGTTTTCTGCGTCACCTCACTGCATAGTTCTGCCCAGTAAGCAAAAAGGATCAGTTCACTACGAAACTCTAAAATAAAAGCAAAATGCTGCAGATGCTGGAAATCTGAAATAAAAACAAGAAATGCTGGAAATACTCAGCAGGTCTGGCAGCATCTGTGTAGAGAGAAGCAGGGTTAACGTTTCAGGTGAGTGACCTTTGATCAGAATATTTGCAGCACTGTCTGTTTTTATTTCAGATTTCCAGCATTCACAGTATTGTGTTTTTATTAACATGAACGGATTGCTCAGCTCCAAGTTGAAATCATTGTACAGCATTCTATTAATCAAAATCTGGAGGAACGCAGAACAGGAAGCGATGTTGGTATAGTGTTGAGCATAACTGCTTTCCAAGCAATTGGCCCGGGTTCGATTACTGGCCATCGCAATCATCAGTTGCAGGTTTACTTTCTGTTGCAGTATTTTACAAACGAAAAAGTTTCAAAGCCTTGACAGAATTGAAGTTGATAAAATATTCTCATCATCCAATCAGATTCATTCTCCTGCTTGATCAGCGTCGCCCTGGAGCAAGTTTGTTTCCTTCAAGTGTTTCTGCAATTTCCTATTGAAATCATTGATTGTCTCTGCTTCCACCACACTTGTGGACATGTAGTTGCAGCAGGTGTAACAAAAAGTGCTTCCTCACATTTCCCTGCATCTCTTTCCCAAAACCATCAATCTGTGTCTCCTAGTCCTTGTACCATCAACTAATGGGAACAGGTTCTCCTTGTCTAACTTACCTACACCTGTATCAAATTTGCCCTCAATCCACATTGCTGGAAGGAGAACAACCACTTACTTAGATAACACAATCCAAAGCCATCTATCCAAGCTTTTCAATAACAAAAGAATAGTTGTGTTGTAAGTAGTATAGATAGGAGCATAACATCAAGAGACTTTGATAGATCAACTGATTGTCTCTGCCCAACGCACCAGACTTTCTGTATCACCTAAACACTGCTCACCGCTGTGTAAAGTTTAGAGTATTTTCATGGCTTACATTTATGCAAGAACTGCAATGTCAAGGTTGGATTGTAAAGCATGACGGTCATCTTCACTGAACTACGTCAAAATGTCATGTTGAGAGTGGTGTCAGTGTGGAACATGCACGTAGCCATAGGAAAAAAAAGGCAAGTCATGTAGCTGGAGGGGGATCCACAATGTGGGGGCGATGGACCATGACATATTTTACGTTTGTGACAAATAAGAACAACTAAAATAATAGGATTAATGATATGCTTTGTACATCAATATATTGAAGTCTGTTTGATCTGTTGCTTGCTTTATTATGAAATTTGTTTTCAAGGCTATACTTTGTTTAAACCTTTGTGTGAGAACAATGGGACAGACACCAGCACTCCTTGCAGGGAGAGAGAAGAGATAAAGGCAGAATGAAAGAAAAAAATGTCTGCGATCAGCAAGAATCTAACCTTTAGGATCTTTGCTAAAATAGAAAGAATCGGGAAGCATCTGTAATGTGTGTAGATTCAACTATTAACTAACTAGTGTCAAACAATGATGTCAACCTGGACCAATTAGAACACTTAGAACAATTCAAAACTAATATGGTAACATCCTTGCACCACAAAAAGGATAAAAGAAAGGGTGTTACAGGACATCGTCATCACACTTAGACAGGGATCAACAGAAGATCGTTGGTCCTTAAAAGGAGAAGATAGAATACAGTCAAGAAAACACAGCAAGGGATGAAGAAGGAGAGAAGTCCGTGCCGCAGCAAGCACAGAAACAAGAACGGGTGTTGTGTGTTGCTGCATATCTATTACCATTGTTAAGTATTAACTGTGGACATGTTAGTTAAGCCTAATAAACTCTCTGACTTGGTCACATAACTTGAGTTTGTACCTTGTAGGTCTATCTTGGTCAGGAATCTAAAGGTGAGACGGGTTGGGTATTCTCTGTCTCACCTCTGTTCAGGTAACATCGACCTGAAACTTACAGCTATTTACTATATGCATACATTGCTATGTATTTTGTCTTCCTCAAACTTCGAAATTGTGGGCCCGTTAAAAACATTGTTCTCCGTACAGTTTTCTGCGTCACCCCACTGCATAGTTCTGCCCAGAAAGCAAAAAGGATCAGTTCACTACGAAACTCTAAAAGAAAAGCAAAATGCTGCGGATGCTGGAAATCTGAAATAAAAACAAGAAATGATGGAAATACTCAGCAGGTCTGGCAGCATCTGTGTAGAGAGAAGCAGGGTTAACGTTTCAGGTGAGAGACCTTTGATCAGAATATTTGCAGCACTGTCTGTTTTTACTTCAGATTTCCAGCATTCACAGTCTTGTGTTTTTATTAACATGAACGGATTGCTCAGCGACAAGTTGAAATCATTGTACAGCATTCTATTAATTAAAACGCCGGAAAAGCGCAGTGCAGCAAGCGATGGTGGTATAGTGGTGAGCATAGCTGCCTTTCAAGCAGTTGTCCCGGGTTCAGTTCCCGGCCATCGCAATCTTAAATTGCAAGTTTACTTCATGTTGCAGTATTTTACAAACGAAAAAGTTTCAAAGCCTTGACACAATTTCAGTTGATATAATATTCTCATCATCCAATCAGATTCATTCTCCTGCTTGATCAGCGTCGCCCTGGAGCAAGTTTGTTTCCTTCAAGTGTTTCTCCAATTTCCTATTGAAATCATTGATTGTCTCTGCTTCCACCACACTTGTGGACAGACAGTTGCAGCAGGTAAAACAAAAAGTGCTTCCTCACATTTCCCTGCATCTCTTTCCCAAAACCATCAATCTGTGTCTCCTGGTCCTTGTACCATCAACTAATGGGAACAGGTTCTCCTTGTCTGACTTGCCTACACCTGTATCAAATTTCCCCTCAATCCACATTGCTGGAAGGAGAACAACCACTTACTTAGATAACACAATCCAGAGCCATCTATCCAAGCTTTTCAATAACAAAAGAATTGTTGTGTTGTAAGTAGTATAGATAGGAGCATAACATCAAGAGACTTTGATAGATCAACTGACTGTCTCTGCCCAACGCAACAGATTTTCTGTATCACCTGAACACTGCTCACCGCTGAGTAAAGTTTAGAGTATTTTCATGGCTTACATTTATGCAAGAACTGCATTGTCAAGGTTGGATTGTCAAGCATGACGGTCATCTTCACTGAACTACGTCAAAATGTCATGTTGGGAGTGGTGTCAGTGTGGAAGATGCACGTAGCCATAGGAAGAAAAAGGCAAGTCATGTAGCTGGAGGGGGATCCACAATGTGGGGGCGATGGACCGTGACATATTTTACGTTTGTGACAAATATGAACAACTAAAATAATAGGATTAATGATATGCTTTGTACATCAATATATTGAAGTCTGTTTGATCTTTTGCTTGCTTTATCATGAAATTTGTTTTCAAGGCTATACTTTGTTGAAACCTTTGTGTGAGAACAATGGGAGAGACACCAGCACTCCCTGCAGGGAGAGAGAAGAGACAAAGGCAGAATTAAAGAAAAAAATGTCTGGGATCAGCAAGAATGTAACCTTTAGGATCTTTGCTAAAATAGAAAGAATCGGGAAGCATCTGTAATGTGTGTAGATTCAACTATTAACTAACTAGTGTCAAACAATGATGTCAACCTGGACCAATTAGGACACTTAGAACAATTCAAAACTAATATGGTAACATCCTTGCACCACAAAAAGGATAAAAGAAAGGGTGTTACAGGACATCGTCATCACACTTAGACAGGGGTCAACAGAAGATCGTTGGTACTTAAAAGGAGAAGATAGAATACAGTCAAGAAAACACAGCAAGGGATGAAGAAGGAGAGAAGTCCGTGCCGCAGCAAGCACAGAAACAAGAACGGGTGTTGCGTGGTGCTGCATATCTATTACCATTGTTAAGTATTAACTTTGTACATCTTAGTTAAGTCTAATAAACTCTCTGACTTGGTCACATAACTTGAGTTTGTACCTTGTAGGTCTATCTTGGTCAGGAATCTAAAGGTGAGACGGGTTGGGTATTCTCTGTCTCACCTCTGTTCAGGTAAGATCGACCTGAAACTTACAGCTCTTTACTATATGCATACATTGCTATGTATTTTGTCCTCCTCAAACTTCGAAATTGTGGGCCCGTTAAAAACATTGTTCTCCATACAGTTTTCTGCGTCACCTCACTGCATAGTTCTGCCCAGGAAGCAAAAAAAGATCAGTTCACTACGTGAATCTAAAAGAAAAGCAAAATGCTGCGGATGCTGGAAATCTGAAATAAAAACAAGAAATGCTGGAAATACCCAGCAGGTCTGGCAGCATCTGTGTAGAGAGAAGCAGAGTTAACGTTTCAGGTGAGTGACCTTTGATCAGAAGATTTGCAGCACTGTCTGTTTTTATTTCAGATTTCCAGCATTCACAGTGTTGTGTTTTTATTAACATGAACGGATTGCTCAGCGACAAGTTGAAATCATTGTACAGCATTCTATTAATCAAAAAGCCGGAGAAGCAGAGCGCAGCAAACGATGGTGGTACAGTGATGAGCATAGCTGCCTTTCAAGCAGTTAGTCAGATTTCGATTTCCGGCCACCGCAATCGTAAATTGCTGGTTTCCTTCATGTTGCAGTATTTTACAAACGAAAAAGTTTCAAAGCCTTGACAGAATTGCAGTTGATAAAATATTCTCATCATCCAATCAGATTCATTCTCCTGCTTGATCAGCGTCGCCCTGGAGCAAGTTTGTTTCCTTCAAGTGTTTCTCCAATTTCCTTTTGAAATCATTGATTGTCTCTGCTTCCATACACTTGTGGACAGACAGTTGCAGCAGGTATAACAAAAAGTGCTTCCTCACATTTCCCTGCATCTCTTTCTCAAAACCATCAGTCTGTGCCTCCTAGTCCTTGTACCATTAACTCATGGGAACAGGTTCTCCTTGTCTAACTTACCTACACCTGTATCAAATTTCCCCTCAATCCACATTGCTGGAAGGAGAACAACCACTTACTTAGATAACACAATCCAGAGCCATCTATCCAAGCTTTTCAATAACAAAAGAATAGTTGGGATGTAAGTAGTATAGATAGGAGCATAACATTAAGAGACTTTGATAGATCATCTGATTGTCTCTGCCCAACGCACCAGATTTTCTGTATCACCTGAACACTGCTCACCGCTGTGTAAAGTTTAGAGTATTTTCATGGCTTACATTTGCGCAAGAACTGCAATGTCAAGGTTGGATTGTAAAGCATGACGGTCATCTTCACTGAACTACGTCAAAATGTCATGTTGAGAGTGGTGTCAGTGTGGAACATGCACGTAGCCATAGGAAAAAAAAGGCAAGTCATGTAGCTGGAGGGGGATCCACAATGTGGGGGCGATGGACCATGACATATTTTACGTTTGTGACAAATAAGAACAACTAAAATAATAGGATTAATGATATGCTTTGTACATAAATATATTGAAGTCTGTTTGATCTGTTGCTTGCTTTATTATGAAATTTGTTTTCAAGGCTATACTTTGTTTAAACCTTTGTGTGAGAACAATGGGACAGACACCAGCACTCCTTGCAGGGAGAGAGAAGAGATAAAGGCAGAATGAAAGAAAAAAATGTCTGGGATCAGCAAGAATGTAACCTTTAGGATCTTTGCTAAAATAGAAAGAATCTGGAAGCATCTGTAATGTGTGTAGATTCAACTATTAACTAACTAGTGGCAAACAATGATGTCAACCTGGACCAATTAGGACACTTAGAACAATTCAAAACTAATATGGTAACATCCTTGCACCACAAAAAGGATAAAAGAAAGGGTGTTACAGGACATCGTCATCACACTTAGACAGGGGTCAACAGAAGATCGTTGGTACTTGAAAGGAGAAGATAGAATACAGTCAAGAAAACACAGCAAGGGATGAAGAAGGAGAGAAGTCCGTGCCGCAGCAAGCACAGAAACAAGAATGGGTGTTGTGTGTTGCTGCATATCTATTACCATTGTTAAGTATTAACTGTGGACATGTTAGTTAAACCTAATAAATTCTCTGACTTGGTCACATAACTTGAGTTTGTACCTTGTAGGTCTATCTTGGTCAGGAATCTAAAGGTGAGACGGGTTGGGTATTCTCTGTCTCACCTCTGTTCAGGTAACATCGACCTGAAACTTGCAGCTCTTTATTATATGCATACATTGCTATGTATTTTGTCCTCCTCAAACTTCGAAATTGTGGGCCCGTTAAAAATATTGTTCTCCGTACAGTTTTCTGCGTCACCTCACTACATAGTTCTGCCCAGTAAGCAAAAAGGATCAGTTCACTACGAAACTCTAAAAGAAAAGCAAAATGCTGCAGATGCTAGAAATCTGAAATAAAAACAAGAAATGCTGGAAATACTCAGCAGGTCTGGCAGCATCTGTGTAGAGAGAAGCAGAGTTAACGTTTCAGGTGAGTGACCTTTGGTCAGAATATTTGCAGCACTGTTTGTTTTTATTTCAGATTTCCAGCATTCACAGTCTCGTGTTTTTATTAACATGAACGGATTGCTCAGCTCCAAGTTGAAATCATTGTACAGCTTTCTATTAATCGAAACGCCGGAGGGATGCAAAACAGTAAGCGATGGTGGTATAGTGGTGAGCATAGCTGCCTTCCAAGCAGTTGGCCCGGGTTCGATTCCCGGCCATCGCAATCCTAAATTGTGTGTTTACTTTATGTTGCAGCATTATACTAACGAAAGAGTTTCAAAGCCTGGACAGAATTGAATTTGATAAAATATTCTCATCATCCAATCAGATTCATTCTCCTGCTTGATCAGCGTCGCCCTGGAGCAAGTTTGTTTCCTTCAAGTGTTTCTCCAATTTCCCATTGAAATCATTGAATGTCTTTGCTTCCACCACACTTGTGGACAGATAGTTGCAACAGGTATAACAAAAAGTGCTTCCTCACATTTCCCTGCATCTCTTTCCCAAATCCATCAATCTGTGTCTCCTTGTCCTTGTACCATCAAATAATGGGAACAGGTTCTCCTTGTCTAACTTACCTACACCTGTATCAAATTTCCCCTCAATCCACATTGCTGTATGGAGAACAACCACTTACTGAGATAACACAATCCAGAGCCATCTATCCAAGCTTTTCAATAACAAAAGAATAGTTGTGTTGTAAGAAGTCTAGATAGGAGCATAACATCAAGAGACTTTGATAGATCAACTGATTGTCTCTGCCCAACGCACCAGATTTTCTGTATCACCTGAACACTGCTCACCGCTGTGTAAAGTTTAGAGTATTTTCATGGCTTACATTTATGCAAGAACTGCAATGTCAAGGTTGGATTGTAAAGCATGACGGTCATCTTCACTGAACTACGTCAAAATGTCATGTTGAGAGGGGTGTCAGTGTGGAAGATGCACGTAGCCATAGGAAAAAAAAGGCAAGTCATGTAGCTGGAGGGGAATCCACAATGTGGGGGCGATGGACCGTGACATATTTTACGTTTGTGACAAATAAGAACAACTAAAATAATAGGATTAATGATATGCTTTGTGCATCAATAGATTGAAGTCTGTTTGATCTTTTGCATGCTTTCTTATGAAATTTGTTTTCAAGGCTATACTTTGTGTAAACCTTTGTGTGAGAACAATGGGAGAGACACCAGCACTCCTTGCAGGGAGAGAGAAGAGATAAAGTCAGAATTAAGGAAAAAAATGTCTGGGATCAGCAGGAATGTAACCTTTAGGATCTTTGCTAAAATAGAAAGAATATGGAAGCATCTCTAATGTGTGTAGAATCAACTATGAACTAACTAGTGTCAAACAATGATGTCAACCTGGACCAATTCGGACACTTAGAACAATTCAAAACTAATATGGTAACATCCTTGCACCACAAAAAGGATAAAAGAAAGGGTGGTTCAGGACATCGTCATCACACTTAGACAGCGGTCAACAGAAGATCTTTGGTACTTAAAAGGAGAAGATAGAATGCAGCCAAGAAAACACAGCAAGGGATGAAGAAGGAGAGAAGTCCATGCCGCAGCAAGCACAGAAACAAGAACGGGTGTTGATTGTTGCTACATATCTATTACCATTGTTAAGTATTAACTTTGTACATCTTAGTTAAGCCTAATAAACTGTCTGACTTGGTCACATAACTTGAGTTTGTACCTTGTAGGTCTATCGTGGTCAGTAATCTAAAGGTGAGACGTGTTGGGGATTCGCTGTCTCACCTCTGTTCAGGTAACATCGACCTGAAACTTGCAGCTCTTTACTATATGCATACATTGCTATGTATTTTGTCCTCCTCAAACTTCGAAATTGTAGGCCCGTTAAAAACATTGTTCTCCGTACAGTTTTCTGCGTCACCTCATTGCATAGTTCTGCCCAGGAAGCAAAAAGGATCAGTTCACTACGTAACTCTAAAATAAAAGCAAAATACTTCGGATGCTGGAAATCTGAAATAAAAACAAGAAATGCTGGAAATACTCAGCAGGTCTGGCAGCATCTGTGTAGAGAGAAGCAGAGTTAACGTTTCAGGTGAGTGACCTTTGATCAGAATATTTGCAGCACTGTCTGTTTTTACTTCAGATTTCCAGCATTCACAGTACTGTGTTTTTATGAACATGAACGGATTGCTCAGCGACAAGTTGAAATCATTGTCCAGCATTCTATTAATCAAAAAGCCGGAGAGACAGATCGCAGCAAACGATGGTGGTATAGTGGTGAGCATAGCTGCCTTTCAAGCAGTTAGTCAGGTTTCGATTTCCGGCCACCGCAATCGTAAATTGCTGGTTTTCTTCATGTTGCAGTATTTTACAAACGAAAAAGTTTCAAAGCCTTGACAGAATTGTCGTTGATAAAATATTCTCATCATCCAATCAGATTCATTCTCCTGCTTTATCAGCGTCGCCCTGGAGCAAGTTTGTTTCCTTCAAGTGTTTCTCCAATTTCCATTTGAAATCATTGATTGTCTCTGCTTCCACCACACTTGTGGACAGACAGTTGCAGCAGGTATAACAAAAAGTGCTTCCTCACATTTCCCTGCATCTCTTTCTCAAAACCATCAGTCTGTGCCTCCTAGTCCTTGTACCATTAACTCATGGGAACAGGTTCTCCTTGTCTAACTTACCTACACCTGTATCAAATTTCCCCTCAATCCACATTGCTGGATGGAGAACAACCACTTACTTAGATAACACAATCCAGAGCCATCTATCCAAGCTTTTCAATAACAAAAGAATAGTTGTGTTGTAAGTAGTATAGATAGGAGCATAACATCAAGAGACTTAGATAGTTCATCTGATTGTCTCTGCCCAAAGCACCAGATTTTCTGTATCACCTGAACACTGCTCACCGCTGTGTAAAGTTTAGAGTATTTTCATGGCTTACATTTGCGCAAGAACTGCAATGTCAAGGTTGGATTGTAAAGCATGACGGTCATCTTCACTGAACTACGTCAAAATGTCATGTTGAGAGTGGTGTCAGTGTGGAAGATGCACGTAGCCATCGGAAACAAAAGGCAAGTCATGTAGCTGGAGGCGGATCCACAATGTGGGGGCGATGGACCATGACATATTTTACGTTTGTGACAAATAAGAACAACTAAAATAATAGGATTAATGATATGCTTTGTACATAAATATATTGAAGTCTGTTTGATCTGTTGCTTGCTTTATTATGAAATTTGTTTTCAAGGCTATACTTTGTTTAAACCTTTGTGTGAGAACAATGGGACAGACACCAGCACTCCTTGCAGGGAGAGAGAAGAGATAAAGGCAGAATGAAAGAAAAAAATGTCTGGGGTCAGCAAGAATGTAACCTTTAGGATCTTTGCTAAAATAGATAGAATCGGGAAGCATCTGTAATGAGTGTAGATTCAACTATTAACTAAATAGTGTCTAACAATGATGTCAACCTGGACCAATTAGAACACTTTGAACAATTCAAAACTAATATGGTAGCATCCTTGCACCACAAAAAGGATAAAAGAAAGGGTGTTACAGGACATCGTCATCACACTTAGACAGGGGTCAACAGAAGATCGTTGGTACTTGAAAGGAGAAGATAGAATACAGTCAAGAAAACACAGCAAGGGATGAAGAAGGAGAGAAGTCCGTGCCGCAGCAAGCACAGAAACAAGAATGGGTGTTGTGTGTTGCTGCATATCTATTACCATTGTTAAGTATTAACTGTGGACATGTTAGTTAAGCCTAATAAATTCTCTGACTTGGTCACATAACTTGAGTTTGTACCTTGTAGGTCTATCTTGGTCAGGAATCTAAAGGTGAGACGGGTTGGGTATTCTCTGTCTCACCTCTGTTCAGGTAAGATCGACCTGAAACTTGCAGCTCTTTATTATATGCATACATTGCTATGTATTTTGTCCTCCTCAAACTTCGAAATTGTGGGCCCGTTAAAAATATTGTTCTCCGTACAGTTTTCTGCGTCACCTCACTGCATAGTTCTGCCCAGTAAGCAAAAAGGATCAGTTCACTACGAAACTCTAAAATAAAAGCAAAATGCTGCAGATGCTAGAAATCTGAAATAAAAACAAGAAATGCTGGAAATACTCAGCAGGTCTGGCAGCATCTGTGTGGAGAGAAGCAGAGTTAACGTTTCAGGTGAGTGACCTTTGGTCAGAATATTTGCAGCACTGTTTGTTTTTATTTCAGATTTCCAGCATTCACAGTCTCGCGTTTTTGTTAACATGAACGGATTGCTCAGCTCCAAGTTGAAATCATTGTACAGCTTTCTATTAATCGAAACGCCGGAGGGATGCAAAACAGTAAGCGATGGTGGTATAGTGGTGAGCATAGCTGCCTTCCAAGCAGTTGGCCCGGGTTCGATTACTGGCCATCGCAATCATCAGTTGCAGGTTTACTTTCTGTTGCAGTATTTTACAAACGAAAAAGTTTCAAAGCCTTGACAGAATTGAAGTTGATAAAATATTCTCATCATCCAATCAGATTCATTCTCCTGCTTGATCAGCGTCGCCCTGGAGCAAGTTTGTTTCCTTCAAGTGTTTCTACAATTTCCTATTGAAATCATTGATTGTCTCTGCTTCCACCACACTTGTGGACATGTAGTTGCAGCAGGTGTAACAAAAAGTGCTTCCTCACATTTCCCTGCATCTCTTTCCCAAAACCATCAATCTGTGTCTCCTAGTCCTTGTACCATCAACTAATGGGAACAGGTTCTCCTTGTCTAACTTACCTACACCTGTATCAAATTTGCCCTCAATCCACATTGCTGGAAGGAGAACAACCACTTACTTAGATAACACAATCCAAAGCCATCTATCCAAGCTTTTCAATAACAAAAGAATAGTTGTGTTGTAAGTAGTATAGATAGGAGCATAACATCAAGAGACTTTGATAGATCAACTGATTGTCTCTGCCCAACGCACCAGACTTTCTGTATCACCTAAACACTGCTCACCGCTGTGTAAAGTTTAGAGTATTTTCATGGCTTACATTTATGCAAGAACTGCAATGTCAAGGTTGGATTGTAAAGCATGACGGTCATCTTCACTGAACTACGTCAAAATGTCATGTTGAGAGTGGTGTCAGTGTGGAACATGCACGTAGCCATAGGAAAAAAAAGGCAAGTCATGTAGCTGGAGGGGGATCCACAATGTGGGGGCGATGGACCATGACATATTTTACGTTTGTGACAAATAAGAACAACTAAAATAATAGGATTAATGATATGCTTTGTACATCAATATATTGAAGTCTGTTTGATCTGTTGCTTGCTTTATTATGAAATTTGTTTTCAAGGCTATACTTTGTTTAAACCTTTGTGTGAGAACAATGGGACAGACACCAGCACTCCTTGCAGGGAGAGAGAAGAGATAAAGGCAGGATGAAAGAAAAAAATGTCTGCGATCAGCAAGAATCTAACCTTTAGGATCTTTGCTAAAATAGAAAGAATCGGGAAGCATCTGTAATGTGTGTAGATTCAACTATTAACTAACTAGTGTCAAACAATGATGTCAACCTGGACCAATTAGAACACTTAGAACAATTCAAAACTAATATGGTAACATCCTTGCACCACAAAAAGGATAAAAGAAAGGGTGTTACAGGACATCGTCATCACACTTAGACAGGGATCAACAGAAGATCGTTGGTCCTTAAAAGGAGAAGATAGAATACAGTCAAGAAAACACAGCAAGGGATGAAGAAGGAGAGAAGTCCGTGCCGCAGCAAGCACAGAAACAAGAACGGGTGTTGTGTGTTGCTGCATATCTATTACCATTGTTAAGTATTAACTGTGGACATGTTAGTTAAGCCTAATAAACTCTCTGACTTGGTCACATAACTTGAGTTTGTACCTTGTAGGTCTATCTTGGTCAGGAATCTAAAGGTGAGACGGGTTGGGTATTCTCTGTCTCACCTCTGTTCAGGTAACATCGACCTGAAACTTACAGCTATTTACTATATGCATACATTGCTATGTATTTTGTCTTCCTCAAACTTCGAAATTGTGGGCCCGTTAAAAACATTGTTCTCCGTACAGTTTTCTGCGTCACCCCACTGCATAGTTCTGCCCAGAAAGCAAAAAGGATCAGTTCACTACGAAACTCTAAAAGAAAAGCAAAATGCTGCGGATGCTGGAAATCTGAAATAAAAACAAGAAATGATGGAAATACTCAGCAGGTCTGGCAGCATCTGTGTAGAGAGAAGCAGGGTTAACGTTTCAGGTGAGAGACCTTTGATCAGAATATTTGCAGCACTGTCTGTTTTTACTTCAGATTTCCAGCATTCACAGTCTTGTGTTTTTATTAACATGAACGGATTGCTCAGCGACAAGTTGAAATCATTGCACAGCATTCTATTAATTAAAACGCCGGAAAAGCGCAGTGCAGCAAGCGATGGTGGTATAGTGGTGAGCATAGCTGCCTTCCAAGCAGTTGTCCCGGGTTCAGTTCCCGGCCATCGCAATCTTAAATTGCAAGTTTACTTCATGTTGCAGTATCTTACAAACGAAAAAGTTTCAAAGCCTTGACAGAATTGAATTTGATAAAATATTCTCATCATCCAATCAGATTCATTCTCCTGCTTGATCAGCGTCGCCCTGGAGCAAGTTTGTTTCCTTCAAGTGTTTCTCCAATTTCCTATTGAAATCATTGATTGTCTCTGCTTCCACCACACTTGTGGACAGACAGTTGCAGCAGGTAAAACAAAAAGTGCTTCCTCACATTTCCCTGCATCTCTTTCCCAAAACCATCAATCTGTGTCTCCTGGTCCTTGTACCATCAACTAATGGGAACAGGTTCTCCTTGTCTGACTTGCCTACACCTGTATCAAATTTCCCCTCAATCCACATTGCTGGAAGGAGAACAACCACTTACTTAGATAACACAATCCAGAGCCATCTATCCAAGCTTTTCAATAACAAAAGAATTGTTGTGTTGTAAGTAGTATAGATAGGAGCATAACATCAAGAGACTTTGATAGATCAACTGATTGTCTCTGCCCAACGCAACAGATTTTCTGTATCACCTGAACACTGCTCACCGCTGAGTAAAGTTTAGAGTATTTTCATGGCTTACATTTATGCAAGAACTGCATTGTCAAGGTTGGATTGTAAAGCATGACGGTCATCTTCACTGAACTACGTCAAAATGTCATGTTGGGAGTGGTGTCAGTGTGGAAGATGCACGTAGCCATAGGAAGAAAAAGGCAAGTCATGTAGCTGGAGGGGGATCCACAATGTGGGGGCGATGGACCGTGACATATTTTACGTTTGTGACAAATATGAACAACTAAAATAATAGGATTAATGATATGCTTTGTACATCAATATATTGAAGTCTGTTTGATCTTTTGCTTGCTTTATCATGAAATTTGTTTTCAAGGCTATACTTTGTTGAAACCTTTGTGTGAGAACAATGGGAGAGACACCAGCACTCCCTGCAGGGAGAGAGAAGAGACAAAGGCAGAATTAAAGAAAAAAATGTCTGGGATCAGCAAGAATGTAACCTTTAGGATCTTTGCTAAAATAGAAAGAATCGGGAAGCATCTGTAATGTGTGTAGATTCAACTATTAACTAACCAGTGTCAAACAATGATGTCAACCTGGACCAATTAGGACACTTAGAACAATTCAAAACTAATATGGTAACATCCTTGCACCACAAAAAGGATAAAAGAAAGGGTGTTACAGGACATCGTCATCACACTTAGACAGGGGTCAACAGAAAATCGTTGGTACTTAAAAGGAGAAGATAGAATACAGTCAAGAAAACACAGCAAGGGATGAAGAAGGAGAGAAGTCCGTGCCGCAGCAAGCACAGAAACAAGAACGGGTGTTGCGTGGTGCTGCATATCTATTACCATTGTTAAGTATTAACTTTGTACATCTTAATTAAGTCTAATAAACTCTCTGACTTGGTCACATAACTTGAGTTTGTACCTTGTAGGTCTATCTTGGTCAGGAATCTAAAGGTGAGACGGGTTGGGTATTCTCTGTCTCACCTCTGTTCAGGTAAGATCGACCTGAAACTTACAGCTCTTTACTATATGCATACATTGCTATGTATTTTGTCCTCCTCAAACTTCGAAATTGTGGGCCCGTTAAAAACATTGTTCTCCATACAGTTTTCTGCGTCACCTCACTGCATAGTTCTGCCCAGGAAGCAAAAAAAGATCAGTTCACTACGTGAATCTAAAAGAAAAGCAAAATGCTGCGGATGCTGGAAATCTGAAATAAAAACAAGAAATGCTGGAAATACCCAGCAGGTCTGGCAGCATCTGTGTAGAGAGAAGCAGAGTTAACGTTTCAGGTGAGTGACCTTTGATCAGAAGATTTGCAGCACTGTCTGTTTTTATTTCAGATTTCCAGCATTCACAGTGTTGTGTTTTTATTAACATGAACGGATTGCTCAGCGACAAGTTGAAATCATTGTACAGCATTCTATTAATCAAAAAGCCGGAGAAGCAGAGCGCAGCAAACGATGGTGGTACAGTGATGAGCATAGCTGCCTTTCAAGCAGTTAGTCAGATTTCGATTTCCGGCCACCGCAATCGTAAATTGCTGGTTTCCTTCATGTTGCAGTATTTTACAAACGAAAAAGTTTCAAAGCCTTGACAGAATTGCAGTTGATAACTATATTCTCATCATCCAATCAGATTCATTCTCCTGCTTGATCAGCGTCGCCTTGGAGCAAGTTTGTTTCCTTCAAGTGTTTCTCCAATTTCCTTTTGAAATCATTGATTGTCTCTGCTTCCACCACACTTGTGGACAGACAGTTGCAGCAGGTATAACAAAAAGTGCTTCCTCACATTTCCCTGCATCTCTTTCTCAAAACCATCAGTCTGTGCCTCCTAGTCCTTGTACCATTAACTCATGGGAACAGGTTCTCCTTGTCTAACTTACCTACACCTGTATCAAATTTCCCCTCAATCCACATTGCTGGAAGGAGAACAACCACTTACTTAGATAACACAATCCAGAGCCATCTATCCAAGCTTTTCAATAACAAAAGAATAGTTGGGATGTAAGTAGTATAGATAGGAGCATAACATCAAGAGACTTTGATAGATCATCTGATTGTCTCTGCCCAACGCACCAGATTTTCTGTATCACCTGAACACTGCTCACCGCTGTGTAAAGTTTAGAGTATTTTCATGGCTTACATTTGCGCAAGAACTGCAATGTCAAGGTTGGATTGTAAAGCATGACGGTCATCTTCACTGAACTACGTCAAAATGTCATGTTGAGAGTGGTGTCAGTGTGGAAGATGCACGTAGCCATAGGAAACAAAAGGCAAGTCATGTAGCTGGAGGGGGATCCACAATGTGGGGGCGATGGACCATGACATATTTTACGTTTGTGACAAATAAGAACAACTAAAATAATAGGATTAATGATATGCTTTGTACATAAATATATTGAAGTCTGTTTGATCTGTTGCTTGCTTTATTATGAAATTTGTTTTCAAGGCTATACTTTGTTTAAACCTTTGTGTGAGAACAATGGGACAGACACCAGCACTCCTTGCAGGGAGAGAGAAGAGATAAAGGCAGAATGAAAGAAAAAAATGTCTGGGATCAGCAAGAATGTAACCTTTAGGATCTTTGCTAAAATAGAAAGAATCTGGAAGCATCTGTAATGTGTGTAGATTCAACTATTAACTAACTAGTGGCAAACAATGATGTCAACCTGGACCAATTAGGACACTTAGAACAATTCAAAACTAATATGGTAACATCCTTGCACCACAAAAAGGATAAAAGAAAGGGTGTTACAGGACATCGTCATCACACTTAGACAGGGGTCAACAGAAGGTCGTTGGTACTTGAAAGGAGAAGATAGAATACAGTCAAGAAAACACAGCAAGGGATGAAGAAGGAGAGAAGTCCGTGCCGCAGCAAGCACAGAAACAAGAATGGGTGTTGTGTGTTGCTGCATATCTATTACCATTGTTAAGTATTAACTGTGGACATGTTAGTTAAACCTAATAAATTCTCTGACTTGGTCACATAACTTGAGTTTGTACCTTGTAGGTCTATCTTGGTCAGGAATCTAAAGGTGAGACGGGTTGGGTATTCTCTGTCTCACCTCTGTTCAGGTAACATCGACCTGAAACTTGCAGCTCTTTATTATATGCATACATTGCTATGTATTTTGTCCTCCTCAAACTTCGAAATTGTGGGCCCGTTAAAAATATTGTTCTCCGTACAGTTTTCTGCGTCACCTCACTACATAGTTCTGCCCAGTAAGCAAAAAGGATCAGTTCACTACGAAACTCTAAAAGAAATGCAAAATGCTGCAGATGCTAGAAATCTGAAATAAAAACAAGAAATGCTGGAAATACTCAGCAGGTCTGGCAGCATCTGTGTAGAGAGAAGCAGGGTTAACGTTTCAGGTGAGTGACCTTTGGTCAGAATATTTGCAGCACTGTTTGTTTTTATTTCAGATTTCCAGCATTCACAGTCTCGTGTTTTTATTAACATGAACGGATTGCTCAGCTCCAAGTTGAAATCATTGTACAGCATTCTATTAATCAAAATCTGGAGAAACGCAGTGCAGGAAGCGATGTTGGTATAGTGTTGAGCATAACTGCTTTCCAAGCAATTGGCCCGGGTTCGATTACCGGCCATCGCAATCATAAGTTGCAGGTTTACTTTCTGTTGCAGTATTTTACAAACGAAAAAGTTTCAAAGCCTTGACAGAATTGAAGTTGATAAAATATTCTCATCATCCAATCAGATTCATTCTCCTGCTTGATCAGCGTCGCCCTGGAGCAAGTTTGTTTCCTTCAAGTGTTTCTACAATTTCCTATTGAAATCATTGATTGTATCTGCTTCCACCACACTTGTGGACATGCAGTTGCAGCAGGTGTAACAAAAAGTGCTTCCTCACATTTCCCTGCATCTCTTTCCCAAAACCATCAATCTGTGTCTCCTAGTCCTTGTACCATCAACTAATGGGAACAGGTTCTCCTTGTCTGACTTACCTACACCTGTATCAAATTTGCCCTCAATCCACATTGCTGGAAGGAGAACAACCACTTACTTAGATAACACAATCCAGAGCCATCTATCCAAGCTTTTCAATAACAAAAGAATAGTTGTGTTGTAAGTAGTATAGATAGGAGCATAACATCAAGAGACTTTGATAGATCAACTGATTGTCTCTGCCCAACGCACCAGATTTTCTGTATCACCTGAACACTGCTCACCGCTGTGTAAAGTTTAGAGTATTTTCATGGCTTACATTTATGCAAGAACTGCAATGTCAAGGTTGGATTGTAAAGCATGACGGTCATCTTCACTGAACTACGACAAAATGTCATGTTGAGAGTGTTGTCAGTGTGGAAGATGCACGTAGCAATGGGAAGAAAAGGCAAGTCATGTAGCTGGAGGGGGATCCACAATGCGGGGGCGATGGACCGTGACATATTTTACGTTTGTGACAAGTAAGAACAACTAAAATAATAGGATTAATGATATGCTTTGTACATCAATAGATTGAAGTCTGTTTGATCTGTTGCTTGCTTTATTATGAAATTTGTTTTCAAGGCTATACTTTGTTTAAACCTTTGTGTGAGAACAATGGGACAGACACCAGCACTCCTTGCAGGGAGAGAGAAGAGATAAAGGCAGAATTAAAGAAAAAAATGTCTGGGATCCTAAAGAATGTAAACTTTAGGATCTTTGCTAAAATAGAAAGAATCGGGAAGCATCTGTAATGTGTGTAGATTCAACTATTAACTAACTAGTGTCAAACAATGATGTCAACCTGGACCAATTAGAACACTTAGAACAATTCAAAACTAATATGGTAACATCCTTGCACCACAAAAAGGATAAAAGAAAGGGTGTTACAGGACATCGTCATCACACTTAGACAGGGGTCAACAGAAGATCGTTGGTTTTTAAAAGGAGAAGATAGAATACAGTCAAGAAAACACAGCAAGGGATGATGAAGGAGAGAAGTCCATGCCGCAGCAAGCACAGAAACAAGAACGGGTGTTGTGTGTTACTGAATATCTATTACCATTGTTAAGTATTAACTTTGTACATCTTAGTTAAGCCTAATAAACTCTCTGACTTGGTCACATAACTTGAGTTTGTACCTTGTAGGTCTATCTTGGTCAGGAATCTAAAGGTGAGACGGGTTGGGTATTCTCTGTCTCACCTCTGTTCAGGTAACATCTACCTGAAACTTACAGCTCTTTACTATATGCATACATTGCAATGTATTTTGTCCTCCTCAAATTTCGAAATTGTGGGCCCGTTAAAAACATTGTTCTCCGTACAGTTTTCTGTGTCAGCTCACTGCATAGTTCTGCCCAGTAAGCAAAAAGGATCAGTTCACAACGAAACTCTAAATTAAAAGCAAAATGCTGCGGAGGTTGGAAATCTGAAATAAAAACAAGAAATGCTGGAAATACTCAGCAGGTCTGGCAGCATCTGTGTAGAGAGAAGCAGAGTTAACGTTCCAGGTGAGTGACCTTTGATCAGAATATTTGCAGCACTGTCTGTTTTTATTTCAGATTTCCAGCATTCACAGTATTGTGTTTTTGTGAAGATGAACGGATTGCTCAGCTGCAAGTTGAAATCATTGTACAGCATTCTATTAATCAAAACGCTGGAGTGATGCAGTACAGTAAGCGATGGTGGTATAGTGGTGAGCATCGCTGCCTTCCAAGCAGTTGGTCTGGGTTCGGGTTCCAGGCCATCGCGATCTTAAATTGCGGGTTTACTTTCTGTTGCAGTATTTTCCAAACGAAAAAGTTTCACAGCCTTGACAGAATTGTCGTTGATAAAATATTCTCATCATCCAATCAGATTCGTTCGCCTGCTTGATCAGCGTCGCCCTGGAGCAAGTTTGCTTCCTTCAAGTGTTTCTCCAATTTCCTATTGAAATCATTGATTGTCTCTGCTTCCACCACACTTGTTGGCAGACAGTTGCAGCAGGTATAACAAAAAATGCTTCCTCACATTTCCCTGCATTTCTTTCCCAAAACCATCAATCTGTGTCTCCTAGTCATTGTACCATCAACTAATGGGAACAGGTTCTCCTTGTCTAACTTACCTACACCTGTATCAAATTTGCCCTCAATCCACATTGCTGGAAGGAGAACAACCACTTACTTAGATAACACAATCCAAAGCCATCTATCCAAGCTTTTCAATAACAAAAGAATTGTTGTGTTGTAGTTAGTATAGATAGGAGCATAACATCAAGAGACTTTGATAGATCAACTGATTGTCTCTGCCCAACGCACCAGATTTTCTGTGTCACCTGAACACTGCTCACCGCTGTGTAAAGTTTAGAGTATTTTCATGGCTTACATTTATGCAAGAACTGCAATGTCAAGGTTGGATTGGAAAGCATGACGGTCATCTTCACTGAACTACGTCAAAATGTCATGTTGAGAGTGGTGTCAGTGTGGAAGATGCACGTAGCCAGAGGAAAAAAAAGGCAAGTCATGTAGCTGGAGGGGGATCCACAATGTGGGGGCGATGGACCGTGACATATTTTACGTTTGTGACAAATAAGAACAACTAAAATAATAGGATTAATGATATGCTTTGTACATCAATATATTGAAGTCTGTTTGATCTGTTGCTTGCTTTATTATGAAATTTGTTTACAAGGCTATACTTTGTTTAAACCTTTGTGTGAGAATAATGGGAGAGACACCAGCACTCCTTGCAGGGAGAGAGAAGAGATCAAGGCAGAATTAAAGAAAAAATGTCCGGGATCAGCAAGAATGTAACCTTCAGGATCTTTACTAAAATAGAAAGAATCGGGAAGCATCTGTAATGTATGTAGATTCAACTATTAACTAACTAGTGTCAAACAATGATGTCAACCTGGACCAATTAGGACACTTAGAACAATTCAAAACTAATATGGTAACATCCTTGCACCACAAAAAGGATAAAAGAAAGGGTGTTACAGGACATCGTCATCACACTTAGACAGGGGTCAACAGAAGATCGTTGGTACTTAAAAGGAGAAGATAGAATACAGTCAAGAAAACACAGCAAGGGATGAAGAAGGAGAGATGTCTGTGCCGCAGCAAGCACAGAAACAAGAACGGGTGTTGTGTGTTGCTGCATATCTATTACCATTGTTAAGTATTAACTTTGTACATCTTAGTTAAGCCTAATAAACTCTCTGACTTGGTCACAAAACTTGAGTTTGTACCTTGTAGGTCTATCTTGGTCAGGAATCTAAAGGTGAGACGGGTTGGGTATTCTCTGTCTCACCTCTGTTCAGGTAACATCTACCTGAAACTTACAGCTCTTTACTATTTGCATACATTGCTATGTATTCTGTCATCCTCAAACTTCGACATTGTCGGTCCTATCGAAGTAATGTTCTTCGTACAGTTTTCTGCGTCACCCCACTGCATAGTTCTGCCCAGTCAGCAGAAAGGATCAGTTCACCACTAAACTCTAAAATAAAAGCAAAATACTGCGGATGCAGGAAATCTGAAATAAAAACAAGAAATGCTGGAAATACTCAGCAGGTCTGGCAGCATCTTTGGAGATAGAAGCAGAGTTAACGTTTCAGGTCAGTGACCCTACTTCAGAACGAGCAAATATTAGAATTGTAAAAGGTTATCAGCAAGTAAAGTGGGGGTGGGGCAAGAGATAAGAAAGGAGAAGGTATAAATAAGACAAGGTCACAGAAGAACCTCCTATCCTTTAACCAACTACCATCTCAGGATGCCAGTGTCAATTTTTACATGAATTTCTATTCTCCATGTAAGTCTGTTATTCACTACTTGATCGAATGCCTTTGGAAGAGCATATATCCGATAATTACTGTACTACCTTCAGTAACTTCAACCACAAGAATTCAATCATGTTAGTCGCACATGATTTGCCCTCAGCAAATCCGTACTGGTTGTCCTTTATTAATTCACCACTGATGTCAAAAATAATGGTCTTTGTTACCAGATTGTTCCTTCTCCTTTCCAGAACAGGAGTGTAATCCTTCAGTCACCTGGCACATCTTCCATATTCAAAGATTTTGCTCAGAGCTTCTGCTATGTCCCCCAGTAATATGGGATACTTCCTTTCTGGACTTATTAACTTAAAGAGATGTCAACCTATCCAGAACTTTTTCATCCTATCCAATAACTCTGCACCCCTCCTATATCGGGATATTAACTTCACCCCTTTCTTTTGTGAACATACATCTAACACACTATTTCATGAGCAAAAACAAGAAATGCTGGAACCACTCAGCAGGTCTGGCAGCATCTGTGGAAAGAGAAGCAGAGTTAACGTTTCGGGTCAGTGACCCTTCATCCCTTCATCTGGTTACAGAATGCTGTGGAAGAGGCTTTCTGTCCGCTGGTTATACAATGTTTCAAAAAGGATAGAGAGTAAACCCGAATAGATGGTGGGATGTGAAAGCGAATCTGTAACTTGTTATCAAATGCAGAAAAATACAATATGAATAAAAAATATTTGCGGTGAAACCAAGTTACCGAAAAATGTGGTGATCTATATTGAACCCGCTCTGTGTTTTACAAATATATTGGCGGGCTTTTCAAATTTGAGAAATCGTTTGCAGTCTGACAATTTCGCGCCGTTATTTTCCGCCCTCATCTCCTTGGCGTCTCCGGATTGGTGAATTCAGCAGTTCTCTAATTGGTCACATGACGAGCACAATGACACCCAGTGCAGAGTGACCAATCACCAGTGCCCCCGACACCATTCCTCCCGAAGGTATAAATGGGACTATTGTGGGCGGTTCTCAGCATTCTTCCTGAAAGTGTTTGTCAGATTGTCGAAATATCTGGAAGAGGGAAGACCGGTGGTAAAGCTCGGTCCAAGGCCAAGTCTCGCTCCTCCCGGGCTGGACTGCAGTTCCCGGTGGGCAGTGTTCACAGGTTCCTTAAAAAGGCGTGTGGGTGCCGGAGCACCGGTCCATCTGGCTGCTGTGCTCGAGTATCTGACAGCTGAAATCCTCGAGCTGGCCGGCAACGCGGCCCGGGACAACAAGAAGACCCGCATCATCCCCAGACACCTCCAGCTGGCCGTCCGCAACGACGAGGAGCTCAACAGGCTGCTGGGAGAGGTGACCATCGCTCAGGGCGGGGTGCTGCCTAATATCGAGGCTGTGCTGATGCCCAAGAAAACCAGCGCTCTGAGCACCAAGAGAAAGTGAAGCTGCCTGACTTAAGTCTGCGAACCCAAAGGCTCTTTTCAGAGCCACCCACTTTACCTGATAAAGGGCTGTTTGCTGTCTGAGAAGGCAATTTTATAATGCTAGCGCTGCTTTGTATTGGCATAGAAAGAGGGCACTTGCCCCATCGTGTCGGTGCCGGCCGAAAAACGACCCACCTATTCTAGCCCCACCTTCCAGCATTCAGTCCGTCGCCCTGCAGATTACAGCACTTGAGATGCATATCCAGATTCCCTTTGACTGGGTTGGTGGTCTCTGCCTCAACTATCATTTCAGGCAGTGAGTTCCAGACCCCCACCACCCTCTGGGTGAAAATACAATTCTCGTTTTCCCTCTAATTTTTCTACCTATCTCTTTAAACATATGCCCCATAGTCACTGACCTCTCTGCTAAGACCCTTCACCTCCACTCTCTCCAGTCCCGCCAAAATGTTGTACATTTCAATCAGATCTCCCCTCAGCCTTCTCAGTACTGGATTCGGGCATTTAACTGTTCGCCTCTTGCAATATTTGTCAGGCATTTTAGCAAATCTACCGTTTACACACAACGAAAGCTTTTACACAATGATCGGCTCTCCAATAAAATGATCTGCTCTAGACCACAGTTCTCTGACAACAGGTGATCGCAGCTCTTTGTTTTGCCGATTTGGTGGCTCTTAAAAGAGCCGTTGTGTTATTTGATGCCAAACTCAGTTCGGGGCAGGGTGAGTTTAGGCGCGCTCCCCGCGGATACGGCGGGCCAGCTGGATGTCTTTGGGCATGATGGTGACTCGATTGGCGTGGATGGCGCACATGTTGATGTCCTCAAAGAGCCCCACCAGGTAAGCCTCGCTGGCCTCCTGCAGGGCCATGACGGCCGAGCTCTGGAAGCGCAGGTCTGTCTTGAAGTCCTGCGTGATCTCCCGCACCAGGCGCTGGAAGGGCAGTTTGTGGATGAGCAGCTCGATGGATTTCTGGCAGCGGCGGATCTCCCGCAGAGCCACAGTGAAGGGTCTGTAACGGTGAGGCTTCTTCACTCCACCCGTGGCTGGAGCGCTCTTGCGGGCCGCTTTGGTAGCCAGCTGCTTGCGGGAAGCTTTCCCTCCGGTCGATTTGCGCGCTGTCTGCTTGGTTCTGGCCATTATGGTAGAAGATGTGGAACAAAGACACTGTAAATGTTGAGACTGCTCAGGGACTGTCTATTTAAGACAGTAGAGGGACCGCCCTAGTGTTGTGATTGGATGCAGCCCCGTCCATCAGTCAAGTTTGCAACCAGCTCTGGGAAGTAGAAGGGCGGCGGGAAATGCTGGGCCCTGATTGATTGAACTGCAACTGAAATTTAATCAATTTCAAAAAGCCCGCCAATTTCCGATTAGCAAACAAGGCAAAGATTAAAATAAACTAATTTGGCCGGAAGAATTATGAAATCTGACTTTTTGTATCTTCATTTATATCGGCTGAGATCCCCCATCTGTCTTACAACTCGGTTTGAATCGGCCTTCACGAATACATTATCAAATGCAACCGTTTAATTCATGACGCACTGAATCAACACGGAACAGAAACATACAGTAAAACAACGCGACAGAGTTGGGTATCCTGGTACATGAATTGCAAAAAAGTTGGTTGGCACGTACAACATGAGTTTAGGAAGGCAAATGGAATGATGTCAGTTATTGCAAGGAGAATGGACTATTAAAGTAAGGAAGATTTGCTACAGTTGTCCAGGGTACTGGTGAGACTGCATCCGTAATAATGTGTACAGTTTTGGTCTCCTTACTGATGAAAACAAATAAATTGCATTGGAAGCAGTTCAGAGAAGATTCACTCGACTGATTGCTCGGATGAAGGAGTTATTTTCTGGGAAATGGTTGTACAGGTTGGCCTGCAGCCATGAGAATTAAGAACAATGAGAAGTGATCTTATTGAAATGCATAAGATCGTGAGAGCACTTGGCCGGGTGGATACTGAGAGGATGTTTCCCCTTATGAGAGAGACCAGAACCTGGGAACACAAGGATCCTTGCTAAAAGTGAAAGACACAGGAAGCATCTGTAAAGTGTGTAGATTGAACCAATTAGGATACCCAGAACAATTCAGAACCTAATATGGTCAGATCCCAGCACACCGAGAAGCGTAAAATAAAGGGTGATATGGGATGTCATCGGTACACTTAGCAACGTGTGAACAGAACACTGTTGGCACACTTGGAGGGAGAAGATACACTATTGTCAATCCAACAAGAGAAGAAGAAGGAGAGAACTCCATGTCCCAGCAAACTCAGAAGCAAGAACCCGTCCTGAGTGTTGCTGTATACTTATTGTTGTTGTTAAGGATTAACTTTGTGCATCTTAGTTAAGCCTAATAAACTCTCTGCTTAATCACAGAACCTTGTAGGTCCATCTTGGTCAAGAATCTCAAGGTGAGACGGGTTGGGTATTCTCTGTCTCACCTCTGTACAGGTAACATCTACCTGAAACTTACAGCTCTTTACTATTCACATACATTGCTATGTATTTTGTCCTCCTCAAACTTCCAAATTATGGTCTCTATAAAAGCAATGTTGTTAATAAAGATTTCTGTGTCACCCTGCTGCATACTTCTTCACATTAAAAAGACATCAGTTCACTACTACACTCTGTCTCCGATCCTTTAGCCAACTACCATCTCAGCATACCAGTATCAATATTTAACATGAACTTCTATTTTCTGTGTAACTCTGTTCTGTACTACTTGATCGAATGCCTTTCAAAAAGCAGATATCCAATATCTACAGTACTACCTTCAGAAAAGTCAACGCCAAGAATTCAATCAGGTTATTTGCACATGATTTGTCCTTAGCAAATCGGTACTGCTTGTCACTTATTAACTCATCATTATTCAAGTTGAAGTTCATTTGATCCTTGACACTTGTCTCCAATTGTTTTCGACCACTGATGATAACATTAATTGGTCTGCAGTCACCAGCGTTTTCCTTCCCATTTCTGGAAAAGGAGTGTAACATTTGCACTGTTTCAGTCGACTGGAACTACTTCAATATCCAAACATTGTCGTCAGGACTTCTGTTATCTCCCTCAGCAATCTGAGATGCTTTCGCTCTGGACTCATTAACTTAAAGTGATGCCAATCTATTGAGAACCTCCTTTCTGTCTATTTTCATTCTATCCAATATCTCTGTACCTCTCCTCTACCGAGACATTAACTTCATCCTTGCTTTTGTGAACAGACATATAACGCTCTCATTCATTACCTTTTCCAACACAAGGAGATTTCATTTCTTTCTCCCGAAAAGCTCCGTAATTTCTTGCACTATCATTTTACATTTTTCTTTACGTATAAATTATTTTTGTTTCTCTTGGTTGCTACTCATTAATATTTTCTTATACTCTTTTAGAAACATGTTTTGTTTTTCTACCTGTACTCTCACTATTCTGTCTGGTTGGAATTATGGTGATGTCGAGGATATGGGATATTTGTACAAATCACTGCCATTATTATTTAAGTGATTGGCGCTGCAAACAATCTTTGAGTCATATTGATCAAAATCAAATAATTGGTAAGGTGTGTGACGCTGAGACTGGAAGGTTGTCTGAATAAGGCAGGGGAGCGGGTGAAGGGGCGGCTCCTCATTTGGCCAAAACAATCTGGTAGAAGTGTAAGAGTGAGTCCGACTATTTCCAGGATGAAGGATAAATATCTGATAGTCTCTGTTTAATATCATCGGAATGAAACTCTTGGTCACGGAAATGATACCTGAAAGGCCTTGTGCTGTCAATCTGCCGAGTGTACGGGAGGGAAGGATGGAGTGGAAGAGCCTCTGTATTTCTCCAGGACTGAATTGCAGTGGGTTGGATGTTTAATCAGTTTCGAACTCTACCTGTTGGGTGAGTAGGCGACAGAAACAATACCAGTTCCCATCCCTGTGTGACTGTCACTCCTTCTGTTGTGTGTGTGCAGGATTGAACCCTGAGTCCCTCTATCCAGCTCTGGATGCTATATCTGGAAAGAAGCTGAATCTTTCAGTAGTTGGTCTGCTCAAACCCAGTTCAAGGCCCGATAGTGAACAGAATTTCACATTAATTGTTTGAACAATACTATGTTTGAACAGCAGGTTATGATCGACTGGATAAAAGGCTGGAAAAATTCCTGTCCATAAATCTTTCAAAATGGAGTGTGAGGATCTCATGGTTCCGTGTGTTTAAGGGATAGAGCCCTAGACATCGGCAACTGAGCCCTGAAAATTCACAGCAAAGACTGTGCACATAAGGACATTTAACAACCGGGAGCTGAAACTCTGGGACGGGCTCTATTGTCACTGTGTTTGTGTGTCCGGTATAATCGCGGCAGCTCCGTGCCTCTTGTTTAGAATGAAACGATGAAGATCACCATTCGGTATTACTCACATTGACCGCGGGTTACACTCCGGTTAGACAAACCTTTGCTGGCTGAAATGAATTCTACAAGGTCCCAGCAAACACACCGACTCCCTCCTTCCTCCCATGTTTCTGTCCGATTGTTTTGCGAGGAGGGTCTCAATAATAACAAACACCCTGCAGGGAGAGACGGCAATTTGAACATCTAAATGGGATCAGCTCCCGGCTTTCTAGGTTATAGTTTCCCTCCACCCCTCCCCACCCTCCCTCCACCCTAACCCCATGTTCACTTTCATTGTTCAAACATTGATGAGGGTGGAATGGGCAAAGTACCCATTGAATTCTGTAGCAGCGATCTGCGCACGCGCGATGTAGCCCCGCCCACTGATGACGTCACAATGATGGGATAAGCGCATGTGCTCCCCTTCCCCCAACACTGTCTCTGAGCGTCATTCAGTGAGTGAGCGGAAGATTGTTTAAATCAGCTGCGAATGGATACATCCGGGTCCCGGGGTAAGTGAACAAACAACATCTGCTTCCAGCAGCAACACCAGGTTTGGGACCGAGTCTGCAGATGTGTTCAGAGATTAACATTGAATAGCGGGGAAGTTCAGCGGGAGTCGGGGACTGTGTGGAATGTACACTGGAGGCCTGGATAGCCGAGTCCAACCCGAGCGGGACCCGAGCACATGTGTCCGCCTCGGCTTGGGCCCAGATTGCGGCTCCGGCTTTCGGGCTCGGGTCCAGTTCGGGTTCGGGTCGGACACACTCGGTCAGTCTCTGCTGGTCTGTCTTGAAATTTTAAAAAACTGACCGGAGCTGGGAGTCCGGCTCGGAACTGAGTCTGCGCAGTGAGCCGGTGCCGTCACTTTGCCGTCATCACGCATGCGGTGTAGCATCTTGCATGTTGAGTGTCAGGAAGGGAAGTGAAGGGATGGTCGGGTCGGGCTCGGGTCCGCTGTGGTTCGGTCAGGGACTGTGTGTGTGTGTGTGGACCAGAGTCCTGAAAGTGAACAGGTTATATTTTTAATACAAATACTGTATATTTTATAATCATTTTGTAATAATTAATCACTCTTTGCATTTCAGCTGCTCACTGGATAAACTTGCAGCAAGCATTTCAACCTGTAAAGCAGGAGTCTGGGTAATGGACAATGATATTTACTGATCCTTCTGGCAATTGCTGTGTTTAGTTTAAGCAATACAGATACTGGTACAGTACGGCACAACCTGTCTGAACACAACTCCATGGGTTTCTGTTTAACTCATGACCAAACAATCACTGGCTTCGCGGCTCCAATCTTCATCTTTTTAAACAACCTTTCACGTCCGATTAATACTGTGTTTGTCCGACCGGAGCCCAAGAGCTCGACCCAGAAGAGTGACCGACCCAAACCTGACACATGTCGTCAAGTCCTGTCGGGTTCGGGTCTGGTAGCAGGCCTTTAGCAGGTACTGGTCCTGGGACATGGGGTGAGTCCGGGGAAAGAGAGAGGTATTTCTGAGGCAGTGTCTGGGCAGGGTGAGAGAGACAGAATGAGAAGAAGGCGCTATTGAAAATCATTGCTGCTTTCTGTCTCCAAACTGTCATGAATGTTCCCGGTTCAGATCCAGCGTCTCACTGTTCATTGTTATTGGACAGTGAACAGCAGAAAAAAAAGGCTGCACTATAACGATACGGCGGGTTTTTAAAGACTAGGTGAGAAGTTTAAGGACACATTTTAAACAGTGTCTGCTTGTTTTCCCTTCAACAATAGGACTTGGAAGTAGAAATATGACTTAAAGCCTGGCTGCCTGACCCAAACACGACTAGACCCGACCACATGTGTCCAAAGGTGATTTTACATTACTGTACACTATGGATGTAAAACAAATGCTGTCTACTGGAGAATGCTTAGCAGTGGAAAGTCCTGTAGCCAGAAAACATAAATCTTCTGTGTGGGAACATGTCAATGTTGTTGTTTTCCGCAATAGTAAAAGTTCAAGTGGATTTGCACAATGTAAATCTTGCAAACTTCTACTAAAATATCACAGCAAAAAGACAGGAAATTCATCTTTGCAGCGGCACACTGTAAAAGGATGTACTCGACCCACAGCAGGGCCAAGTCAGTCAGAATTAACTTACTTTGTACGGACAAGAAAAAAAAAGCATACCCACTCACAAGAAATCAGAAATTATAGACAAATGCGTGAGTTTCTGTTGCAAAGATATTCGATCTTTCCAAACTGTCTCTGGTGAAGGGTTTGTTGAGCTAGCACAAGAGCTTATCAATGTGGGTGCGACATACGGTCAAGTATCAGTTTCAACTGTGTTAGCAAATCCAAGTACAGTTTCAAGAAGGTGTCGTGATGTGGTCAAAGAAAAGAGAAAAGAACTAATTTCTCAGATTACTGACATACTGAAGGATGTGAATGTGGGAATGACAACTGACATGTGGACGGACGACTACAATAAAATCCATTATATGTCGATAACTTGTCATTACATCACGGCAGATTTTAAACTTCATGCCAAAGTTTTAACAACAGCAATGTTTCCACTGGAGGACGTCAAAACTGGCGGAAACATCAGGCAGGAGATTTTAAATCTGCTCGTGAATACATTTGGTATCGACCCAGCAAATTTCCATAAACTAGTCTGGGTGACAGATCAAGGCACTAACATAGTGTTTTCTCTTAGACCATATCAACGTCTGGATTGTCAGGGCCATGTATATAACACGGTCCTTCTACATTCACTTGATCCAAAGGAATTAGCTTCTGAAGCTCTGGATGTTGTAGAAACAGTACATCATGCCAAAGACTTGGTGACATATATTAAACAGTCTGGTCTTGCTGCACAGTTATCTAAAACTTTAAATCCAATGGAAGAAATGAGGTACAGTACTGTATATCTGACACTGAATTCAATTCAGGATATTTATCATGAACTGCACGAGAAACTAGAACAGCGTGGTGAAAGCTGCAGGCTGGAAAATATCACCCCTGATGTCTTGCAGTTTTTGGTGGATTTCCTCCGACCATTTTATGAAGCTCAGAGGGAACTCGAGGGAGACCAATATCCTACATTGAACCTGGTAATTCCGTGGTTTGAGAAACTTAAACGTCTCTGTATGCCACATTCTTCAGATACTCCAATGCAAGCAGTTGTCAGGGAACGGCACAGACAGTGGCTTCTGAAGAATGTTAACATAAATGACGAGCACAAGATAGCAACATTTCTCTGGCCAAAATTCAATCAGCTACGAATGTTATCCAGCCATGAAAGGGAAGAAGTTTATTCTGAAGAGTACAGACTTATCAATAACATTAAAACAGAAGTCCCGGTGAAGGAAACGACAATGGTTGATAATGAACCTGCAGCTGCCAAAAAAGCACTGACTGCATTTTCTGAATGGGAGAATGTTCATGAAGAAATATACACAAAAGATGAAGTGCAGCAGTACACAGCACAGACCTGCTGTGTTGGCGATGGAAAACGAACGTGATCTGTTGGGCTGGTGGAAGGAACACAGTGTTACATACCCTAAATTGACCAGGCGGGCAAGAAGTATACTTTGCATTCCGGCGAGCTGCAGCATCAGGGAGAGGAACTTCAGTGTAGCTGGAAGGACAATCAACCAGTGGAGGACTGTCCTTCAGCCTTCCACTGTTGACTCTATTCTTTTTTTACATGACAATTTATAAGACCTTTTGTTTTTTTTGCTGTGTCTGTCACTGAGACTACTGACTAGCTCTGTCTGTCACTGAGACTACTTAAATGCTATGTCTCTAACTGAGACTACTTACTTGCTCTGTCTGTAACTGAGAGTACTTACTTTCTGTCTCCGTAACTTAGACTACTTACTTGCAATCTCTGGACTGAGACTACTTACTTGCTATCTCTGTAACTGAGACTACTTACTTGCTCTGCCTGTAACTGAGACTACTTACTTGCTCTGTCTGTAACTGAGACTACTTACTTGCTATCTCTGTAACTGAGACTACTTACTTGCTCTGTCTGTAACCGAGACTACTTACTTGCTATCTCTGGGACTGGGACTACTTACTTGCTCTGTCTGTAACTGAGACTACTTACTTGCTCTGCCTGTAACTGAGACTACTTACTTGCTCTGTCTGTAACTGAGACTACTTACTTGCTATCTCTGTAACTGAGACTACTTACTAGCTCTGCCTGTAACTGAGACTACTTACTTGCTATCTCTGGGACTGGGACTACTTACTTGCTCTGTCTGTAACTGAGACTACTTACTTGCTCTGTCTGTAACTGAGACTAATTATTTGCTCTGTCTGTAACTGAGACTACTTACTTGCAATCTCTGGACTGAGACTACTTACTTGCTATCTCTGTAACTGAGACTACTTACTTGCTCTGCCTGTAACTGAGACTACTTACTTGCTCTGTCTGTAACTGAGACTACTTACTTGCTATCTCTGTAACTGAGACTACTTACTAGCTCTGCCTGTAACTGAGACTACTTACTTGCTCTGTCTGTAACTGAGACTACTTACTTGCTCTGTCTGTAACTGAGACTACTTACTTGCTATCTCTGGGACTGGGACTACTTACTTGCTCTGTCTGTAACTGAGACTACTTACTTGCTCTGTCTGCAACTGAGACTACTTATTTGCTCTGTCTGTAACTGAGACTACTTACTTGCTCTGCCTGTAACTGAGACTACTTACTTGCTCTGCCTGTAACTGAGACTACTTACTTGCTCTGTCTGTAACTGAGACTACTTATTTGCTCTGCCTGTAACTGAGACTACTAACTTTCTGTCTCCGTAACTGAGAGTACTTACTTGCAATCTCTGGACTGATACTACTTACTTGCTATCTCTGTAACTGAGACTACTTACTTGCTATCTCTGTAACTGAGACTACTTACTTGCTCTGCCTGTAACTGAGACTACTTACTTGCTCTGTCTGTAACTGAGACTACTTACTTGCTATCTCTGTAACTGAGACTACTTACTAGATCTGCCTGTAACTGAGACTACTTACTTGCTCTGTCTGTAACTGAGACTACTTACTTGCTCTGTCTGTAACTGAGACTACTTACTTGCTCTGTCTGTAACTGAGACTACTTACTTGCTATCTCTGGGACTGGGACTACTTACTTGCTCTGTCTGTAACCGAGACTACTTACTTGCTATCTCTGGGACTGAGACTAATTATTTGCTCTGTCTGTAACTGAGACTACTTACTTGCTCTGCCTGTAACTGAGACTACTTACTTGCTCTGCCTGTAACTGAGACTACTTACTTGCTCTGTCTGTAACTGAGACTACTTATTTGCTCTGTCTCTAACTGAGACTACTAACTTTCTGTCTCCGTAACTGAGACTACTTACTTGCAATCTCTGGACTGATACTACTTACTTGCTATGTCTGTAACTGAGACTACTTACTTGCTCTGTCTGTAACTGAGACTACTTACTTGTTCTGCCTGTAACTGAGACTACTTACTTGCTCTGTCTGTAACTGAGACTACTTACTTGTTCTGCCTGTAACTGAGACTACTTACTTGCTCTGCCTGTAACTGGGACTACTTACTTGCTCTGTCTGTAACTGAGACTACTTACTTGCTCTGTCTGTAACTCAGACTACTTATTGCTCTGCCTGTAACTGAGACTACTTCCTTGTTCTGCCTGTAACTGTGACTTCTTACTTGCTCTGTCTGTAACTGAGACTACTTACTTGCTCTTTCTGTAACTGAGACTACTTACTTGCTCTGTCTGTAACTGAGACTACTTACTTGCTATCTCTGTAACTGAGATTGCTAACTTGCTCTGTCTGTAACTGAGACTACTTACTTGCTCTGTCTGTAACTGAGACTACTTACTTGCTCTGTCTGTAACTGGGACTAATTACTTGCTCTGTCTGTAACTGAGACTACTTACTTGCTGTGTCTGTAACTTTGACTGCTCTCTTGCTCTGTCTGTAACTGAGACTACTTACTTGCTCTGTCTGTAACTGAGACTACTGACTTGCTATCTCTGTGAATGGGACGACTGACCTGTTATGTCTGTAACTGAGACTACTAAATCCAGTGTTCACCTCACTGCTGATTGGGTGCCTCATTGGAGTAGGCTATTAGTTTTCTTTTTAATCTATTTTAATCTAATGGCGCAGTCGTTAGCTCCGCAGCCTCACAGCTCCAGCGACCCGGGTTCAATTCTGGGTACTGTCTGTGTGGAGTTTGCAAGTTCTCCCTATGTCTGCTTGGGTTTCCTCCGGGTGCTCCGGTTTCCTCCCACATGCCAAAGACATGCAGGTTGTTTGGTTAAATGGCCATTATAAATTGCCCCTTCTCTCGTGAGGTGGTCGGGATATGGGATTAGTATAAATGGGTGGTTGATGGTCGGCACAGACTCGGTGGGCCGAAGGGCCTGTTTCGGTGCTGTATCTCTAAACTTTGGTTTGACACAATTTGTTTCTGTTCTATCTGGTTATTATCAAAGTGCTGTTTGTGGGAACTTGCTGTGGGAAATGGCTGCTGTGTTTCCTACTGTGCAACAGTGATGACAATTCACAAAGATCTTCATTGGGTGGAATGTGTTTTGGGACGTCCTGAGATTGTGTAAGGTGCTCGAGAAGAGCAAGTCTTTCTTTGTGGAGAGAAAATGGATAATCTCATGAGAAGACTGCGTAAAAATCATGAGGGAGTCAAGAAGTTGTTTGAAAGTCTGAGAAGAGACAGGCTGATATTTCTGACAGAAAAGATAAATACTGTGTGTATTTATAAGTTATCAACAAAAACTTATTTTGGTTCCTCGAGTTGGGATCTTTAATTTTATGTACTCAAGGAGTTGGAAGAAAGATGTTCAATAAATACATAACTGTATTTGATCACGATTAGATTATTTGTTTTGCATTTTAATACTTGCAAAGCATTAAGTTAGATAAGTCCACAGGGACTGATGGGATCTACCCTAGAATTCTGAGGGATGCAAGGGAAGAAATTGCTGAGGCCTTGACAGAAATCTTTGCATCCTCATTGGCGACAGGTGAGGTCCCAGAGGACTAGAGAATAGCCAATGTTGTTCCTTTGTTTAATAAAGGTGGCAAGGATAATCCAGGAAATTCTAGTCCGGTGAGGCTGACGTTAGTCGTAGGGAAACTATTGGAAAGGATTCTTGGGGACATTATTTAATGCCATTTGGAAACAAACAAACTTATTAGCGAGAGACAGCATGGTTTTGTGAAGGGGAGGTCGTGTCTCACTAATTTGATTGACTTTTTTGAGGAGGTGACGAAGATGATTGATGAGGGAAGGGCAGTGGATGTTGTCTATATGGATTTTAGTAAAGCCTTTGACAAGGTCCCGTATGGCAGACTGGTGCAAAAGGTGAAGTCACACGGGATCAGAGGTGAGCTGGCAAGGTGGATACAGAACTGGCTCAGTCGCAGAAGACAGAGGGTAACAGTGGATGGGTGTTTTTATGAATGGAGGGATGTGACTAGAGGTGTTCCACAGGGATCAGAGCTGGGACCTTTGCTGTTTGTAGTATATATAAATGATTTGGAGGAAAATGTAGCTGGTCTGATTAGTAAGTTTGCAGACGACACAAATGTTGGTGGAGTTACGGATAATGATGAGGATTGTCAGAGGTTACAACAGGATATCGATCGGCTGGAGACTTGGGCGGAGAAATGGCAGATGGAGTTTAATCCAGACAAATGTGAGGTAATGCATTTTGGAAGGTCTAATGCAGGAGGGAGGTATACAGTAAATGGCAGAACGCTTAGGAGTATTGACAGGCAGAGAGATCTGGGCGTACAGGTCCACAGGTCACTGAAAGTGGCAACGCAGGTGGATAAGGTAGTCAAGAAGGCATGCGGCATGCTTGCCTTCATCGGTCGGGGCATAGCGTATAAAAATTGGCAAGTCATGTTGCAGCTGTACAGAACCTTAGTTGGGACCCACTTAGAATATTGCGTGCAATTCTGGTCTCCACTACCAGAAGGACGTGGAGGCTTTAGAAAGGGTACAGAGGAGGTTCACCAGGATGTTGCCCGGTCTGGAGGGCATTAGCTATGAGGAGAGTTGGGAAAACTCGGATTGATTTCACTGGAACGACGGAGGTGGAGGGGCAACATGATAAAGGTTTACAAAGTTATGAGCGCATGGACAGATTGGATAGTCAGAAGCTTTTTCCCAGGGTGGAAGAGTCAGTTACTCGGGGAGATAGGTTTAAGGTGCCAGGGGCAATGTTTAGAGGGGATGTGCGAGGCAAGTTTTTTCCACAGAGGGTGGTGAGTGCCTGGAACTTGCTGCCAGGGGAGGTGGTGGAAGCAGATAAGATAGCGACGTTTAAGAGCCATCTTGACAAATATATGAATAGGAAGGGAATAGAGGGATATGGGCCCCAGAAGTGCAGAAGGTGTTAGTTTCAGCAGGCATCAAGATGGCTGGCTTGGAGGGCCGAATGGCCTGTTCCTGTGCTGTACTGTTCTTTGTTAACATCAGGGTTTCTGGGATGTTTTATCTCTTCCATGACTGAACTGTAATTTTTTGAGGAACAGGGCAGTCCAGTGTGTAAAAGCAATGAACAAGCAGCACTTGCTGATTGTTTATCTGGCAGTACTACAAAAACTTACAAAGATTTCAAAGGATAGATGGACAATCTGAAAGCTTTGTCGGGCTGACATTCAACCATGACATCAAATAATCTAGGCGAAGAATATTTTTATTTGAAAAAAAAGTGATAGGAAGCTTTATGTAAATTTGTATCAAATGTTAATGCCAGAAATTGTTCAACATACTTTGTCAACATTAACATATATGTTTTGTTTTGTTTTGTAGGCTATTTGAGGTGCTGGCCATTATGTGTATGCTGATCAACCAGAAGTCTTCAATCAAACAGTATTGTAGATCTGCAGTACTGAAGACCAATGATCAGACAGCACTGGGAATCTGCAGTGCTGTAGACGAATGATCAGACAGCACTGGGAATCTGCAGTACTGTAGACTAATGATCAGACAGCACCGGGAATCTGCAGTACTTTAGACTAATGATCAGACAGCGCCGGGAATCTGCAGTACTGTAGACTAGTGATCAACAGCACCGGGATTCTGCAGTACTGTAGACTAATGATCAGACAGCACCGGGAATCTGCAGTACTGTAGACGAGTGATCAGACAGCACCGGCAATCTGCAGTACTGCAGACTAATGATCATACAGCACCGGGAATCTGCAGTACTGTAGACTAATGATCAGACAGCACCGGGAATCTGCAGCACTGTAGACTAATGATCAGACAGAACCGGGAATCTGCAGTACTGTAGACTAATGATCAGACAGCACCGGGAATCTGCAGTACTTTAGACTAATGATCAGACAGCACCGGGAATCTGCAGTACTGCAGACTAATGATCATACAGCACTGGGAATCTGCAGTATTGCAGACTAAAAATCAGACAGCACCGGGAATCTGCAGTACTGCAGACGAATGATCAGACAGCACCGGGAATCTGCAGTACTGTAGACTAATGATCAGACAGCACCGGGAATCTGCAGTACTGTAGACTAATTATCAGACAGCACTGGGAATCTGCAGTACTGTAGACTAATGATCAGACAGCACCGGGAATCTGCAGTCCTGTGGACTAATGATCAGACAGTACTGGGAATCTGCAGTACTGTAGGCTAATGATCAGACAGCACCGGGAATCTGCAGTACTGTAGACTATTGATCAGGCAGCACCGGGAATCTGCAGTACTGTGGACTAATGATCAGACAGCCCTGGGAATCTGCAGTACTGTAGACTAATGATCAGGCAGCACCGGGAATCTGCAGTACTGTAGACTAATGATCAGACAGCACTGGGAATCTGCAGTACTGTAGACTAATGATCAGACAGCACCGGGAATCTGCAGTACTGTAGTCTATTGATCAGACAGCACTGGGAATCTGCAGTACTGTGGACTAATGATCAGACAGCACTGGGAATCTGCAGTACTGTAGACTAATGATCAGACAGCACTGGGAATCTGCAGGTCTGTCGACTAATGATCTGACAGAGGATGAGTATCGGAGTAAAGATGTCTTGCTGCAATAAAATAGAGACTTTTTGAGACTGCACCTGCAGTATTGTGTGCAGTTTTGGTCTCTTACCTGTAAAAATATATACTTGTCATGGAGGGAGTGCCATGAAGGTTCACCAAACTATTTCCTGGGATGAAGGGATTACCTTATGAGGGAAGATTAAACAGACTGGGCCTTTATTCTCTGGAGTTTAGAAGAATGAGAGGTGATCTCATTCAAACATTCAAAATTCTTACAGGGCTCGATAGGGCAGATGTAGGAAGGATCTTTCCCCGGACTGGGGATCTATAACCAGGGGACACAGTCTCAGAATAAGGAGCAGGCCATTTATGACTGAGATGAGGAGGAATTTCTTCACTCAGAGGCTGGTGAATCTTTGGAATTCTCTACCCAGAGGGCTGTGGAGGCTCAGTCATTGAGTAAGTTCAAGATGGAGATCGATACATTTATATATACTAAAAACATCAAGGGTTACAGGGATAGTGCAGGGTTATGGTGTTGAAGTAGATCAACCATGATCTCATTGAATGGTGGAGAGGGCTTGATGGGCTGAATGGCCTACTCCTGTTCCTAGTTCTTATGTTTTTGTGCTGTGGACAGGATAAGGGGGAACAAAACTGTGCTGCTGCACTGCAGTGCTGTCCAACACTGACACTTTGTATCACCGGGTTCCCACTGTGGAAATGACAATGATGAAACTGTAAAGTTCTAACCCTCACCTGTTCTTGTCTTACAAGGAATACTTCTCCTTTGTGCAGGAACCAGAATAGATGTGATGTTTCCCAGGACCAAGGAATGGTGCGGCCCAGCTCCTGCTAACACACAGTAGGTACGTGATCATTCCTAGAGTGTAAAGGCACAGACAGCTCACCAGTTCCACTGTCAGGGACACCAGAAGGAATCAATCTCAAACTGATCGCAAGATCCAGACACACATTTTCAATCCCAACAAGGTAAATAGAGCAGGAGAGACAGACATTGTATCCAGTTCAAACCAATTCAGTAATGCTGACAGGGAGAGACATGAATCCCAGGTCAACTACCAGATTTAAATAAAGTCACAGTGTCATTTACAGCACAGAGGAGGCTATTCGGCCCATTTACTCCATGTTTACTCTCCACAAAGGAATGCAGTCAGTCCCTCTCCCCTTCTCGATCCCCGTAGCCCTGCACGTCTATTTCTCTCAGGTGACCATTCAACATCCTACTGAAGTCAGTGATTGTCTCCACTTCTTGTGGGCAGTGATTTCCAGGTCATTATCACCCCCTGTGTATAACAGTGTTTCCCCATATTCCCCCTGAATCTCTGGTCAAAATCATTCAATCTGTGTAAACTAGTCCTTGTATCATTTGTTAATGGCAACAGTTTTCCCCTTTCCAGCTTGCCTGTTAAGATCTTGCACACTTCTGTTAAATCTCCCCTCAATCTCCTTTGTTCTGAGGAAAACATGCCCAGAATTTCCAACCTAACCTTGTGACTAAAATCCTCCATTCTGATAAATCTCCTCTGCACCCTCTCAAGGACCCTCCCATCCATGCTGAGGTATGGTGACCAGAACTAGACACACTACTCCATTTGGGGTCTAACCAGAGCTTTATAAAGGTTCAGCATAACCGCCCTGCCTTTGTACTCAATGCCTCTGTTTATCAAGCCCAAGATCCCATATGCTTTACTATCCAATCTGTCAATATGTCCTGCCAGTTACAAAGATCAATGCACTTGCACCCTCAGGACCCTCTATTCCTGCAAACTCTTTAGAACTGTGCCAATAATTATATATTGCCTCTCCTTATTCCTTCTGCCAAAATGCATCACCTCACACTTGTCAGTATTAAATTCAATCTGCCACCTCTCTGCCCATTCTACTAGCCTGTCTATGTCCTGTTACAGGCAGTTCATATCATCCTCACTGTTTGCCTCACGTCCAAGATTGGCGCTGTCAGCAAATTTTGAAATAGACTCTGTGCAGCCTGAGCTACAAATTAAATATTAGATAGATCTGACACTTGTACCCGATTGAAAGGTATAGAATTCATACCAGGAAGATGCTCCAGGACACAAATTAAAATGTCACCCACTTAACCTGCAGTATCAGTTTCAACAACATTCATCCCAATAGTGTAACCACACACCCAGCTTAGATGCAAGACCAAAATTCTGTGCAGTATCAGATTGAGTGATGCTGTAAAATAGTGATACCCCGAGGGACAACTTTGATCACAGTTCAGCATTCATCCACATTATACAGCTGCAAGATGCAGTATCAATTGTTTTCAGCCCAGAGCTACACATTACATCCCATTTCAAACTGAAAGATACAGTGTCAATTCCATCACTGTAGATTAAGGTATTAATGGTAAATATATTATTTCAGAGACCAGAAGTGAGATGCAAATGAAATGCATATGACAAATGAACATCAGATGCACAAACATACAAGAGACTGACAGATACTGACTAAATCTCACAGTCCCATACAGTACCTCAAACAGACAAATACAGAATGAATCACATGCTTACACACAGTATCAGGGAATGACAGATCCCTCTTTCAAACAGTACCCCAGACTGATAGGTGCAGACAGAATGCCACATTCACACACTACTGAGAGCGACAAAACGGGCCACACATTCACATACAGTGCGAGAGAATGAAACAGACAGTATTAATCCCACTTGTGCACAATACCAGATTCTGACAGAGAATGAATTCCTCTCTCTCACTATCTCTCACTCTCACTGAACACACACACACACACACACACACACACACATTCAGATGCAGTACCAGAACGTTAAAGATAAAGAAGATAGCACACACTGACATCAGACAACAGAGACTGACAAATCCTGATTGAATCCAACATTCACAAACAATATCAGACTCTGAGAAATAAGGAATTACACTCAAACCTATACACAGTAACAGAGAATGACACAAACAGCATTAATCAATCATTCATACTTTAGCACAAACTGACACAGGCAGAAAATATCCAATACACTTAAACAGTACCAGTGACAGAGAGATAGAGAATGAACCCCACCTTCACATGCAGTAAGGGAGACATTGGCATGATATATAGGTTCTACCACACACACACACACACACACATAGACACAGAGTACCATCGGCCAACAGATATAGATTGAATCCTCCAACCATACAGAGTAGCAGAGACTGTCAAATATAGAATACATTCCATGCTCACATACTGTAACAGAAACTGACAGTAACAATATTAATCCCACACATGTATATAATACCAGAGACTGACAGATGCAAGTAAAATACAAATAACCATACAGGATCAGACAGTGTATGATACAGAATTAATCTCTCATTCATATTGAATCAGAGTGCCAGAGAGAGAATGAAACTCACACTTACAAACTGCACCAGGGACTGAGAGATCCAGAATCAGTTTCTCTCACACAAAGATACGATAGCAGAGACAGTCAGATACAGAATGAATCCGGATTCCCACAGAGTGGCAGATACAGATTGAAACACACACTAATATACTATGGAAGAGCAGAGTGAATATAGAATGAATTCCAATCACAGAAAATACCAGAGAGAGATCCAGAACTAATTTCACACTCACACACAGTAACAGATTATGACAGCTGGAGACTTAGAACCAAACCACATCCTGGACGAGAGAATGACTGATAGAGAACTAACCCCAAACTCACACACAGTAACAGACACCGACAGATACAGAATCAATCCCACACTCACACACAGTAACAGATACTGGCAGATACAAAATTAATCCCACACTCACACAAAGTAACAGACACTGACAGAGACAGAATTAATCCCACACTCACACTCAGCAACAGACACTGACAGATACAGAATTAATCCCACACTCACAAACAACAACAGACACTGACAGAGACAGAATTAAACCCACACTCACACACAATAGCAGACACTGACAGATAGAGAATTAATCCCACACTCACACACAGTAACAGACACTGACAGATACAGAATTAACCTCACACTAACACACAGTAACAAACACTGACAGATAGAGAACTAACCCCAAACTCACACACAATAACAAACACTGTCGAGTCAGAATTAATCCCACACTCACACACGGTAACAGACAGTGACAGATGAAGAATTCATCCCACACTCACACACAGTACCAGAAACTGACAGAAAGAGAACTAATCCCACACTCTCATACAGTACCAGACACTGACAGATAGAGAATTAATCCGGCACTCACACGGATTAACAGACACTGACAGATACAGAATTAATCCCACAGTCAAACACAGTAACAGTCACTGACAGATACAGAATTAATCCCACAATCAAATACAGTAACAGACAATGACAGATACAGAATTAATCCCGCACTCACACACAGTAACAGACACTGACAGATAGAGAATTAATGCCACACTCACACACAGTTACAGACACTGACAGAATCAGACATAATCCCACACTCACATACAGTAACAGACACTGACAGATACAGAATTAATCCCACACTCACACACAGTAACAGACACTGACAGATACAAAATTAATCCCACACTCACACAAAGTAACAGACACTGACAGAGACAGAATTAATCCCACACTCACACACAGTAACAGACACCGACAGATACAGAATTAATCCCACACTCACAAACAATAACAGACACTGACAGAGACAGAATTAAACCCACACTCACACACAATAACAGACACTGACAGATAGAGAATTAATCCCACACTCACACACAGTAACAGACACTGACAGATACAGAATTAATACCACACTCACACACAGTAACAGAGACTGACAGATACAGAATTAACCTCACACTAACACACAGTAACAAACACTGACAGATAGAGAACTAACCCCACACTCACACACAGTAACAAACACTGTCGAGTCAGAATTAATCCCACACTCACACACGGTAACAGACAGTGACAGATGCAGAATTCATCCCACACTCACACACAGTCCCAGAAACTGACAGAAAGAGAACTAATCCCACACTCTCATACAGTACCAGACACTGACAGATAGAGAATTAATCCCACAGTCACACACAGTAACAGTCACTGACAGATACAGAATTAATCCCACAATCAAATACAGTAACAGACAATGACAGATACAGAATTAATCCCGCACTCACACACAGTAACATACACTGACAGATAGAGAATTAATGCCACACTCACACACAGTTACAGACACTGACAGAATCAGACATAATCCCACACTCACATACAGTAACAGACACTGACAGATACAGAATTAATCCCACACTCACACACAGTAACAGACACTGACAGATACAGAATTAATCCCACACTCACACACAATAACAGACACTGACAGAGACAGAATTAAACCCACACTCACACACAATAACAGACACTGACAGATACAGAATTAATCCCTCACTCACACACAGTAACAGACCCTGACAGATACAGAATTAATACCACACTCACACACAGTAACAGAGACTGACAGATACAGAATTAACCTCACACTAACACACAGTAACAAATACTGACAGATAGAGAACTAACCCCACACTCACACACAGTAACAAACACTGTCGAGTCAGAATTAATCCCACACTCACACACGGTAACAGACAGTGACAGATGCAGAATTCATCCCACACTCACACACAGTAACAGAAACTGACAGAAAGAGAACTAATCCCACACTCACATACAGTACCAGACACTGACAGATAGAGATTTAATCCGGCACTCACACGGATTAACAGACACTGACAGATACAGAATTAATCCCACAGTCACACACAGTAACAGTCACTGACAGATACAGAATTAATCCCACACTCAAATACAGTAACAGACAATGACAGATACAGAATTAATCCCGCACTGACACACAGTAACAGACACTGACAGATAGAGAATTAATGCCACACTCACACACAGTTACAGACACTGACAGAATCAGACTTAATCCCACACTCACATACAGTAACAGACACTGACAGATACAGAATTAATCCCACACTCACACACAGTAACAGACACTGACAGATACAGAATTAATACCACACTCACACACAGTAACAGGCACTGACAGATAGAGAATTAATCCCACACTCACACACAGTAACAGACACTGACAGACAAAGAATTAATCCCACACTCACATACAATAACAGTCACTGACTGATACAGAATTAATCCCACACTCACACAAGTAACAGACACTGACAGATACAGAATTAATCCCACACTCACACACAGTAACAGACACTGACAGATACAAAATTAATCCCACCCTCACACACAGTAACAGACACAGACAGATACAGAATTAATCCCACACTCACACAAAGTAACAGACACTGACAGATACATAATTAAGCCCACACTCACACACAGTAACAGACACTGACAGATACAGAATTAATGCCACACTCACACACAGTAACAGAGACTGACAGAATCAGAATTAACCTCACACGAACACACAGTAACAGACACTGACAGATAGAGAACTAACCTCACACTCACACACAGTAACAAACACTGTCGAGTCAGAATTAATCCCAGACTCACACACGGCAACAGACAGTGACAGATGCAGAATTAATCCCACACTGAAATACATTAACAGACAATGACAGATACAGAATTAATCCCGCACTCACACACAGTAACAAACACTGATAGATAGAGATTTAATGCCACACTCACACACAGTAACAGGCACCGACAGAATCAGAATTAATCCCACACTCAAATACATTAACAGACAATGACAGATACAGAATTAATCCCGCACTCACACACAGTAACAGACACTGACAGATAGATAATTAATGCCACACTCACACACAGTTACAGACACTGACAGAATCAGACTTAATCCCACACTCACATACAGTAACAGACACTGACAGATACAGAATTAATCCCACACTCACACACAGTAACAGACACTGACAGATACAGAACTAATCCCACACTCACACACAGTAACGAACACTGACAGATAGAGAACTAATCCCACACTCAAATACCGTACCAGAAACTAACAGATAGAGAATTAATCGGGCACTAAAACAGATTAACGACACTGACAGATACAGAATTAATCCCACAATCGCACACAGTAACAGACACGTGACAGATACAGACTTAATCCGACACTCACACACAATAACAGACACTGACAGATACAGAATTAATCTAACACTCACACACTTGCAGACACTGACAGATACAGAATTAATACCACACTCACACACAGTAACAGAGACTGACAGATACAGAATTAACCTCACACTAACACACAGTAACAAACACTGACAGATAGAGAACTAACCCCACACTCACACACAGTAACAAACACTGTCGAGTCAGAATTAATCCCACACTCACACACGGTAACAGACAGTGACAGATGCAGAATTCATCCCACACTCACACACAGTCCCAGAAACTGACAGAAAGAGAACTAATCCCACACTCACATGCAGTACCAGACACTGACAGATAGAGAATTAATCCGGCACTCACACGGATTAACAGACACTGACAGATACAGAATTAATCCCACACTCACACACAGTAACAGACACTGACAGATAGAGAATTAATCCCACACTCACACACAGTAACAGACACTGACATACAAAGAATTAATCCCACACTCACATACAATAACAGACACTGACAGATACAGAATTAATCCCACACTCACACACAGTAACAGACACTGACAGATACAGAATTAATCCCACACTCACACACAGTAACAGACACTGACAGATACAGAATTAATCCCACACTCTCACACCGTAACAGACACTGACAGATAGAGAATTAATCCCACAATCACACACGGTAACAGACAATGACAGTTAGAGAATTAATCGCACACTCAAATAGAGTAACAGACACTGACTGATACAGAATTAATCCCACACTCACACAAAGTAACAGACACTGACAGATACAGCATTAATCCCACAATCACACACAATAACAGACACTGACAGATACAGAATTAATCCAACACTCACACACTTGCAGACACTGACAGATACAGAATTAATCCCTCACTCACAGCAGCAGTCAATGACAGATAAAAAATTGATCCCACACACACACACAGTAACAGACACTGACAGATACAGAATTAATCCCACACTCACACACAGTAACAGACACTGACAGATACAGAATTAATCCCACACTCTCACACTGTAACAGACACTGGCAGATACAGAATTAATCCCACATTCACACACAGTAACTGACACTGACAGATACAGAACTGATCCCACATTCACACACCATAACAGATACTGCCAAATACTGAATTAATCCCACAATCACACACGGTAACAGACACTGACAGTTAGAGAATTAATCCCACACTCAAATACAGTAACAGACACTGACAGATGCAGAATTAATCCAACACTCACACACAGTACCAGAAACTGACAGAGACAGAATTAATCCCACACTCACACACAGTAACAGACACTGACAGATAGAGAATTACTCCCACACACACACAGTAATAGACACTGACAGATACAGAATTAATCCCACACTCACACACAGTAACAGACACTGACAGATACAGAATTAATCCCACACTCTCACATCGTAACAGACACTGACAGATACAGCATTAATCCCACAATCACACACAGTAACAGATACAGACTGATACAGAATTAATCCCACACTCACACACAGTAACAGACACGGATAGAGCCTGACTTAATCCCACAGTCACATACAGTAACAGACATTGACAGATACAGAATTAATCCCACATTCACACACAGTAACAGACTCTGACATACATAGAATTACTCCCACACACACACACAGTAACAGACACTGACAGATACAGAATTAATCCCACACTCACACACAGTAACAGACACTGACAGATACAGAATTAATCCCACACTCTCACACCATAACAGACACTGACAGATACAGAATTAATCCCACAATCACACAAGGTAACAGACACTGACAGTTAGAGAATTAATCGCACACTCAAATGGAGTAACAGACACTGATTTATACAGGATTAATCCCACACTCACACACAGTAACAGACACTGACAGATACAGAATTAATCCCACACTCACACACAGTACCAGAAACTGACAGATAGAGAACTAATCCCACACTCAAATACCGTACCAGACACTAACAGATAGAGAATTAATCGGGCACTAAAACAGATTAACGACACTGACAGATACAGAATTAATCCCACAATCACACACAGTAACAGACACGTGGCAGATACAGACTTAATCCCACACTCACACACAATAACAGACACTGACAGATACAGAATTAATCCAACACTCACACACTTGCAGACACTGACAGATACAGAATTAATCCCTCACTCACAGCAGCAGTCAATGACAGATAAAAAATTGATCCCACACACACACACAGTAACAGACACTGACAGATACAGAATTAATCCCACACTCACACACAGTAACAGACACTGACAGATACAGAATTAATCCCACACTCTCACATTGTAACAGACACTGGCAGATACAGAATTAATCCCACATTCACACACAGTAACTGACACTGACAGATACAGAACTGATCCCACATTCACACACCATAACTGATACTGCCAAATACTGATTTAATCCCGCAATCACACACGGTAACAGACACTGACAGTTAGAGAATTAATCGCACACTCAAATAGAGTAACAGACACTGACTGATACAGAATTAATCCCACACTCACACACAGTAACAGACACTGACAGATACAGAATTAATCCCACAATCACACACAGTAACAGATACTGACTGATACAGAATTAATCCCACACTCACACACAGTAACAGACACGGATAGAGCCAGACTTAAACACAATCTCACATACAGTCACAGACATTGACAGATACAGAAATAATCCCACACTCACACACAGTAACAGACACTGACAGATACAGAATTAATCCCACACTCACGAAAAGTAACAGACACTGACAGATACAGAATTAATCCCACACTCAAATACAGTAACAGACACTGACAGATGCAGAATTAATCCAACACTCACACACAGTACCAGAAACTGACAGAGACAGAATTAATCCCACACTCACACACAGTAACAGACACTGACAGATAGAGAATTACTCCCACACACACACAGTAACAGACACTGACAGATACAGAATTAATCCCACACTCACACACAGTAACAGACACTGACAGATACAGAATTAATCCCACACTCTCACACCGTAACAGACACTGACAGATACAGAATTAATCCCACAATCACACACGGTAACAGACACTGACAGTTAGAGAATTAATCGCACACTCAAATAGAGTAACAGACACTGACTGATACAGAATTAATCCCACACTCACACACAGTAACAGACACCGATAGAGACAGACTTAATCCCACACTCACATCCAGTAACAGACACTGACAGATACAGAATTAATCCCACACTCACACTTATTAACAGACACTGACAGATACAGAATTAATCCCACACTCACACACAGTAACAGACACTGACAGATACAGAATTAATCCCACACTCAAATACAGTAACAGACACGGACAGATAGAGAACTAATCCCACACTCAAATACCGTACCAGACACTAACAGATAGAGAATTATTCGGGCACAAAAACAGATTAACGACACTGACAGATAGAGAATTAATCCCACAATCACACACAGTAACAGACACGTGACAGATACAGACTTAATCCCACACTCACACACAATAACAGACACTGACAGATACAGAATTAATCTAACACTCACACACTTGCAGACACTGACAGATACAGAATTAATCCCTCACTCACAGTAGCAGACAATGACAGATACAAAATTGATCCCAAAATCACACACAGTAACAGACACTGACAGATACAGAATTAATCCCACACTCACACACAGTAACAGACACTGACAGATACAGAATTAATCCCACACTCTCACACCGTAACAGACACTGGCAGATACAGAATTAATCCCACACTCCCATGCAGTAACTGACACTGACAGATACAGAACTGATCCCACACTCACACACCGTAACAGATACTGCCAGATACAGAACTGATCCCACACTCACACACCGTAACAGATACTGCCAGATACTGAACTAATCCCACAATCACACACGGTAACAGACACTGAGAGTTAGAGAATTAAACGCACACTCAAATAGAGTAACAGACACTGACTGATACAGAATTAATCCCACACTCACACACAGTAACAGACACTGACAGATACAGAATTAATCCCACACTCTCACACCGTAACAGACACTGACAGATACAGAATTAATCCCACTATCACACACGGTAACAGACACTGACAGTTAGAGAATTAATCGCACACTCAAGTAGAGTAACAGACAGTGACTGATACAGAATTAATCAAACACTCACACATAGTAACAGGCACTGACAGATACTGAATTAATCCCACAATCACACACAGTAACAGATACAGACTGATACAGAATTAATCCCACACTCACACACAGTAACAGACACGGATAGAGCCTGATTTAATCCCACACTCACATGCAGTAACAGACATTGACAGATACAGAATTAATCCCACACTCACATACAGTAACAGACTCTGACATATATAGAATTACTCCCACACACACACACACAGTAACAGACACTGACAGATACAGAATTAATCTAACACTCACACACTTGCAGACACTGACAGATACAGAATTAATCCCTCACTCACAGTAGCAGACAATGACAGATACAAAATTGATCCCACACTCACACACAGTAACAGACACTGACTGATACAGAATTAATCCCACAATCACACACAGTAACAGATCCTGACAGATACAGAATTAATCCTACACTCACACACAGTAACTGACACTGACAGAGACAGAGCTGATACCACAGTCACACACCGTAACAGATACTGCCAGATACTGAATTAATCCCACAATCACACACTGTAACAGACACTGACAGTTAGAGATTTCATCGCACACTCAAATAGAGTAACAGACACTGACGGATACTGAATTAATCCCACAATCACACACAGTAACAGATACTGACTGATACAGAATTAATCCCACACTCACACACAGTAACAGACACGGATAGAGCCAGACTTAATCCCACACTCACATACAGTAACATACATTGACAGATACAGAATTAATCCCACACTCACACACAGTAACAGACACTGACAGATACAGAATTAATCCCACACTCACGAAAAGTAACAGACACTGACAGATACAGAATTAATCCCACAATCAAATACAGTAACAGACACTGACAGATGCAGAATTAATCCAACACTCACACACAGTACCAGAAACTGACAGAGACAGAATTAATCCCACACTCACACACAGTAACAGACACTGACAGATAGAGAATTACTCCCACACACACACACAGTAACAGACACTGACAGATACAGATTTAATCCAACACTCACACACAGTAACAGACACTGACAGATACAGAATTAATCCCACACTCTCACACCGAAACAGACACTGACAGATACAGAATTAATCCCACAATCACACACGGTAACAGACACTGACAGTTAGAGAATTAATCGCACACACAAATAGAGTAACAGACACTGACTGATACAGAATTAATCCCACACTCACACACTGTTACAGACACGGATAGAGACAGACTTAATCCCACACTCACACACAGTAACAGACACTGACAGATAGAGAATTACTCCCACACACACACACAGTAACAGACACTGACAGATACAGATTTAATCCAACACTCACACACAGTAACAGACACTGACAGATACAGAATTAATCCCACACTCTCACACCGAAACAGACACTGACAGATACAGAATTAATCCCACAATCACACACGGTAACAGACACTGACAGTTAGAGAATTAATCGCACACACAAATAGAGTAACAGACACTGACTGATACAGAATTAATCCCACACTCACACACTGTTACAGACACGGATAGAGACAGACTTAATCCCACACTCACATACAGTAACAGACACTGACAGATAGATAATTAATCCCACACTCACACTCAGTAACAGACACTGACAGATGCAGAATTAATCCCACACTCACACACAGTAACAGACACTGACAGATACAGAATTAATCCCACACTCAAATACAGTAACAGACACGGACAGATACAGAATTAATCCCACACTCACACACAGTACCAGAAACTGACAGAGAGAGAGAACTAATCCCACACTCAAATACCGTACCAGACACTAACAGATAGAGAATTAATCGGGCACTAAAACAAATTAACGACACTGAGAGATACAGAATTAATCCCACAATCACACACAGTAACAGACACGTGACAGATACAGACTTAATCCCACACTCACACACAATAAAAGACACTGACAGATACAGAATTAATCTAACACTCACACACTTGCAGACACTGACAGATACAGAATTAATCCCTCACTCACAGTAGCAGACAATGACAGATACAAAATTGATCCCAAAATCACACACAGTAACAGACACTGACAGATACAGAATTAATCCCACACTCACACACAGTAACAGACACTGACAGATACAGAATTAATCCCACACTCTCACACCGTAACAGACACTGGCAGATACAGAATTAATCCCACAATCACACACAGTAACTGACACTGACAGATACAGAACTGATCCCACACTCACACACCGTAACAGATACTGCCAGATACTGAATTAATCCCACAATCACACACGGTACCAGACACTGACAGTTAGAGAATTAATCGCACACTCAATTAGAGTAACAGACACTGACTGATACAGAATTAATCCCACACTCACACACAGTAACAGACACTGACAGACACAGAATTAATCCCACAATCACACACAGTAACAGATACTGACTGATACAGAATTAATCCCACACTCACACACAGTAACAGACACGGATAGAGCCAGACTTAATCCCACACTCACATACAGTGACAGACATTGACAGATACAGTATTAATGCCACACTCACACACAGTAACCGACACTGACAGATACTGACTTAATCCCACACTCACGAAAAGTAACAGACACTGACAGATACAGAATTAATCCCACACTCAAATACAGTAACAGAAACTGACGGATACAGAATTAATCCCACACTCACACTCAGTACCAGAAACTGACAGATAGAGAACTAATCACACACTCAAATACCGTACCAGACACTAACAGATAGAGAATTAATCGGGCACTAAAACAGATTAACGACACTGACAGATACAGAATTAATCCCACAATCACACACAGTAACAGACTCCTGACAGATACAGACTTAATCCCACACTCACACACAATAACAGACACTGACAGATACAGAATTAATCTAACACTCACACACTTGCAGACACTGACAGATACAGAATTAATCCCTCACTCTCAGTAGCAGGCAATGACAGATACAAAATTGATCCCACACTCACACACAGTAACAGACACTGACAGATACAGAATTAATCCCACACTCACACACAGTAACAGACACTGACAGATACAGAATTAATCCCACACTCTCTTGCTCAATGTGGGAGCTCAGGGACACGGCTGATGTCCCTGACTCCTTCACGTGCAGGAAGTGTGTCCAACTGCAGCTCTTGTTAGACCGCATGACGGCTCTCGAGCTGCGGATGGACTCACTTTGGAGCATGCGCGATGCTGAGGAGGTCGTGGATAGCACGTTTAGTGAATTGGTCACACCGCAGATTAGGATTGCTGAGGGAGAAAGGGAATGGGTGCCCAAAAGGCAGAGAAAGAGCAGGAAGGCAGCGCAGGAGTCCCCTGCGGTCATCTCCCTCCAAAACAAGTATACCGTTTTGGATACTGTTGGGGGAGATGGCTCACCAGGGGAAGGCAGCAGTAGCCAGGTCCATGGCACCGTGGCTGGCTCTGCTGTTCAGAAGGGCGGGAAAAAGAGTGGAAGGGCTATAGTCGTTGGGGATTCGATTGTAAGGGGAGTAGATAGGCGGTTCTATGGTCGAAAACGAGGCTCCCGAATGGTATGTTGCCTCGCAGGTGCACGGGTCAGGGATGTCTCAGATCGGCTGCTGAACATTCTAAAGGGGGAGGGTGAACAGCCAGTTGTCATTGTGCACATAGGCACTAATGATATAGGTAAAAAACGGGATGAGGTCCTGCAAGCAGAGTTTAGGGAGTTAGGAGCCAAGTTAAAAAGTAGGACCTCAGAGGTAGTAATCTCAGGATTACTACCAGTGCCACGTGATAGTCAGAGTAAAAATGAAAGAATAGTCAGGATGAATGCGTGGCTTGAGAGATGGTGCAGGAAGGAGGGGTTCAGATTTTTGGGACATTGGGACCGGTTCTGGGGGAGGTGGGACTATTACAAATTGGACGGTCTACACCTGGGCCGGACTGGAACCAACGTCCTTGGAGGTGCTTTTGCTAACGCTGTTGGGGAGGGTTTAAACTAATGTGGCAGGGGGATGGGAACCAATTGCGGTCAGTTGACAGTAAGGAGGTAGTAACAAAAGCCTGTAAGGAACTAGATAATGAAGTCAGTGTGACTAAGGGGAAGAACAGGCAGGGAGGAGATGATGAATATAAAGGGACTGGTGGTCTGAAGTGCATTTGTTTTAATGCAAGAAGTGTAGTAGGTAAGGCAGATGAATTTAGGGCTTGGATTAGTACCTGGGAGTATGATGTTATTGCTATTACTGAGACTTGGTTGAGGGAAGGGCATGATTGGCAACTAAATATCCCAGGATATCGATGTTTCAGGCGGGATAGAGAGGGAGGTAAAAGGGGTGGAGGAGTTGCATTACTGGTCAAAGAGGATATCACAGCTGTGCTGAAGGAGGGCACTATGGAGGACTCGAGCAGTGAGGCAATATGGACAGAACTCAGAAATAGGAAGGGTGCGGTAACAATGTTGGGGCTCTTCTACAGGCCTCCCAACAGCGAGCGTGAGATAGAGGTACAAATATGTAAACAGATTATGGAAAGATGTAGGAGCAACAGGGTGGTGGTGATAGGAGATTTTAATTTTCCCAACATTGACTGGGATTCGCTTAGTGTTAGAGGTCCAGATGGAGCAGAATTTGTAAGGAGCATCCAGGAAGGTTTTCTAGAGCAGTATGTAAATAGTCCAGCTCGGGAAGGGGCCATACTGGACCTGGTGTTGGGGAATGAGCCCCGCCAGGTTGTTGAGGTTTCAGTAGGGGACTACTTTGGGAATAGTGATCACAATTCCGTAAGCTTTAAAATACTCATGGACAAAGGCGAGAGTGGTCCTAAAGGAAGAGTGCTAAATTGGGGGAAGGCCAACTATACCAAAATTCGGCAGGAGCTGGGAAATGTAGATTGGGAGCAGCTGTTTGAAGGTAAATCCACATGTGATATGTGGGAGGCTTTTAAAGAGAGGTTGATTAGCGTTCAGGAGAGACATGTTCCTGTGAAAATGAGGGATAGAAATGGCAAGATTAGGGAACCATGGATGACACGTGAAATTGTGAGACTAGCTAAGAGGAAAAAGGAAGCATACATAAGGTATAGGCGGCTGATGAAAGACGAAGCTTTGAAAGAATATCGGGAATGTAGGACCAATCTGAAACGAGGAATTAAGACGGCTAAAAGGGGTCATGAAATATCTTTAGCAAACAGGGTTAAGGAAAATCCCAAAGCCTTGTATTCATATATAAGGAGAAAGAGGGTAACTAGAGAAAGGATTGGCCCACTAAAGGACAAAGGAGGAATGTTATGCTTGGACTCACAGAAAATGGGTGAGATTCTAAACGAGTACTTTGCATCGGTATTCACCGAGGAGAGGGACATGACGGATGTTGAGGTTAGGAACAGATGTTTGATTACTCTAGGTCAAGTCGGCATAAGGAGGGAGGAAGTGTTGGGTATTCTGAAGGGCATTAAGGTGGACAAGTCCCCAGGTCCGGATGGGATCTATCCCAGGTTACTGAGGGAAGCGAGAGAGGAAATAGCTGGGTCCTTAACAGATATCTTTGCAGCATCCTTAAACTCGGGTGAGGTCCCGGAGGACTGGAGAATTGATAATGTTGTCCCCTTGTTTAAGAAGGGTAGCAGGGATAATCCAGGTAATTATAGACCGGTGAGCCTGACGTCAGTGGTAGGGAAGCTGCTGGAGAAGATACTGAGGGATAGGATCTATTCCCATTTGGAAGAAAATGGGCTCATCAGTGATAGGCAACATGGTTTTGTGCAGGGAAGGTCATGTCTTACCAACTTAATAGAATTCTTTGAGGAAGTGACAAAGTTGATTGATGAGGGAAGGGCTGTCGATGTCATATACATGGACTTCAGTAAGGCGTTTGATAAGGTTCCCCATGGCAGGCTGATGGAGAAAGTGAAGGCGCTTGGGGTCCAAGGTGTACTAGCTAGATGGATAAAGAACTGGCTGGGCAACAGGAGACAGAGAGTAGCAGTAGAGGGGAGTTTCTCAAAATGGAGACGTGTGACCAGTGGTGTTCCACAGGGATCCCTGCTGGGACCACTGTTGTTTGTGATATACATTAATGATTTGGAGGAAAGTATAGGTGGACTGATTAGCAAGTTTGCAGACGACACTAAGATTGGTGGAGTAGCAGATAGTGAAGGGGACTGTCAGACAATACAGCAGAATATAGATAGATTAGAGAGTTGGGCAGAGAAATGGCAGATGGAGTTCAATCAGGGCAAATGCGAGGTGATGCATTTTGGAAGATCCAATTCAAGAGTGAACTATACAGTAAATGGAAAAGTCCTGGGGAAAATTGATGTCCAGAGAGATTTGGGTGTTCAGGTCCACTGTTCCCTGAAGGTGGCAAAGCATTTAAATAGAGTGGTCAAGAAGGCATACGGCATGCTTTCCTTCATCGGACGGGGCATTGAGTACAAGAGTTGGCAGGTCATGTTACAGTTGTATAGGACTTTGGTTCGGCCACATTTGGAATACTGCGTACAGTTCTGGTCGCCACATTATCAAAAGGATGTGGATGCTTTGGAGAGGGTGCAGAGGAGGTTCACCAGGATGTTGCCTGGTATGGAGGGCGCTAGCTATGAAGAGAGGTTGAGTAGATTAGGATTATTTTCATTAGAAAGACGGAGGTTGAGGGGGGACCTGATTGAGGTGTACAAAATCATGAGAGGTATAGACAGGGTGGATAGCAAGAGGCTTTTTCCCAGAGTGGGGGTTTCAATTACTAGAGGACACGAGTTCAAAGTAAAAGGGGAAATGTTTAGGGGGGATATGCGTGGAAAGTTCTTTACGCAGAGGGTGGTGGGCACCTGGAACGCGTTGCCAGCGGAGGTGGTAGACGCGGGCACGATGGAGTCTTTTAAGATGTATCTAGACAGATACATGAATGGGCAGGAAGAAAAGAGATACAGAACCTTAGAAAATAGGCGACATGTTTAGAGAGAGGATCTGGATCGGCGCAGTTTTGGAGGGCCGAAGGGCCTGTTCCTGTGCTGTAATTATCTTTGTTCTTTTGTTTTTGTTCTGGTGTCAGTGTATGTCTGCGATACTGGGTGTCAGTGTATTTCTTTCTAACTTGGTGTCAGTGTTTGTCTTTGTTACTTGGTGTCAGTTTATGTCTGTGATACTGGGTGTCAGTGTCTGTCTTTGTTACTTGGTGTCAGTGTTTGTCTTTGTTACTTAGTGTCAGTGTATGTCTGTGTAACTGGGTGTCAGTGTATGTCTTTGTTACTTGGTGTCAGTGTTTGTCTTTGTTACTTGGTGTCAGTGTTTGTCTCTGTTACTTCGTGTCTGTGTATGTCTGTGATACTGGGTGTCAGTGTATGCCTTTGTTACTTGGTGTCAGTGTATGTCTTTATTACTTCGTGTCAGTGCATGTCTGTGATACTGGGTGTCAGTGTATGTCTTTTTACGTGGTGTCAGTGTTTGTCTTTGTTACTTGGTGTCAGTGTTTGTCTTTGTTACTTCGTGTCAGTGTGTGTGTGTGATGCTGGGTGTCAGTGTATGTCTTTGTTACTTGGTGTCAGTGTTTGTCTTTGTTACTAGGTGTCAGTGTTTGTCTTTGTCACTTCGTGTCAGTGTATGTCTGTGTTACTGGGTGTCAGTGTATGTCTTTGTTACTTGGTGTCAGTGTTTGTCTGTGATACTGGGTGTCAGTGTATGTCTTTGTTACTTTGTGTCATTGTTTGTCTTTGTTTCTTGGTGTCAGTGTTTTTCTTTGTTACTTCGTGTCAGTGTATGTCTGTGATACTGGCGTCAGTGTCTGTCTTTGTTACTTGGTTTCAGTGTTTGCCTTTGTTACTTGGTGTCAGTGTTTGACTTTGTTACCTCGTGTCAGTGTATGTCTGTGTTACTGGGTGTCAGTGTATGTCTTTGTTACTGTGTATCAGTGTTTATCTCTGTTACTGGGTGTCAGTGAGTGTGTGTCTGTGTTACTGTGTATCAGTGTATGTCTTTGTTACTTGTTGTAGGTTTGTGTCAGTGTTACTTGTTGTCAGTGTCTGTCTGTGTTACTGGGTATAAGTGTGTGTCTTTGTGACTTGGTGTCAGTGTATGTCTTTGTTCCTGGGTGTCAGTGTGTGTCTTTGTGACTTGGTGTCAGTGTATGCCTTTGTTACTTGGTGTAAGCGTGTGTCTGTGTTACTGGGTGTCAATGTATGTCTTTGTTACTTGGTGTCAGTGTATGTCTGTGATACTGGGTGTCAGTGTATGTCTTTGTTACTTTGTGTCATTGTTTGTCTTTGTTACTTGGTGTCAGTGTTTTTCTTTGTTACTTCGTGTCAGTGTATGCCTGTGATACTGGTGTCAGTGTCTGTCTTTGTTACTTGCTTTCAGTGTTTCCCTTTGTTACTTGGTGTCAGTGTTTGACTTTGTTACTTCGTGTCAGTGTATGTCTGTGATACTGGGTGTCTGTGTATGTCTTTGTTACTGTGTATCAGTGTTTCTCTTTGGTACTGGGTGTCAGTGAGTGTGTGTCTGTGTTACTGGGTATCAGTGTATGTCTTTGTTACTTGGTGTAGGTTTCTGTCAGTGTTCCTTGTTGTCAGTGTCTGTCTGTGTTACTGGGTATAAGTGTGTGTCTTTGTGACTTGGTGTCAGTGTATGTCTTTGTTACTGGGTGTCAGTGTGTGTCTTTGTGACTTGGTGTCAGTGTATGCCTTTGTTACTTGGTGTAAGTGTGTGTCTGTGTTACTGGGTATCAGTGTATGTCTTTGTTACTTGGTGTCAGTGTATGTCAATATACTTGGTGTAAGTGTATTTCTTTGTTACTTGGTGGAATTGTCTGTCTTTGTTACTTGGTGTCAGTGTATGTCTTTGTTACTTGGTGTAAGTGTGTTTCTTTGTTACTTGGTGTAAGTGTATGTCTTTGTTACTGGGTGTCAGTGTGTGTCTTTGTGACTTGGTGTCAGTGTATGCCTTTGTTACTTGGTGTAAGCGTGTGTCTGTGTTACTGGGTGTCAGTGTATGTCTTTGTTACTTGGTGTCAGTGTATGTCTGTGATACTGGGTGTCAGTGTATGTCTTTGTTACTTTGTGTCATTGTTTGTCTTTGTTACTTGGTGTCAGTGTTTTCCTTTGTTACTTCGTGTCAGTGTATGCCTGTGATACTGGTGTCAGTGTCTGTCTTTGTTACTTGGTTTCAGTGTTTGCCTTTGTTACTTGGTGTCAGTGTTTGACTTTGTTACTTCGTGTCAGTGTATGTCTGTGTTGCTGGGTGTCAGTGTATGTCTTTGTTACTGTGTATCAGTGTTTCTCTCTGGTACTGGGTGTCAGTGAGTGTGTGTCTGTGTTACTGGGTATCAGTGTATATCTTTGTTACTTGGTGTAGGTTTGTGTCAGTGTTCCTTGTTGTCAGTGTCTGTCTGTGTTACTGGGTATAAGTGTGTGTCTTTGTGACTTGGTGTCAGTGTATGTCTTTGTTACTGGGTGTCAGTGTGTGTCTTTGTGACTTGGTGTCAGTGTATGCCTTTGTTACCTGGTGTAAGTGTGTGTCTGTGTTACTGGGTATCAGTGTATGTCTTTGTTACTTGGTGTCAGTGTATGTCAATATACTTGGTGTAAGTGTATTTCTTTGTTACTTGGTGGAATTGTCTGTCTTTGTTACTTGGTGTCAGTGTATGTCTTTGTTACTTGGTGTAAGTGTTTTTCTTTGTTACTTGGTGTAAGTGTATGTCTTTGTTACCTGGTGTCAGTGTGTGTCTGTGTTACTGGGTATCAGTGTATGTCTTTGTGACTTGGTATCAGTGTATGTCTTTGTTGCTGGGTGTCAGTGTGTGTCTGTGTTACTTGCTGTCAGTGTATGTCTTTGTTACTGTGTATCAGTGTTTCTCTGTGATACTGGGTGTCAGTGTGTGTTTGTTTGTGTTACTGGGTGTCAGTGTGTGTCTGTGAATTTAGGTGTCAGTATTTAGTTTAGTTTAGAGATACAGCACTTAAACAGGCCCTTCGGCCCACCGGGTCTGTGACGACCGTCAACCACCCATTTATACTAATCCTACACTAATCCCGTATTGCTATCACATTCCCAAAAGTCCCTATATATTTCCCTCCCACCTACCTATACTAGGGGCAATTTCTGATGGCCAATTAACCTATCAACCTGCAAGTGTTTGGCATGTGGGAGGAAACCGGAGCACGGAGTAAGTGTGTGTCTTTGTTACTTGGTGTCCGTGTGTGTCTGTGTTACTGGGTGTCAGTGTATGTCTTTGCTACTGGGTGTAAGTGTATGTCTTTGTTACCTGATGTAAGTGCGTGTCTGTGTTACTGGGTATCAGTGTCTGTCTTTGTTACTTGGTGTAAGTGTGTGTCTGTGTTGCTGGGTATCAGTGTATGTCTTTGTTACTTGGTGTCAGTGTATGTCTGTGTTACTTGGTGTAAGTGTGTGTCTGTGTTCCTGGGTATCAGTGTATGTCTTTGTGACTTGGTGTCAGTGTATGTCTTTGTTACTGGGTGTCAGTGTGTGTCTTTGTGACTTGGTGGCAGTGTCTGTCTATGTTACTTGGTGTAAGTGTGTGTCTGTGTTACTGGGTATCAGTGTATGTCTTTGTTACTTGGTGTCAGTGGATGTCAAAATACTTGGTGTATGTGTATGTCTTTGTTACTTGCTGTAATAGTCTGTCTTTGTTACTTGGTGTCAGTGTATGTCTGTGTTACTTGGTGTAAGTGTGTGTCTTTGTTACTTGGTGTAATTGTATGTCTTTGTTACTTGGTGTCAGTGTATGTCTTTGTTACTTGGTGTAAGTGTATGTCTTTGTTACTTGGTGTCAGTGTATGTCTTTGTGACTTGGTGCCAGTGTCTGTCTTCGTTACTTGGTGTCAGTGTTTGTCTTTGTTACTAGGTGTCAGTGTCTGTCTTTGTGACTTGGTGACAGTGTATGTCTTTGTTACTTGGTGACAGTGTATGTCTTTGTTACTTGGTGTCAGTGTATGTCTGTGTTAATTGGTGTAAATGTGTGTCTTTGTTACTTGCTGTAAGTGTGTGTCTGTGTTACTGGGTATCAGTGTATGTCTTTGTTACTTGGTGTCAGTGTATGTCTGTGTTACATGGTGTCAGTGTGTGTCTTTGTTACTGGGTGTCAGTGTATGTCTTTGTTACTGGGAGTCAGTGTATGTCTTTGTGACTTGGTGTCAGTGTATGTCTTTGTTACTGGGAGTCAGTGTATTTCTTTGTTACTTGGTGTCAGTGTATGTGTTTGTTACTTGGTGTCAGTGTATGTCTGTGTTACTTGGTGTAAGTGTGTGTCTTTGTTACTTGGTGTAAGTGTGTGTCTGTGTTACTGGGTATCAGTGTATGTCTTTGTTACTTGGTGTCAGTGTATGTCTGTGTTACTTGGTGTCAGTGTGTGTCTGTGTTACTGGGTGTCAGTATATGTCTTTGTTACTGGGTGTCAGTGTGTGTCTTTGTGACTTGGTATCAGTGCATGCCTTTGTTACTTGGTGTAATTGTGTGTCTGTGTTACTAGGTATCAGTGTATGTCTTTGTTACTTGGTGTCAGTGTATGTCTTTGTTTCTTGGTGTAAGTGTGTGTCTGTGTTACTGGGTGTCAGTATATGTCTTTGTTACTTTGTGTCAGTATATGTCTTTGTTACTTGGTGTCAGTGTATGTCTTTGTAACTGGGTCTAAGTGTATGTCTTTGTTACTTGGCATAAGTGTATGCCTTTGTGACTTGGTGTAAGTGTGTGTCTTTGTTACGTGGTGTCAGTTTATGTCTTTGCTACTTGGTGTAAGTGGATGACTTTGTGACTTGGTGTAAGTGTGTGTCTTTGTTACTTGGTGTCAGTGTATGTCTGTGTTGCTGGGTGTCATTGTGTGTCTTTGTTACTTGGTGTGAGTGTGTGTCTGTGTTACTGGGTGTAAGTTTGTGTCTGTGTGACTTGGCGTCAGTATTTGTATTTGTTGTTTGGTGTCAGTGTATATCTTTGTTACTTGGTGTCAGTGTTTGTCTTTGTTACATGGTGTCAGTGTTTGTCTTTGTTACTTCGTTTCAGTGCATGTCTGTGTTACTGGGTGTCAGTGTATGTCTTTGTTACTTGGTGTCAGTGTTTGTCTGTGATACTGGGTGTCAGTGTAGGTCTTTGTTACTTTGTGTCAGTGTTTGTCTTTGTTACTTGGTGTCAGTGTTTGTCTTTGTCACTTCGTGTCAGTGTATATCTGTGATCTTGGTGTCAGTGCCTGTCTTTGTTACTTGGTTTCAGTGTTTGTCTTTGTTACTTGGTGTCAGTGTTTGTCTTCGTTACTTCGTGTCAGTGTATGTCTGTGTAACTGGGTGTCAGTGTATGTCTTTGTTAATTGTTGTCAGTGTTTGTCTTTGTTACTTCGTGTCAGTGCATGTCTGTGATACTGGGTGTCAGTGTATGCTTTGTTACTTCGTGTCAGTGTATGTCTGTGATACTGGGTGTCAGTGTATGTATTTGTTACTTGGTGTCAGTGTTTGTCTTTGTTACTTGGTGTCAGTGTTTGTCTTTGTTACTTAGTGTCAGTGTATGTCTGTGTAACTGGGTGTCAGTGTATGTCTTTGTTACTTGGGGTCAGTGTTTGTCTTTGTTACTTGGTGTCAGTGTTTGTCTTTGTTACTTCGTGTCTGCGTATGTCTGTGATACTGGGTGTCAGTGTATGTCTTTGTTACTTGGTGTCAGTGCATGTCTTTATTACTTCGTGTCAGTGCATGTCTGTGATACTGGGTGTCAGTGTATGTCTTTTTACTTGGTGTCAGTGTTTGTCTTTGTTACTTGGTGTCAGTGTTTGTCTTTGTTACTTCGTGTCAGTGTATGTGTATGAGACTGGGTGTCAGTGTATGTCTTTATTACTTCGTGTCAGAGCATGTCTGTGTTACTGGGTGTCAGTGTATGTCTTTGTTACTTGGTGTCAGTGTTTGTCTTTGTTACTTGGTGGCAGTGTTGTCTTTGTTACTTCGTGTCAGTGTATGGCTGTGTTACTGGATGTCAGTGTCTGTCTTTGTTACTTGGTGTCAGTGTTTGTCTTTGTTACTTGGTGTCAGTGTTTGTCTTTGTTACTTCGTGTCAGTGTATGTCTGTGTTACTGGGTGTCAGTGTATGTCTTTGTTACTTAGTGTCAGTGTTTGTCTTTGTTACTTGGTGTCAGTTTTTGTCTTTGTTACTTCGTGTCAGTGTATGTCTGTGATAATGGGTGTCAGTGTATGCTTTGTTACTTGGTGTCAGTGTATGTCTTTGTTACTGGGTGTAAGTGTATGTCTTTGTTACTTGGTGTCAGTGTATGTCTTTGTGACTTGGTGTAAGTGTGTGTCTTTGTTACTTGGCGTTCGTGTATGTCTTTGTTACTTGGAGTAAGGGTGTGTCTTTGTTACTTGGTCTAAGTGTATGTCTTCGTTACTTGGTGTAAGTGTTTGTCTTTGTTACTTGGCGTCAGTGTGTGTCTTTGTTACTTGGTGCAAGTGTATGTCTTTGTTACTTGGTGTAAGTGTATGTCTTAGTTACTTGGTGTAAGTGTTTGTCGTTGTTACTTGGTGTCAGTGTGTGTCTTTGTAACTTGGTGTAATTGTATGTCTTTGTTCCTTGGTGTCAGTGTGTGTCTTTGTTACTTGGTGTCAGTGTATGTCTTTGTTACTGGGTCTAAGTGTATGTCTTTGTTACTTGGCATAAGTGTATGCCTTTGTGACTTGGTGTAAGTGTGAGTCTTTGTTACTTGGTGTCAGTGTGTGTCTTTGCTACTTGGTGTAATTGGATGTCTTTGTGACTTGGTGTAAGTGTGTGTCTTTGTTACTTGGTTTCAGTGAATGTCTGTGTTACTGGGTGTCATTGTGTGTCTTGTTACTTGGTGTCAGTGTTTGTCTGTGATACTGGGTGTCAGTGTAGGTCTTTGTTACTTGGTGGCAGTGTTGTCTTTGTTACTTCGTGTCAGTGTATGTCTGTGTTACTGGATGTCAGTGTCTGTCTTTGTTACTTGTTGTCAGTGCTTGTCATTGTTACTTGGTGTCAGTGTTTGTCTTTGTTACTTCGTGTCAGTGTATGTCTGTGTTACTGGGTGTCAGTGTATGTCTTTGTTACTTGGTGTCAGTGTATGTCTGTGTAACTGGGTGTCAGTGTATGTCTTTGTTACTTGGGGTCAGTGTTTGTCTTTGTTACTTGGTGTCAGTGTTTGTCTTTGTTACTTCGTGTCTGCGTATGTCTGTGATACTGGGTGTCAGTGTATGTCTTTGTTACTTGGTGTCAGTGCATGTCTTTATTACTTCGTGTCAGTGCATGTCTGTGATACTGGGTGTCAGTGTATGTCTTTTTACTTGGTGTCAGTGTTTGTCTTTGTTACTTGGTGTCAGTGTTTGTCTTTGTTACTTCGTGTCAGTGTATGTGTATGAGACTGGGTGTCAGTGTATGTCTTTATTACTTCGTGTCAGTGCATGTCTGTGTTACTGGGTGTCAGTGTATGTCTTTGTTACTTGGTGTCAGTGTTTGTCTTTGTTACTTGGTGGCAGTGTTGTCTTTGTTACTTCGTGTCAGTGTATGGCTGTGTTACTGGATGTCAGTGTCTGTCTTTGTTACTTGGTGTCAGTGTTTGTCTTTGTTACTTGGTGTCAGTGTTTGTCTTTGTTACTTCGTGTCAGTGTATGTCTGTGTTACTGGGTGTCAGTGTATGTCTTTGTTACTTAGTGTCAGTGTTTGTCTTTGTTACTTGGTGTCAGTTTTTGTCTTTGTTACTTCGTGTCAGTGTATGTCTGTGATAATGGGTGTCAGTGTATGCTTTGTTACTTGGTGTCAGTGTATGTCTTTGTTACTGGGTGTAAGTGTATGTCTTTGTTACTTGGTGTCAGTGTATGTCTTTGTGACTTGGTGTAAGTGTGTGTCTTTGTTACTTGGCGTTCGTGTATGTCTTTGTTACTTGGAGTAAGGGTGTGTCTTTGTTACTTGGTCTAAGTGTATGTCTTCGTTACTTGGTGTAAGTGTTTGTCTTTGTTACTTGGCGTCAGTGTGTGTCTTTGTTACTTGGTGCAAGTGTATGTCTTTGTTACTTGGTGTAAGTGTATGTCTTAGTTACTTGGTGTAAGTGTTTGTCGTTGTTACTTGGTGTCAGTGTGTGTTTTGTAACTTGGTGTAATTGTATGTCTTTGTTACTTGGTGTCAGTGTGTGTCTTTGTTACTTGGTGTCAGTGTATGTCTTTGTTACTGGGTCTAAGTGTATGTCTTTGTTACTTGGCATAAGTGTATGCCTTTGTGACTTGGTGTAAGTGTGTGTCTTTGTTACTTGGTGTCAGTGTATGTCTTTGCTACTTGGTGTAAGTGGATGTCTTTGTGACTTGGTGTAAGTGTGTGTCTTTGTTACTTGGTTTCAGTGAATGTCTGTGTTACTGGGTGTCATTGTGTGTCTTGTTACTTGGTGTCAGTGTTTGTCTGTGATACTGGGTGTCAGTGTAGGTCTTTGTTACTTGGTGGCAGTGTTGTCTTTGTTACTTCGTGTCAGTGTATGTCTGTGTTACTGGATGTCAGTGTCTGTCTTTGTTACTTGTTGTCAGTGCTTGTCATTGTTACTTGGTGTCAGTGTTTGTCTTTGTTACTTCGTGTCAGTGTATGTCTGTGTTA